>NC_138998.1:119077589-119677589 GCF_964374135.1 Grampus griseus | reverse complement strand
GCATCTAACTCACAACGATGTGGTGAAATTACCATGCTTAATATGAATTTTGTATAGAATGAGTGCTTTTTTGCCATTGATTTCCTTTCCAACTAAGCACTTCAGAAAAACAGTCGGGTCTATTTGATTTGTTATTTCATAAATAGTCACAGTGCAGTAATGTGGATATTTTGGACAATCATTTCTTTTTAAAAACATTTCATGATTTTTCAAAGTATGAATCAAGCACTAAAAATCATAAACATATAAAAACAAATCCTTTGTTCTATATGATTTGATAGCACATATAACCTTAAAATATAGTACCCCTGACAAAGAACCTCAATACACTTCTTTTATTGATTTTAAATTCCTAAAACAAAGAGAAAATAATTTAACAGAATATCTACAATTAGTGAACACAAGAGCACAGTATGACATTTTAAAACTCATCCCACTATTTTAGTAATTCAAATTACTAAGCAACACCTTCAGTATATTGTTCTTGCAAGCCAGTAATTCTTTTATATTTTTTAATACTGGAAACTTATTAAGTAAATTGATTTCCAAGAATATTGACAGATTACATAATCATATTTTAGTTTTCAAATCCAGATACTAAAGATATGTTATTCTTTTTAAATAATTAACTCTTATTTTTCTTAGTAAAGCAAGTTATACTGCATAGAGAACAACAGAAAAGGACATAGTTGCAGAGCATTATTTCTATTGAAAACTTAAATGTATGACAGGAGCCCAGAACTAGTTACTGTTAGAAATGGAGAAACATTATAAAAAGGTAAACATGAAAGTTTGCTAATGTGCTACCTTTTCTGTAGTGTTTCTGAACTTAAGTTATTATGCAAAGTGACACGTGTCCTTTGGAATCCTGGCAAAGCAATCTCATGGTAAGGAAAATTAATCTCATGTCTATTTCTAAAGCTACTTGATTATGGGAGTTTTAATTTCTTTAGAGAGAACACATTTTCTTTCTTTGTTTATACTCTTTGAAACTCCTAGGTATGCTAAAATATTCTCTGTAAAGCACATAAGACCCCCACTCCCAAAAGGCTAACCTGTACAGGAAATTATTGTACAACTGTATATACATAAACACAGATTTTTTTTAACAGATTAGCAGTTGAATAAATACCATAACCAGTAGAAATATTTAGCCTTTTATTCCTGTTGAATCAAAAGTTGACATTTCTGTATATTTTAGAAAGTAGAATATTTAAATGTTTTCTATACAAAAGTATACTGTCTCTCAGTATAAAACCTGACCTTTTGTACCAATAAACATTAACATTAATTTACAACAGCATAATGTATTTTCCTTGGAATTTTTATGTTCTTCTTTTTGTAAATAGATGGCTTTCTTTTCTGTAAACAACAAATTAGTAATTGAAGAAAGAATGCATCTAAAAATTATTTCCATTATCTGAAACACTCCTGTTCAAGTAAATAGATTGGTAAATTAGTTATTTTATCAATAGTACTTTTCTAACGTTCATATAGCATAATTTTATAGGTATATTGCTAATATGGAATTTACCAAAAGAGATAAAATCTCTCATACACGCAGTAAATCATCTTTAGAAGTGGGCATGGTTCTAAATAGTTGAAAAAGGGAAACTGTGGGCTGTAGCAGAACCCCTGAATAAAGGAATATGATCTCAGAAAACTGGACAAGGTGGTCATAAAGGCTCATTTCAAGGTTTTAGTAGAGGAGATTTATTCATCTATTTATTCATCAAGCTATTCATTTATATATCAATTCTTTCAACAAAAATCCATGGTGGTTCTACAATATGACATGCACCACTCTAGTCCAGGGAACAGATGATGTAGATGGTAGACAAGTCCTGCTGTCTTTGGAGTTTAGACTCTTAGAGGTCACAGGCAAAAAACAATCACCAGATTAATAAGTGTTAACTGTAGATGGTAATATGATTTATTTTACACATGAAACTGTGTAAAATAATAGTGTGTCATGGGATATGACTATTAGAAATGGAGGTCAAGACTTAACCACTCGAGGAAATGGCATTTCATCTGGGGCCTGAATGAAAGGAGAGAGCCATGCAAAGAACTGATGGAAAAATGTTCCTGACAGAAGGAACTGAAAGGGCAATGTATTCAGTGAACACCACAGTCTGTGTCCAAATGCTGCATGTATAATCATTGTGCTATGCTGTCTTCTTTTAAGTTGTACAAAACCCACTTAAAGGCTATATGACAAAGAGTTTATTACAGGGTTTAGAAGTAGAAGCAAGGCACTATGGACTGAATATCTGTGTCCTCCCCAAATTCATATGTTGAATTCCAAACACCCAATGTGATGGTATTTGGAGGTGGAACACTTGATAGGTAATTAAATCATAAGTATGGAGACATTTTAAAGGGATTAATGTCCTTATAAAAAAAGGTATGATAGAGATGATCCCTATCTTGCTTGGCCATGTGAGGTTACAGTGAGAAAGCAGATGTCTATGAACTAGGAAACAATACCCTCACCAGACACTTAATACTAACTTGGACTTCTCAACCTCCAGAACTGTGAAAAATAAAAATTTGTTGTTTAATTGACCCAGTCTATGGCATTCTGTTACAGAAGCCCAGCAGACTAAAACACAAGGATACCAGTCAGCTATGGTAGTTTCTTGGCTTGAAGTCACATCATATTTTGGAAAAAATACTGCTAGGACTCTTAGGTTATTGTAATGATTTTGGCTTAGAGGATGAATAGAGTAATCAAGGATAGCTTTTTGTCTCTGGGGCTTAAGCAAGCAAATATATGGTATTTCTATTAACTCAGCTTGGGAAGACTAGGGCATGTTTGGATGCAGCGTCAGTTTTATTTCAGAAATGCTGAATTTAAGGTGCTTTTTAGACATCTTAGTGGAGATATCAAGTCAGCAATGGACAGAGGACCCTGGATATTATCAGCATATTGATGGAGACTAAACTCATGGCAGTAGAAGGGATCACCTAGAAAGAGAATAGATGAAATAAGAATTGAGTCTTGATCAAGAAATATTTAGAGATTAGTCTGAAAGGGAAGATCCAATAAAGGAGACTGAAAGGTTTGGGAGTAGGAAGCAAACCAACAAAATATGATATTATTAAACACAAATTAAGAAAATGTTTAGGAAGAATGAGTGGTCCTCTAAGAAGAAGACTGAAACTGGAATAAGATATATAGAAAGAAGCCATGATAAAGTTGGTTTGATTGACAGGGGATATTTCAATCGACTGGAAGATATGAGAGACAGTATTGAATTACATATGGACAGAATGGGTGATGGGAAGGCAAAGACAGGATTTATAAATGCCTATTATAAATGTCACCATAAACATGGTGGCTGATGGGAAAGTAAATCCAATGGAATGTGAAGTTGAGAAAATATTTTTGAAGAGAAATACCAAAGTACGTTAGATGCCACTGGTATTAATTCTGTAGAGAAGGAGAAATTAATGATTGAGCAGAGACAGAACACATGCTGGAAAGAAGTCCTCGAGTCACCAATTCTTAAATCAATTTTTTAAAAGAATAGCAGCCAACTTGAAAGTGGTAAAAGACAGGGATAGGCATTATGTAAGAAAAATATATTCAAAAGCCTTACAACATGAAGTGCTTAACCTCATACATTATTAAAGACATAATGAATTTAAGAAATGTTACCTCCCATAGTAGAAAAGTTCAAAAGTTTGATAATAATGTTAGCATGTGTAATAAGACGTAGATACAAGCGCACACTGTACGAGTTTAAATTAGTGAAGCTTCACTGGATGGCAAAGAACCAATATCTTTCTAAATTGAAACTGTAATATCTCTTTTTTTCAGAAATTCCACTTTTAGAAATTTTAGCTTAGGAGGAAGATTCTTAAATGTATTTTTGCTGCTTAACTTTTAAACATGTTTAGGGTACAGTTATCTCTTTTTGAATTAAAAAATACCTACAAAGTATTAAAAATGGACCTATCATATTATCCAATAATCCTACTTCTTGGTATTTATCCAAAAAGAACTGAAATCAGGATCTGAAAGAGATGTTCATTTAAGCACTATTCACAATAGTCAAGATGTGGAAACAATGTAAATGCACATCAACAGCTAAATTGATAAAAAATACGGTGAGATTTATATATATTTATGTATATATTTATTCAGTCTTACAAAAAGAATACAATCCTGCAATATGTGACAACACATATGAACCCTGAATACATTACACTAAGTAAAATAAGCCAGTCACAAAAGGACAAACACTGCACAGTTCCACTTATATAAGGTATGTAAAACAGTGAAATTCATAGGATTAGAGAATAGGATGGTGGTTTGGGGCTTTTGGGGATGGGGAAATGGGAACTTGCTAATCAATGGACAAAATCCAATCACACAAATGTGTAAGTTCTATAGATCTGCTGAACAGCACTGAACATAGCTAAGAAGGTAGATCTCATTTTAAGTATTTTTACCACAATAAAATTTAACTGAAAAAAAGAAAGCTATAAAAATACATGCCTTTCTAGAAAAAACAAATGCAACAAAAGGAATGCAGCAAGACCATCTGGAAAAAAAGAATGCCTTGGGGTTACTTCTTCTATCTTGATGACAGACAGATGGAGGACAAATAGATGAATGGATGGATGGCTGAAGAGACAGAGATGAACAAGGGCTTCTTATATATTTATGATGTTATGTTTAATATAATGTAGCTATTCTTTTAATAAACTTCATGTGGTGATAATTTCCCCATGTCAATCAACCATTTTTCAGAGGATAATATTTATGGCTGAATTATATTGCAGCCAATAGAAGTACCATAAATTATTTAATGCCTTTGAAGTAAAAAATGTACTTCGCCAAATATCATTCCAAGTAGATTATGCAAATCTAAATTTCCACTAGCTTCATACAAATGACCGTTTTACTGTAAAAAAGCCAAGTGGAGGGTTATTATTTTCAAAGGGATTCTAAGTTTGGGTGATTTGGACTGAAAATAATACCACACTGTTGTTATAATTTTATTTTTTAAACTATTAGTTAGGTTAAATATGTTTTCAGAAGATAATCAGCCATTTTTCCCTTTTCTCATATTTGTTTTGGAATGACCTCTTCTCATTTTCTTGATAACGTGTCTCTCCTTGTTAATTATAAGCCTAATATTGATTACTCATTATTTGTTTTTATAATTTTTACTACATGATACAATTATGAAAATGATTCATTTTAGAAACAATGTTTACATTTTATATTACTGTTTCATAAAATAATACTTTAAAACATTTATATTGTATGATTATCAATATATATTTTTAATTTGTTTTATGCTCCATTCATCCTTCAACTTTCTGAAATCAGATAGATGTTCAATTAGCCTATTCATTATTAGTCCATTGAGAAGATTTCATAGCAAATCATTTTGCCTAGATTATCTTACTTATAAATATAGAAATTTAAATATAGAAATTAAGAAGGTGAGCTTCAATAGAGAAGAAAAAACACAAAGACTTAATTTTTAAAGAGCAAGTAGCAAAGAAAAAATATCCTCTTTCATATATAGAACTATATATTTTTTCACGATGTGGCATGTTTTTCCCGAAAAAGTACATATTTGACAAGAAATAATCCACTGAATCAAAAAAATTAAGGGCAAGATGATAACAATATAAGCAGGAATTAGAGATAATAGATGAGAGAGAGATTTAAGAGAGAGAAACCACACAATTAACTGGAGTCAAGTACAAATTAACATTGTGCCACTTTGAAATGTAAGAGCTGTGGTGAAGTGAAAATATTCCCGAGGGTCAATGAAATGAAATCAGAACACAAGCTATTTGAGGTAGGCACATAACATCTGGACATGCTCCAGTGAAAGTTTAAACACTTCTTCAAATTCTCATTTGTCTGGCAACATTGACTGGTTTCATTGCCATTTTAATAAGGCAATTGGAGCTACTCTTTTCAATGACCTTCCCTACAATGTGCATGAGGGATTATTGCATCTGAGCACTGACAAGGCATTTTAAATGAATTTGGACCTTGTCTTTGCTAAATATGTAAACATCCTATGATTTCTGACTGCTGTATGCACATTATCCTCAAGTATATGTGATTCTGAATTGAGTTCCTCTGCAATTAATCTAACGTAGTAACACTTACCATAAACTCACTGTTTTTTAGTGAGAGTCTAGACCCTAATAAAAAAAAATCAAATTTTGTGCTGTCAGCCCAACGTATTTCTCTAAGGCCTTGCATTTATGTGGTTCCTTAGGTATATTTTAATTTCTTTTAGTCCATAATAGAACATTATATAATGAGATGAGATGAGATGAATAGAGAAAGAAAAAATAACACTATCCTAGATAGGGAACAAGATCTCAAAGACATTAAACAGCTTGCCTTATTTCAAATGACTAAAAACATAATAATCAAATGTGATATCCATGTCCTCCAGCATTATCTCATCTTTGTTTAAAAAAACAAACAATGAATTCACTAGTTTTACCTGTCCTTAACACTTTTAATTATCTTCATAATAATAACTACTACTACTACTACTATTATTACTATTATGATTATATTAAGAACAGCTAAAGGACCATACTTTTATCATAACATACAAAGTTCTTTGTGATCTGCCTTCTGGGCTCACTGTCCATCATTATTGTTTATCATTCCCACCCATTTCCCAGTCATACTCTATTCTCCAGCTGTATAGAGCAACTGGTCATACTGCTTCACACCTCTTCAGGCTTACACAGGCTGCTATTTCTTTCAGATTCAACCCTCTTTTCAAACTTCTTTAACTCTATATGTTAATGATTTTTAACATTTAAATTAAATATGACCTCTAATATAAAACCTTTACTGAACTCTGAATTTGTATCATTACCCTTTTCCCCATAGCATTTTATGGAACCTATCAATATTTAGGGAGCACTGGGAAATTTACTAAAATATTTATTTCAATCACAGCTGGGTTTATGAAGTTAATAAATCTTAAGTTTCAAGACTCTTTCCTTGCAGTGGAATCTTTCAGTGGGTCCTAGCAATGTGTTCACACAGTA
This sequence comes from Grampus griseus, assembly GCF_964374135.1. Classification (NCBI taxonomy): domain Eukaryota; kingdom Metazoa; phylum Chordata; class Mammalia; order Artiodactyla; family Delphinidae; genus Grampus; species Grampus griseus. Next base: position 119,670,533 of record NC_138998.1, on the reverse strand, counting down.
TTTTAAAGGAAGATCCAACAAAGAAGAATAACTTATTGAATTGAGCACAGTATTCTGCACGCTGCTTTTCCTCTTGGAGAATTTGCCAACTCTTGTCTTACAAGCTATAAAGGAGATAGCTGCTAATATGCAGAGTACACCACAAGATTAATCACAGTCACATGGACATTAAAAGTGGCACTCCAGGCTTTCTAGAGTGCTAGGACATAAATATCCAAGGTCTTGGATAGAAGAAAGAAGCAGAGAAGGGAGACAGGTACTTGGATTTCCCAGAGACATTTGCTGATTCCTGAACTTAGAAGGACATGGGGAAGAAAGCCAAGTAAAAAGTAACAGAAAAAAAGGTAAAGCAGAATTTTCAGCAGTCATATGTTGCTAAGGAAACAAAAATTGAAATTTAGGACTCTGAAAGGAGGGTGGTCCTGAATTTAAACAAACAAATGAACCAGAACTTTATAAAGCCAAACTTTATAAAGACTACAATTCAGAAAGAAGTCATTGGAATGAGGTGAGTCACTCCATTGCTTGGAAGAATACAGCACTGGGAAAAATACTTCAAGCTAAATATATATGTATATATAAATTCCATGTTACAGGAAAACCCGAACGAACTTTCTGGCCAACCCTATATATACACATACATATATATATATGTATATTTAAAATTGTGGATTGATTCACTTAAATTTGCTAATGCTACTGGAAAGGTATTTTCCACTCCATGAATTTTTGGCAGTTGCATAGTAGTATCATTTCCCAATAGGACAGACTGTTAAATATAAATGCAATAAAGGTATGTTACAGGTAACAGACATAGGTATGGAGGAGACCCCAAATTAATGTTGACATGGGGGTTTAGAAAACGTAAACAACTAGAAAAAATAAATGTAAATCTTTTAATTATGACTTTAGCCATCACAACAATGATATTCTAATGAATTTGCATCATGACTGAATCCACTGTTGGGCTGGTACAGATGTTTCTCACATCCTGAGAGCCCATTTGAGGTCATCTCGCCACAACTCTGAAGAGGCGTCAAGTTGGTTGCATGACATCGGTCATGGGAGGGAACTTATATACATAAAATGGAAAAGGGTAAAATTCAATAAATTTTACATTAGAAATTAGGTTATGAAACACCAGCACAACACTGGATGCAACTCTTTGATGATTTGGAAAATAAGGAGCTATATTTACCCTGAGTGTCTTATTTAGAAGTAGCATGAAGTGAAACAAACCAAATAGACCTTTATTCTATGACTCTATACATGATAATTTTTCAAACTGTTTTGAAGGTTAGAGAGCCATGAAAAATATTATCACTGTTCACTCCTTTTGTTCTAAACCAAATTTATCTACATTAGGAATTTGCTTATACATAGAGTAGAAAGGCTGACGAAAACATTCCTGGCCTCTTACAGGCCATATTTTCTTTGTATTTCAAAGGTTTTGTGTGATGGTTTAATATCCACATTTTAAAATATCCCCTTATTAATCCATTCCATACATTGTTCAGTTAGAGGAATTCAACTATGTAAAAAAGTCAATAAAAACAGTTTGAAAGTGCTCCTCAATGTTTAAAAATTAAATATTTGTGTACAGAATCTTCAATTTCTCATAGCGTTAGCAAATTCCTTTCCTGTTTGTGACTTCACTGATTCTTGCAATATTCAAAATAGGGGAGGTAAATTTGCTGTAAAAGCATACCTATTTCTGCAGCAGAATGCAAAGTTTTCATGTACTGTTGGAAGCATGGCAATCACTCTCAGAGAAATTAATTGAGTATTCAAGTATACAGCACTGGCCTATTGGTCTGGCGAAATTAAGAAGTCCTAAATACGGTTCAGAGAATAAGGTCAATAGGGGCAATATTTTAGTCTCAAGGAATAATTTGATACCTAACAGGACACAAAGAAGACATTTATGTCTAGAACTCACAAGCTTATAAAAAACTCACCCTTTGCTTATTTGTGACCTCATTTCACCCTAATGTTACATGAAAAAACTTGCATTAAGAAGTGCAACGGGAGGAGAGACCATCAAGATGGCAGAAGAGTAAGACTCAGAGATCACCTTCCTCCCCACAAATACATCAGAAATACATCTACACGTGGAACAACTCCTACAGGACACCTACTGAACGCTGGCAGAAGACCTCAGACCTCCCAAAAGGCGAGAAAATCCCCATGTACCTGGGTAGGGTAAAAGAAAAAAAGGAAAAACAGAGACAAAAGAATAGGGACAGGATCTGCACCAGTGGGAGGGAGCTGTGAAGGAGGAAAAGTTTCCACACACTAGGAAGCCCCTTCACTGGTGGAGATGGTGGGGGGTGGTGATGGTGGGGAAACTTCAGAGCCACAGACGAGAGCACAGCAACAGGGGTGCAGAGGCAAAGTGGAGAGATTTCTGCACAGAGGATCGGTGGCGGCCAGGATTCACCAGCCAGAGAGGCTCATCTGCTCACCCACCAGGATGGGTGGGGGCTGGGAGCTGAGGCTTGGGCTTCGGAGGTCAGACCCCAGTGAGAGGACTGTGGTTGGCTGTGTGAACACAGCCTGAAGGGGGCTAGCGCACCACAGCTAGCCAGGTGGGAGTCCGGGAAAAAGCTTGTAACTGCCTAAGAGACAAGAGCCCATTGTTTCGGGGTGCATGAGGAGAGGGGGTTCAGAGCACTGCCTAAATGAGCTCCAGAGATGGGCAGGAGCCACAGCTATCAGCGCAGACACCAGAGATGGGCATGAGATGCTAAGGCTGCTGTTGCAGACACCAAGAAGCCTGTGTGAAAGCACAGGTCACTCTCCACACCTCCCCTCCCGGGAGCCAGTGCAGCCCGCCACTGACAGGGTCCTGTGAACCAGGGACTCTTCCCAGGCAGAACACACAGCCGCTGTTGCAACATCATGTTGGCCTCAGCCGAAACAGCCTCGCCCCGCATTCCATACCTCTCCCTCCGCCCCTCCCCCCTGGCCTCAGTGAGCCAGAGCCCCCTTATCAGCTGCTACTTTAACCCTGTCCTGTGTGGGCAGGAACAGACGCCCTCAGGAGACCTACACACACAGGCGGGGCCAAATCCAAAGCTGAACACCAGGAGCTGTGAGAACAAAGAAGAGAAAGGGAAATCTCTCCCACAGCCTCAGGAGCAGCAGATTAAATCTCCAGAATCAACTTGATGTACCCTGCATCTGCGGAATAACCAAGAAACACTTGAGAAATCAAAGAGGAAATAAAAAAATACCTAGAAACAAATGACAATGAAAACACGACAACCCAAAACCTATGGGATGCAGCAAAGGCAGTTCTAAGAGGGAAGTTTATAGCAATACAATCCCACGTGAAGAAACAAGAAACATCTCAAATAAACAACATAACCTTACACATAAAGAAATTAGAGAAAGAAGAACAAAAAAACCCCAAAGTTAGCAGAAGGAAAAAAATCATAAAGATCAGATAAGAAATAAATGAAAAAGAAATGAAGGAAACAAGAGCAAAGATCAATAAAATTAAAAGCTGGTTCTTTGAGAAGATAAACAAAATTGATAAACCATTAGCCAGACTAATCAAGAACAAAAGGAGGAAGACTGAAATCAACAGAATTAGAAATGAGAAAGGAGAAGTAACAGCTGACACAGCAGAAATACAAAGGATCATGAGAGATTACTACAAGCAATTATATGCCAATAAAATGGACACCTGAAAGAAATGGAAAGATTCTTAGAAAAACATAACTTTCCGAGACTGAACCAGGAAGAAACAGAAAATATAAACAGACAGTAGGCAGATGACATGATACTATACACAGAGAATCCTAAAGACACTACCAGAAAACTACCAGAGCCTATCAATGAATTTGGTAAAGTAGCAGGATACAAAATTAATGCTCAGAAATCTCTTGCATTCCTATACAGGAATGATGAAAAATGTGAAAGAGAAATTAAGGAAACACTCACGTTTACCATTGCAAGAAAAAGAATAAAATACCTAGGAATAAACCTACCTAAAGAGACAAAAGACCTGTATGCAGAAAACGATAAGACACTGATGAAAAAAATTAGATGATACAAACAGATGGAGAGATATACCATGTTCTTGGATTGGAAGAATCAACATTGTGAAAATGACTATATTATCCAAAGCAATCAACAGATTCAATGCAATGTCTTTCAAACTACCACTGGCATTTTTCACAGAACTAGAACAAAAAAATTCACAATTTGTATGGAAACATCAAAGACCCTGATTAGCCAAATCAATCTTGAGAAAGAAAAATGGAGCTGGAGGAATCAGGCTCCCTGACTTCAGACTATACTACAAAGCTACAGTAATCAAGACAGTATGGTACTGGCACAACAACTGAAATATAGCTCAATGTAACAGGATAGAAAGCCCAGAGATAAACCCATGCACATATGGACACCTTATCTTTGATAAAGGAGGCAAGAATATACAGTGGAGAAAAGACAGCCTCTTCAATAAGTGGTGCTGGGAAAACTGGACAGCTACATGTAACAGTATGAAATTGGAACACTCCCTGACACCACACACAAAAATAAACTCAAAATGGATTAAAGACCTAAATGTAAGGCCGGCCAATATCAAACTCTTCCAGGAAAACATAGGCAGAACACTCTATGACATAAATCACAGCAAGATCCTTTTTGACCCACCTCCTACAGAAATGGAAATAAAAACAAAAATAAACAAATGGGACCTAATGAAACTTCAAAGCTTTTGCACAGCAAAGGAAACCATAAACAAGACGAAAAGACAACCCTCAGAATGGGAGAAAATATTTGCAAATGAAGCAACTGACAAAGGATTAATCTCCAAAATTTACAAGCAGCTCATGATCAAAAAAACAAACAACCCAAACCAAAAAATGGGCAGAAGACCTAAACAGACATTTCTCCCAAGAAGATTGCCAACAAACACATGAAAGAATGCTGAACATCACTAATTATTAGAGGAATGCAAATCAAAACAACAATAAGGTATCACCTCACACCAGTCAGAATGTCCATCATCAAAAAATCTACAAACAATAAATGATGGAGAGGGTGTGGAGAAAAGGGAACCCTCTTGCACTGTTAGTGGGAATGTAAATTGATTCAGCCACTATGGAAAACAGTACGGAAGTTCCTTAAGAAACTAAAAATAGAACTACCATATGACCCAGCAATCCCACTAGTGGGCGTATACCCTGAGAAAACCTTAATTCAAAAAGAGTCAAGTACCACAATGTTCATTGCAGCTCTGTTTACAATAGCCAGGACATGGGAGCAACCTAAGTGTACATGGACAGATGAATGGATAAAGAAGATGTGGCACTTATATACAATGGAATATTACTCAGCCATAAAAATAAACAAAATTGAGTTATTTGTAGTGAGGTGGATGAACCTAGAGTCTGTCACACAGAGTGAAGTAAGTCAGAAAGAGAAAAATAAATACTGTATGCTAACACATATATCTGGAATCTAAAAAAATAATTTAAAAAAAGGTTATGAAGAACCTAAGGGAAGACAGGAATAAAGATGCAGATGTAGAGCATGCACTTGAGGACACTGGGAAGGGGAAGGGTAAGCTGGGACAAAGTGAGAGAGTGGCATGGACTTATATATACTACCAAATGTACATAGAAAGCTAGTGGGAAGCAGCTGCATAGCACAGGGAGATCAGCTTGATGCTTTGTATCCACCTAGAGGGGTGGGATAGGGAGGGTGGGAGGGAGACACAAGAGGGAGGAGATATGGAGATATATGTATATGTATAGCTGATTCACTTTGTTATAAAGCAGAAACTGACACACCATTTTATTACAATTATATTCCGATAAAGATGTTAAAAAAAATGATGTGCAATGACTGTGTGGTTGTATAGAACAAACGGTGCCTACGTGACTTTAGAGTATTAATACCTTTTCCAAAAAAGTAAGTGCATGGCATGAAAGGTGCATTGAACTTTTATGTAGGGAGTTCATTCCTGGAAGACTGATTACTCACAATAATTATAAGGCCATATAAGGCCTTATAATTATAAGGCCAAGTCATGATGGATTAGGAGAATAGCCTAGTCTGAAATTGATCATTTAAGAAAACCTGAAGTACTATTTAGTATGATAGGGCAAGGGCTCATATTAATACCGACATGTACTAGTTATATTATCCAAGGAAAGACTGTTTGCATCAGCATGCAGAGAAGTAGTTGATTGTGACCTCATGATGAAATTGAAATGTGAAAACACAATGCTAAATGGCATTACAGGGAAGGGTTTTGTTGCTGTATTCAAAAGATGACCATACAAATCTTACAAGATTACACAGCAAAAAAATTAACAATAATTAAGAAGTGGTTCTGGTTCTTAGTCCTATAAAATATAACCAGTAATTTAAGAATGACAGTTTAATTGAACATAAGCTAGAATATAAATATTACTAATAATTTACTTTAATAAGACAAAATACCACTATTTGGAGCAAGCTTAAGTAAATTAACATTCCTGTTATGAGTAATACACTTTCAATTTTCCTGGGATTATGACTACTTTTCTGTGAAAACATCTTTTTTCTCTTTCTAAGAAAAGGGAGTATTTGGTGCCATAAAATTAGAAATTTATCTTTAATTAGATCATTGTATAATTTTTTTTTTTTTTTTTTTTTTTTTGTGGTACGCGGGCCTCTCACTGTTGTGGCCTCTCCCATCGCGGAGCACAGGCTCCGGACGTGCAGGCTCAGCGGCCATGGCTCACGGGCCTAGTCTCTCCACAGCACGTGGGATCTTCCCGGATTGGGGCACGAACCTGTGTCCCCTGCATCGGCAGGCGGACTCTCAACCACTGCGCCACCAGGGAAGCCCAATTTTATAGACTAATTTGTAAAATAATTTTCTAAGTGCAGCTACATGAAAGTTTTAGCTTGGGTTTTAGTTTTTAAAAGAGGTGTAAGCACAGTTCAGCATTAGTCTAACCTCACCTTTGGTATCTCTCTTCATAAACATATCCTTTTTCTTTCAATTATCGTCACATCACATTAAAGGATGAGCTTCACAATAAATTTGTTTAGATGATGATATATATTTTATTTTCATAAGAAATGTGCATGATTTACAAGTAACTGAATAGTTTCTCAATTTCTTCAAATATCTCAGAAAATAAAATGAACCTCTCTATATTTACTTACGAACAGCTAAGTTAAAATTTACCTGGAAATACTGCATATAATACAGTTAAATATACCTTCAATCGATGGTTAAAAAAATTCTACTGATTGGATTAAATAATTAGTTGGACAAAAAGTAGGTAAATAAAGAAGTCCTTTAAACTTAGGACATTCTAGTTATTTCATGCCTTAAAAATTCCTGACCAATTTAAATGAATAGGATTAATAGATTTAAAATGAAAATCACTGTTGTGTAATGAGGGGAGATTTATTTTCTCTTGCATCAGTGTAATTTCTCCCTGTTTAAGAATAAGACATAATATTCTTAGGTTGAGATTCTATATAACCCAAGTTCTGGCCACCCCTTTGAGTTACTCACAACTGGGTAATCCCACGTGCATGAAGATGCACATGTTAATAAACTTCTTTTTTTTTCCCCCCTTATTACCCTGTCTTCTGTCAATCCTTTTCAATTCTCTGGGCCCCAGCCAATAAACCTAAGTTGGGTAGAGGTAAAATAGTTTTTCCTCTCCTAAACAATAACATAATCTATAAAAACAAAAACAAACAAACAAAAATCTGTATTAGTCAACAAGCTAAGTTATGCAGCAGTAAAACATGAACCCTGAAATCTCCATGGCATAACACTATTAAGTTCTGTTATTGCTCATTTTCAGGTTGTATACATAAGTCTCGTGTGTCAATATACAATTTCAGAGTTCTTCAAAGCAGAGGAAAAGAGAGCTGGAGGGTCACACACTAGATCTTAAATGCTTTTGCCTGGGAATAACACACTTATTGTCAATGTCCACTGGACACAACTGATCACATGACTATATCTAAAAGGAATGGAGAATCAGTGGAGAGGGAATAAATGGAAATTTGGCAGCAGTAAAAGTCTCTGTCACCTACCTGTTTTAATTACTCTAAAATTTCTCTAATCCTAAGACATTATTAAATAATTCAATCATTTTAAATTTTATAATGCCATTCTTTAAATAAAAGGAAGGAGCATTATAGAATTATAAAAGCAAATACATTATTTGAAAGTTATATAATGACTGGGAATCCCAGATATAAAACTGAGAGAGTGAGAAAGTTTTGGTAACATATTGTATGAAACTATGCAAAGTTTTGCTTTATCTGCTATTAAAATTCTGAAATCTCTAAAGCATATAGGGTTTTCATTTATCTCCCACCAGTAGGTTCAATGGGGATGTTCATGTTTGTATAGACCCCAGTGGTGAAAAGAGTTGGATATTAAAGCTTTATAATACAGAATAGAATCCACAAACATTATATCAGTAGATCAGATTATTCAAGGTATGTTGGATAGTATAATTCCATGAAATTATGAAAGGATATGGTACCATAAGACATGCAGAGTAAAACAGATGCGACTATGAATAGCAACTTTGTTACTTACTAGAAGCTTGACCATGGACAAGCTAATTAGGTTTTCTGAGCTGCATTCTTCCTATGTCATCTTTTGTACAACAGTATACTACATCAAACTGTATCTAGTATAGAGATATGGATAGCATAATGCTTGTAACTTTAGTACAACACACAATGCTATTATTTTTTATTATTGACCAACTAGTTTGAGGATAAAAATTCTTTAAAATTCTATCTTTAATATTTTTAAGTTGAATTAAAATGAAAACATTGAAATAACCCTATAACACACGGTAAAATAATAAATAGTTGTTGCATATCATTTCCCAAACAATAATAACTATATTGAAATTGAAGTTAAATAGGTAAGACAGTCAGTAGAAAACAAGTTCCAAACTTTCTGCAGCAGTGATCCATTGCTAACTTATTCACTCTTTGGAATACTTTGTCATAAATTATTTTTAAAACAATGATTGAGATGCCCTTAAAACAAAAATATGATGTTAAAATTTATTGTATTTACTTTTATAATGTCTCAAATAAAAAAGTGTGATACTGTGTTTAAGGTTGAACCTATTTAAAATGATTTAATGAAACCACATATTTGAGACTAAAATATGACATAAAAATGTCTCAGTAGATTATTTTGGACTCCTTCTTTCAAAGGCTCAATTGATAGTCCAGTTATACCAGTATAAAACCTGTCATTCTCTAATCTAAGGGTAATACTCTTTCTTTTAATTGAACACATAGGACTTTACAAAGAGTTGCAAATAAAAAATAGGGTTTATTGCAGTTAATAGGAAATCGGTTCACATTGAAAACATTTAAATTATAGCTTGAGCTTTTAACATGCAGCAGTATAAATGAATAAATACTTTTAAATTTTTTCTGTGACAGGTCAGCTACACATTGTTCTTCTCATATGATACAAATCTTCATTTGTATGGTGTAAAACTTGATCATTCTTGTTTGAGCACATATCTGCATCAATCAAAAATTTAGCTTTGATTTAAAATATGATTTGCCAAATCACTGTCTTTCTTCAAAAAGTACAGTTATTTGTTCATTTTAAAGTTTAAAGACCTTCCAAATATTCTAATTCCTACACAAGAAAAAGAAAAGGTTAGAATATGCAAGAAACTAGTTCAGAGATGCTCAAATGAGCTTTAAGAATTTGAGAATAGCTTGAGATGATGTAGTCATGATGTTGGGTCAATGAATTCTAGTCTGAAGTCAGAACTTTGCAGCTATATACCAAAGCAGATGTTGTATCACCTCCCCAGGCATCGCCAATACATTGGGTTGGCCAAAAAGTTTGTTCGTGTTTTTCATAAATTTTACAACCTTTTTGGCCAACCCAATATTTTTACTGATAGGTTTTAGAGAAGGGAGATAGTGCTTTATATTAACCACTTAAGATTTGCCTGTATAAGTGAACAGATAATAATGAAGAAAGACTTTGTCTCAGAACAATTTATTTTACCTTCAAAAGCTAAGGAGTACTATAAGATTACACAGTATGGGACAGAGGATAATGTAGCCATGATTCTGGCAACAGCACTGACCAGAGGAAAATCCTAAGAGACTTACAGCTTTGTCAAGGATTCCTTGCCAACTAGTTGACGGTTGTCTAGTCATCTTATACCTGGTATGGAAATTTAGGTGTCAAAGGCCCTGGACAACTTAATGTTAATCTGTTGTTTCAGAAATGAGTGGTCATCTTCATTCACCACCTGTGCATGTCAACAAATGGAAGATGGAATTGAGGATCTTGAGTTTGATCTTAGGTTAGATGTCCTTGTGAAAGAGATATTACCTGCTCTTTGTTAAGCTGCTCTTATTCAACAGATAAGAAAACAATGTGTGACTGTCAAGATGGAATTCTTAAAACTAAAGAAAAACCATTTAATAGGTAAAGGAATTTAACATATGAATCATCACAAGTATACAATTATTTAGATTAGTAATAGAAATTTCATATACATATATATACATATAATGGGATATTGTCACAATAACCAGTTATGTGAAAAAATTAATTTTTCATTGCCAAACTACTTTTGTGTATAAATACATCTATGTAATCTATGTTTCATTTAAAGGGAAGATTATTTGACATTGAACGTTTGAGAATAATTTGTAAACTACCACATATTTTCATCTGTCAAAATCAATCCAGTTTTACATTTTAGCATTGAGCTGGGTTAAAATTTCAGCTGGTAAAATTAATATTAGTGTGGTTAAAATCTCATTCCCTATTGAAATGATCAACTATAGTTGTTGGAAGTAGAAATAAAATGTAGTGATTAAATTATATGCTAAATAAACAAGCTAAATAATAAGCTAAAATATAATTTATTATCTTAAAAGTAGTATTCTGAATCTTAAAAATGTTCCTATTGCCTACAGGAAAAACATTAAGGATTAATGCCATAACTAAAATAAAACAGAAATATCTAATTTACTATACATTTATAGAGTATTCTATCACAATGTGATGGATCCAACTCCTGTGCAAATTCTTCATGTAAAGTTGAAAATGCAATAGCCTTGATAAATTATCCTCTAGGTAGCCATACATTTATTGATTTTGTTAAAGGTGTATTGAAATATTGTATTTCTGGGTCGTATAGTCAAATGGATATACAAAGAACACACTTAAGACTCATTTGTCCAAGACTTAGAAATACTGTCAGAATCATTATATTATAGAATGTAAGGAAAAAATGAATTCCATAATACAGAGATCTGTTATTACAAAACAATTTCAAAAAAAATCTCAAACTGCAGTCATTCCAAAAAAATAAAATTAGAACTTCTTTTTATAGTTGCCTACACTTTACATATCTATTATCTTCTACTATTTTAAACATATTGAGACTGTTGGCTTTTTTCAAAGAACATAAAAACATGTCTTTGGAAGTAAGAGTCCAATCTAATGGAAAGCAGATTAAATAAAAAGTAAACACTTTTGATTTCTAGACCTTAAGTCCAGCTCCTGATAGCCATAGTTACTGGAAAAGCTACTCCAATGTAATTTCGAGCATGTAAACTAGGACTGACCTGATTGTAACCACATGTCCTAACTTAAGAATTTAAAGAATATTCCATAAATGGAATATCATACATGGATGATATTCTCATCATACATGAACACTTGTTAAGTGCCCCATTCCTATCAGATAAATGAAAGAAAGAAGAGTGATGCAAATAGATAACTTGGCAAATAAGGAACCCAAGTAGGTTTTTTAAAGCTAACTATGAGGGTGCTTTAAAAATAGAAATAGAAAGTTACATACTACACCAGATAGGAAATTCCAACAACAGGAAAAATTCCAACCTAAGATAATCCAAGGAGACGGGTAGAATGTATTTTTAAAAGTTCATACAGCTTAAATAAGATGATGGAGGACCCCAGAGAAGAGGAAGCCTCAAGAAAGAGAAAGTAAGTGATTCAAATGGAAAATCATTGTAATGATTCTACAAACATATTACAAATATCATATTTAATAGCCAAATGGAGACGATTATGATCCAATCAAGTTTATCTAAAGGAACTTGAGAGGTGGTCCATTTGTAGATATTTCAAGGTCTACAATATGAAAACTTTTAAACTTCCAGTTTAAAAAAAACACAAATGTGGTAACTGATGTCTTTAAAAATATATCATTTAAATTATACAAAATTTAAATTACATATAATAAATAAGCTTCAAACATAAGGTTTTTTTTGTTTTGTTTTGTTTTTTTGCGGTACGCGGGCCTCTCACTGTCGTGGCCTCTCCCGTTGTGGAGCACAGGCTCCGGACGCGCAGGCTCGGCGGCCATGGCTCACGGGCCCAGCCGCTCTGTGGCATGTGGGATCTTCCCGGACCGGGGCACGAACCCGTGTCCCCTGCATCGGCAGGCGGACTCTCAACCACTGCGCCACCAGGGAAGCCCCAAACATAAGGGTTTTTAATCAAAATCTTATTTATTCCATTTCAACAATACCCAATATATCACTGCAGGTTTCCTAAGAGAGTATATTAAAAACAAGTTTTTCATATTAAAATTAAACCAGCCATATCTTAATAATAAAATAGTAAGTTTAAGGTTACATAAATAAAAGTCTTTTAGAACCAGATACAATCCATTTTTTTCTACAGTGAAAAACTTCTAAGTTAAAATATAAAATAATTTTAACTTTGAAATATGAAGAAACAAAAAATGGAATATGAGGTAGTTCTTTCTATAGAAGGATAAACTGAAAGTTGACACCATTTGGCTAGTTTTTCCAGTTTTCCAAAATGCCTTGAATTCTTACTTTATTATAATACATAAAATATACTGAAAACACTTTTCTGAAGTCAAATTTTAAATATAACTTCACAGAAAATACCTAATTAAATTCCTAATTAATACTAAAACAAGAGAAAATTAATTGCAGTTATTTATTTTAAAATAAAATTAAACTTCTCTTTCAATATTCATGGGTTGTAAAAAAAAAACTGTACTTGATAAATTAAATTGTGTTTTCATTTTTGCTTTTCTTCATGCATTGATGATTCTGAAAAGGCACAAGAGGCTATGTATTTATAAACAGATTATGACCTCCCTAGACAAGTGAATTAAGGAAGGAAAGAGACCTACAAAGTATTAAAATTCATTACAGAAAATATTTGCTGAGGCTAGAACATGAAACTCTAGAATTTTAATACCTGGTATACTTTAAATATCTTAACACTAAACAACTTATCCCGCATTCCCACTGTATTTAGCAGGCAAGCATTCATACCATGTTTGCAATGTGAAACCCCCCCAAATTCATGTTCGTGATGTTTACCAGTGTTAATGTTCAAAAAATAAATTGAAAATAAAATATTATGTCTGACTTCCTGTGTGTCACATTTTTGCTGTATAATCCCTTAACATATAAAAGGGTGAGAAGGTATATGTCACTATTAGAAAGATCTTAGAATCAGTTAATAAAGACCATGTACATGCCAGCCAATGGGACAAAAAGGTTATTGACACTTCTGGTTATTTCTTTATCAAATTTTATCCTGTCAGTCTATATGATTTTTATCCTTAGGCAAGATGATAATAATAATAATAATAATAATAGTAGCAGCTCTTCACTGACAAAGAAAACAAGGTACACTCCTGTGATCATGTTGTTAACACTCAACATTCTGTTTTGAGGGAATACTCCATTCTAGTTTTTCAGGGGCTTAGAATGTTGGCTTGATGTACTACCTTGTAGGTCCAATATCTTCTTGCAGTAATTTCTAAACTGGAAGCTATTCTATTATCCATTATCAAATGTTAGGGTCCTTTCCCACTGCCTGTTAGCATAACTGCTCCCAGTTTCATACCAAGGCTTGAATACCAATCTCAATTTCTATCCATTATCTGGGTATCAGAGTATTTATTTTCCTATACATGTGAATTGCAATAGCAGACAAACAATAAACCCAATGGAAACGTTCTGTTTTAGGGAGAATACTCCAATATGCTCTTCTGTTCCCAAACATAATAGAGAGCCATGGTTCTTTCCTACATATGAAGATGCAGAGACATAATTTATTGCCTTCAAAAATGTGAACTAGGCAATCTATATGTTATTTTTCCAAGCAAAGAGTTCCTGGCATTTCAATAAAATTTTGTTTAATCTCACAGTTTGAGGGCCATGCTGAAAATTATCTTAATTTTTGTTAAATGAAGGACTCTCAATCTTTTGGATTCTCATCAACTGAATCACTCTATTTTGCAATGAATTCTATAGTGCCTAGGTCACAATAGATGCAAATAAGCCACTCATAAAGAGAAAAAAATTAAATAACTCCATAGAAGGAACCTGATTTTACACAGGATATGCAGAGTTCTAGCCAATACATTATTTGATCAACACAGGTATGTTACCTCATTTGGGGATATATGGTTCTAGGGTCAAAAATAAATGTATCCTATGTCTAAGAGATTCCTGATCTTGTTTGTTGAACATTGTTTTCACTGAATTAAGTAAGACTATTTTTCTACTTTTGCTTAAATATTGTCATCTTGGAGCAAAGAAATCTTATTCTAAACTTAGAATGCATAGAGATTGCAGCTTGCCCAGCCTAGTTCTGGTTTATGCTGGTTATCCTAGCATAATCATTAATAGTAATAATTCCCCATTTTACTCTCAAAAGTGTACTAGTGTGACTTACTTCACTTAGTATGATAATCTCTATGTCCATCCATGTTGCTGCAAAAGACATTATTTCATACTAAGTGAAGTCAGAAAGAGAAAGGCAAATACCATATGATATCATTTATATGCAGAGTCTAAAATATGACACAAATGAACTTATCTATGAAACAGAAACAGACTCAGACGTAGAGAACAGACTTGTGGTTGCCAAGGGGAACAGATGAATTGGGAGTCTGGGATTAACAGATGCAAACTATTTTACATAGAATGGATAAACAACAAGGTCCTACTGTATAGCATAGGGAACTACATTTAACATCCTGTGATAAACCATAATGGAAAAGAATATTCAAAAGTATATATATAGATATATATGTATAACTGAATCACTTTGCTGTACAGTAGAAATTAACACAACATTGTAAACCAACTATACTTCAGTTAAAAAAAAAAAGTGTACTAGTTTGGGTGCTAGGTTACCTGTTCACTAAATAGCTCTAGGAGCTTCACCAAAATACTCAAGTTTCACACATCACCCTCCAAGGGACCAACCGCTTCCACAGCACAATTATGAGGCAGTGTAGTTCTCTGTACAAGACCCCATTAAAAAGCTCTCTTCTCTATATCCAGATAAAGCAGTCATACCTGTGGGGAAACCACTTGTTCTCATCGAAGGACCACATATTCCCTTCTACCAATTTCTGCAGTTCCATTTTTTTTTTCCTGAACTCCATGGTGATTCTCCATCCCCAAGTGGAGATGGTTCTATAAATCAATTACTTCTGAGCTGTCAGTCATGCCCCTCCTTGGGAAATGTAGGACCTTCAGGAATGTTCATATCCACCAATACACTGCATTCCCAGCTTACTGGTGAGTCTTGTGGTAAATAAAATACAACTTTACTACTCATCTCTACTCATCTCTTACTCGTATTTAATGCAGATGTTTTAATCTATTACAGAAGAATCAACTTCATAACACTCAACGATATAAGAAGAAGAATGTTGCTCTCCCACATTTCAAACTTTCCTTTTTATAGCCTCTCACTCTGCAACTCCCAAGAAATACTGTTTTGAGCCTCTGGTGGTGTATTAGTTTGCTCTGGCTGCTACAGCAAATTACCATAGACTAGAGAAATAAATTAACATTATTTTACATATTTCTGGAGGCTGGGAAGTTCAAATTCAATGTGCACGCAGATCTGTTATCTGGTGAAGGCTCTCTTTCCAGCTTGCAGATGGCGGCCTTCCCCTTGTATATTCACATGGTGGAGAACAGAAAGAGAAGCAAATCCTCCTGTTTCTTCTCATAAGGACACCCCCATCATGAGGGTTCCACCCTCATGATCTAATTACTTCCCCAAATCCCCACATCCTAATGCCACCATATTGGGAATTAGGGTTTCAACATGCAAATTTGGGCAGACAAAAATATGCAGGCCATTACAGATAGTATTTACAGTACCGGTGAATTTTATAACTATTATCACTCAAATTTTAGCAAAACTCCTCTGTACTATTATAAAGAACACTATTCTATCTTTTTGGTAGACTGGAAATTCAGGGAAAATTGATAGCCTCTTAGCCAAACTCAGATGCATCAGTATACTAAAAAACACTTTTATTTTTCTCAGCCTTACCAAAGTAATTATCTTTCCTAATTTTTCCACAGCCCCATGGAGGACTGAGAATAATTATCATAATGGAGTGACTAAATAATCATTCCATGTTATTAAGAGTGTTATACATAATATCATGTGTGAAGAAATCTGTTATGAGGGCTTATTTTTAATTTTCTTTTTCAATTTTAAATTAATTTTTATTGGAATATAGTTGCTTTACAATGTTGTGGTAGTTTCTATTGTACAGCAAAATGAATCAGTTATACATATACATATATCCCCTCCCTTTTGGACTTCCCATTCAGGTCACCACAGTACATTAAGTAGAGTTCCCTGTGCTATACAGTATGTTCTCATTAGTTATCTATTTTATACATAGTATCAATAGTGAATTTGTGTCAATCCTAATCTCCCAATTCCTCCCACCCCCTCTTTCCCCCTTGGTATCCATACATTTGTTCTCTTTGTCTGTGTCGCTATTTCTGCTTTGCAAATAGGATCACCTATACCATTTTTATAGATTCCACATATATGCATTAATATACGATATTTATTTTTCTCTTTCTGACTTCACTCTGTATGACAGTCTCTAAGTCCATCCACATCTCTACAAATGACCCAATTTTGCTCCTTTTTATGGCTGAGTAATATTCCACTGTATCTATGTACCACATCTTCTTTATCCATTCCTCTGTTGATGGACATTTAGGTTGCTTCCATGTCTTGGCTACTGTAAATAGTGTTGCAATGAACACTGGGGTGCATGTATCTTTTTTTTTTTTTTAACATCTTTATTGGGGTACAATTGCTTTACACTGGTGTGTTAGTTTCTGCTTCATAGCAAAGTGAATCAGTCATACATATACATATGTTCCCACATCTCTTCCCTCTTGCGTCTCCCTCCCTCCCACCCTCCCCATCCCACCCCTCCAGGCTGTCACAAAGCACCGAGCCAATATCCCTGTGCCATGCGGCTGCTTCCCACCAGCTATCTACCTTACTACGTTTGTTAGTGTGTACATGTCCATGACTCTCTCTCGCCCTGTCACGGCTCACCCTTCCCCCTCCCCATAACCTCAAGTCCGTTCTCTAGGAGGTCTGCGTCTTTATTCCTGCCTTACCCCTAGGTTCTTCATGACATTTTTTTTCCTTAAATTCCATATATATGTGTTAGCATACGGTATTTGTCTTTTTCTTTCTGACTTACTTCACTCTGTATGACAGACTCTAGGTCTATCCACCTCTTTACAAATAGCTCAATTTCGTTTCTTTTTATGGCTGAGTAATATTCCATTGTATATATGTGCCACATCTTCTTTATCCATTCATCCGATGATGGGCACTTAGGTTGTTTCCATCTCCGGGCTATTGTAAATAGAGCTGCAATGAACATTTTGGTACATGACTCTTTTTGAATTATGGTTTTCTCTGGGTATATGCCCAGTAGTGGGACTGCTGTGTCATATGGCAGTTCTATTTTTAGTTTTTTAAGGAACCTCCATACTGTTTTCCATAGTGGCTGTATCAATTTACATTCCCACCAACAGTGCATAAGGGTTCCCTTTTCTCCACACCCTCTCCAGCATTTACTGTTTGTAGATTTTTTGATGATGGCCATTCTGACTGGTGTGAGGTGATACCTCACTGTAGTTTTGATTTGCATTTCTCTAATAATTAGTGATGTTGAGCAGCTTTTCATGTGTTTGTTGGCCATCTGTATGTCTTCTTTGGAGAAATGTCTATTTAGCTCTTCTACCCATTTTTTGATGGAGTTTTTTTTTGTTTGTTTGTTTTTATATTGAGCTGCATGAGCTGTTTGTATATTTTGGAGATTAATCCTTTGTCAGTTGCTTCGTTTGCAAATATTTTCTCCCATTCTGATGGTTGTCTTTTCAACTTTTTATGTTTCCCTTGTTGTGAAGCCCTGACTTCAGACTACACTACAAAGCTACAGTAATCAAGACAGTATGGTACCAGCACAAAAACAGAAATACAGATCGATAGAACAGGATAGAAAGTCCAGAGATAAACCCAAACACCTATGATCACCTCATCTATGTCAGAGGAGGCAAGAATACAAAATAGAGAAAAGACAGCCTCTTCAATAAGTGGTGCTGGGAAAACTGGACAGGTACCTGTAAAAGAATGAAATTAGAACACTCCCTAATACCATACACAAAAATAAACTCAAAATGGATTACAGACCTAAATGTAAGACCGGGCACTATAAAACTCTTAGAGGAAAACACAGGCAGAACACTCTTTGACATAAATTGCAGCAAGATCTTTTTTGACCCTCCTCCTAGAGTAATGAAAATAAAAACAAAAATAAAATGAAACCTAAGGACTTATTTTTTAAACACAAAATTACTTTGATAAAGAGGTAAAAGTTATATAAATTAAACAAATTGAATTGTTTATACAAAACTGAATCAAAACATATGAACATTTGTGAAATTGGCTATGAAAATATGTAGAAAGATATTATGGTAGTTATGAAAGAGTTAAAATTAAAGAGTCTTGCAAAGAATGTATAGGGTTTTCATATGATTAGGGTATGCTACTGAGAGCATTCTGGATTCACATGGTGATAAATTTTAACGAGCATGAAATTCTCAAAGGGCCAATTCATTATTCTGTGTTTGGAATATGCACAGATTAATTCGTTTATTCTACTACTTCACTGACATTCTTGATAAAGCAAAAGTCTTCATTTCATGTATAAATCAAGAAGTTAATGCCAAGGACATTGATTTTAGACTACAGAACTCCCTTCTATAATCCATACACACTTTAAGGAAAATATAAATGGATAAATTATGGAACTCACCTATGACATGAAATGAAAAATTCAGAATAAGTTGCATAATGTTGTAAAGAACAGTTGTTCAACATCTCAAAATTGATTCAAAAATGAATTCAAAACACATTCACATCTTGCTGCAGTTTGCACCTACCTTGATTTGAAAAACTTCAGTCACATAAATTCTAATATGTTTAATTTATTATAAAATAAGAAAACAGCAAGGAAAGGTGTGCAAATGAAAATTCAAAGTATTAAGGACAAAAATACTGAAATTTCATATAAAACAAATAATCTAAAACAACCTCAGCAAATATCTGGGTTTCAGAAAATTTCACTTGAAATACAACAAAGTAATTTTACAGTGGTTGTGTATCTATTGACCTGGGCAGGATAAGACATAGGACACACAGAAATTTGCTTAGCAGAGAGACCTATTACAGCTTCAACTGCAGGCAAGCAACTGTATCTGTTAAGACTTTGTGACACCTTCTGCAGTGAAGGCCGAAAAACAGGAAACATGTCTAAACACAAATTACTTTTGTTTCATTTTCCCTAGCCTGACAATTTCTGTTAACTCATGAAATTTTGAGGAAAACAAAAACCCAAGAAGAATGACTATAATATTTCCTATCATCTAATTCCAAAAAGATAATAATCATGTCTTAAAAGGAACACATGTGACAGTTACAATACTTTTTTCATACCATATGCTCTAACCACATTCTAATCATAATATAAGACACTGTAAAATTCTACTAACTCTTATTCCAGCATGTTAGAATAAATAAGATGACAATTAAACTGCTTTATACTTTTAAACAAACGCATATGCCTAACAGTAATGAATAAATGCTACTTGAAATGTATATCATTAACTTAAAATGTCTTTCTATTTAATTGTAAAGGTAAACATATAGACACAGTAGAGATTACTCATAATTCAAGTCAACATACTCTTATTAAGTAGCCATTGTGTAACAGCTCTTTGCTTAATGCTTTCAATAAATAGTGATCTTTAATTCTCAGTTATATGAAAGAGAGAAACATATAGTTTCAAACATAGATATAGAGGCTCAGAGAAGGTTAAGTGCCACTGTAATGTCAGGTAACAGATTGCCAAATCCAATCCAAGGTTTCTGACTCCAGGCCCAGCACACGTCCCATGGGAACTCCCCTCACTCTGTAGGCACCAGCACCCTGGCTTTCAGGCACCTGACACAATTAGGACTATGTTACCTGCTGTGTTCACTGATATTCTTATGTAGGTCAAGTTTTTCTCTCTATTAATGTATGGAATCCATTTTAAATATTTGGGGAATTATTCGTTTGGTTTCATAGCCGTATTTAATGTCTGGATAACATGAAAAATAGTTATCTTTTATTTAAACCATTTTTTGTCCATCATTGAAAGTTAAAGCACTTAGCAAAGAGAACTAAGTGTTCATTTCCTCTCACTATCCATAATATTAAAACATTTTTAAGCACCCCTAGCTTTTCTGTATAACAAATTTTAACTATCCAGTATTTTATGATTACTTCCATATTTATATCTCAAATTGACAGCCCCTTAGTAAAAAGCAAACACATATCTAGCTCTAAGTATATCTCATTTTATTCTGCTCTATAATATGCATGTTCTTATTATTTCATTCATCTTGTAATACTGAAATACTCTTGAGGATCTCTCTCTCTCTATTCAGTTAGCCTGAGATCCTCAAGGACAAGGTCTGTGCCTTTTTTATACCTGTATGCTCAGTACTTCACACTGAAATAACAGTATGTGCAAATGGATTAATGAACTATTGTGGTTTATCTTATTTACAGCCAGAGTGTAAGAATTTAATCTGGCTGATATACAGAAGTTAAATTAAGTCTGAACACTATTGGTTGTAGAACCCAAGTGGGACATTCTAATAAATTTTTTATCCTTGCCAGTCACCTCTTACCCAAGTGAGTGACATTTTACTCTCCCATAAATAAAGTTGGGAGTTAAGATTGTCCAAGACCTTCTCTTCTTTGTCCTGATGTTTTCATGGCTCCTGCTGTTGTTCAAAAACTAACTACATAAGGGACTTCCCTGGTGGTGCAGTGGATAAGACTCTGAGCTCCCAATGCAGGGGGCCCAGGTTCGATCCCAGGTCAGGGAACTAGATCCCACATGCATGCTGCAGCTAAGAGTTTGCATGCCACAACTAAGGAGCCAGTGAGCCGCAACTAAGGAGCCCACCTGCTGCAACCAAGACCTGGCGCAACCAAAATAAATAAATAAATAAGTAAACATTAAAAAAAATAATAACTACATGAGATCAGAATCAGGTACATGCTAGACTCTTCCCTTTTACATTTGGGACTATTACAAATTTTTATTTTAGGTATATTTTATATTTAGTTAGATATTTATTATATGTGTATTTCAGTTAGAAGCTTGGGATGGGTTTATGAACAAATGTACTAGCTTACCCAAAATATTCCCTTTGATACAGCATGACCAACTTGCTTACAAATGTTTGAGTTAAATTAGATTACTGTTCTGATTAGTAGAAAATGTTTTTCAGGTATCTCAGTGGGAACTTTATACATAAGAGTAGGATTAAACTTTCAGTAGTCATCAGATATAATGATCTGGGTAACTTCTTATAGTTAATAAATTAATAAAAATGTGTAAACATTTATAGCAGAATCAAACAACATATTTTATTTTTCTGAATATGGACCTATGGAAAACATTCAAGTGTCATGAAAGAACTGTTGATTAAATATCTTCAATCTAAATTAAAGAACAAATTGATTTTAATTGCTAGAATTATTTAATTAGACATTAAACTATTTTATGAAGTTAAAATTTTATATTGAGATATTTTGTAGATAGTTTAGGGAAATGTTTTCCATGAGTAGCTTTGTCTATTATAAAGGAAATAAGTCTACCTATAGGTGGATGTATAAATTGGATAAAATTATATGACTCTTATCTACAATATCCTGCTATAAAAATGATTTACTGTTGAATGACTTAGCTGATCTTCTTAGAAACTGAATTACAATTGCATTGAAATAAACAACCAAAAAATAATCACAAAATGAAAGCAAAAACCATAAACAGATACAAAACGAGCACTGGTAACACTGCCATTGAATGTAAAATTTTCCTCTTTGGAAAAAAAAAAGGTTGCCTTGTTTTAGTTAAAGCGCTTAGGGAATGGGTCATGTGGTTGCTCTGTTAGGAAAGAATACAAATAGATCAACACTTTATCTTGAAGACAAAATCTCTTGAAAGATCTGAGTAGGAGCCCTATATGGAGAGAAACAGAATTCAGTGGCTTGGGACTTCCTTGGTGGCACAGTGGCTAAGAATCCACCCGCCAATGCAGGGGACTTGGGTTTGAGCCCTGGTCCGGGAAGATCCCACATGCTGCAGAGCAATTAAGTCTGTGCACCACAACTACTGAGCCTGTGCTCTAGAGCCCACGAGCCACAACTACTGAAACCCATGTGACTAGAGCCCGGACTCCGCAACAAAGAGGAGCCACCACAATGAGAAGCCTACACACTGCAACAAAGAGTAGCCCTCACTTGCTACAACTAGAGAAAGCCTGCATGCAGCAATGAATACCCAACACAGCCAAGATAGATAAATAAAATAAATTTATAAAAATAAATATTTTTAAAAATTTGGTGCCTTATTTGCATGAACAATATGTCTTTAATCTTCTAAAGAGATTTTGAGAAAATATACTGACCAATAATAACTTGTAGAGCTAAGCATATATATAACTACTTCCCTAAAAATTAATAATTTTTAAAACTAAAATATCTCAATATAAGCCTTTCAATATTATTTAGTCTTTTTTCTCATAGTCTAGAATATATAATCTTATTCAAATAAATTATTTTCTTCCTTGATAGTCCTTACAATATTATATTTATGGATACCTAATTTCTGTCCTATGATCTAACAGGATAAGTAAGAATTCCAAAAAAAGCGCATCTCTCCTTGCCTTCTGGTAACTTCAAATTATTCAGATAATCTCCACTATACTGAAAACTGAAGTGTCTTAGGAGTTTTACTTTAAGGTCAAGAATCGTTCCTAAGTAAATACATATACAAAATTATTGCTAAGTAATAGATCATACTGTGATTCTGAAAGGCAAAACTTTCATTGAACCATGATGGTACACAGTACCAACTTCCAAATGGAAATAATTTCAAGGACAATAAAACACCAGATTTCATGTATTACCATCATTTGACCATATTAATGCTCAAAATGCTCATCTATCTCATATTCATTCTTAAAGAGAAAGGTCAAAATAAAAGATCATATTCTAGACGAACTTAAGATCTACAGTTTGTGTTATGCAACATATGAATAGCAATAAGAAGTAAACAAAACTTGGGACGTTCAGCATGTATAAAATATATTTTCACAGTGAAGAATTTCAAATGTTCTGCAATGAAGACTAGCTTATCTTTCATAAACTTTCACCATTTTCTTTAGAAATTCTAAATCTGATCTGATGGAAATTTCAAGGAAATTATTTTGACCAGGCTAATAAGTTATTAATGTCCTCAAGTGATATATGATGCAAGAGAGAGGCTCAGATAACTTAACAAAGGAAGTTGGAATGCAAAACCTTCTCTGTATCATAACAAGCTACTCTCTCTTCTATGACAAAATTATTCAGCATCTGGCCAGACTAGTTTATTTTTACATATGTTTTTTAAGAATTTTAAAGCTGAGGAATGATTATTTTATTCAAGGTCCACATGAAGATCTGTGGTAACCTAGTTGCTAAAAATGTAAGTGGTGATAGAAATTTTAGAGCAGAATTTCCCCATATAACATTTCTTCAGTTTTTTTAAACTTTTTTTTTTTTTCTATACTTTCCTTCATCAAGTTAACTAAATATTGGGTTGGCCAAAAGGTTTGCTTTGGTTTTTTCCATAAGATGGCTCTAGTAGCACTTCGATGTCTTTAAATTCATTCAAAACAATTTTGTTAGATTGTATGTGACAGCTGTCATATTAGTGTGCAATTAAAAAAAGACATCAAAATTGGTGAACTTTTGTGTTGCCATTTTAATATTGAAGATGGAAGAAAAAAAGCAACATTTTCGGCCTATCATGCTTTATTATTTCAAGAAAGGTAAAAACGCAACTGAAATGCAAAAAAAGATTTGTACAGTGTATGGAGAAGGTGCTGTGACTGATCAAACAGGTCAAAAGTGGTTTGCGAAGTTTTGTGCTAGAGATTTCTCACTGGAGGATGCTCCACAGTCGGGTAGACCAGCTGAAGTTGATAGCAATCAAATCAAGACATTAATTGAGAACAGTCAACATTATACCACTTAGAAGATAGCCGACATACTCAAAATACCCAAATCAAGCACTGAAGATGATTTGCACCAGCCTGGTTATGTTAATCGCTTTGATGTTTGGGTTTCACGTAAGTTATGTGAAAAAAAACCTTCTTTGACAGTACTTCCGCATGCGATTCTCTTCTTAAACGTAAAGAAAATGTTCTGTTTTTAAAACAAATTGTGAGGGGCAATGAAAAATGGACACTGTACAATAATGTGGAATGGAAGAGATCATGGGGTAAGCGAAATGAACCACCACCAACCACACCAAAGGCCAGTCTTCATCCAAAGAAGGTGATGTTGTGTATATGGTGGGATTGTAAGTCGTCTATTATAAGCTCCTTCCGGGAAAACCAAACGATTAATTCCAACAAGTACTGCTCACAATTAGACCAAGTGAAAGCGGCACTTGACGAAAAGCGTACAGAATTAGTCAACAGAAAACGCATAATCTTCCATCAGGATAAAATAAGACCGCATGTTTCTTTGATGACCAGGCAAAAACTGTTGCAGCTTGGCTGGGAAGTTCTGATTCATCCGCTGTATGCACAGGACACTGCACCTTTGGATTTCCATTTATTTCAGTCTTTACAAAATTCTCTTAATGGAAAAAATTTCAATTCCCTGGAAGACTGTAAAAGGCACCTGGAACAGTCCTTTGCTCAAAAAGATAAGAAGTTTTGGGAAGATAGAATTAAGAAGTTGCCTGGAAAATCGCAGAAGGTAGTGGAACAAAAGGGTGAATACGTTGTTCTATAAAGTTCCTGGTGAAACTGAAAAATGTGTCTTTTATTTTTACTTAAAAACCAAAGGCAGGGACTTCCCTGGTGGCGCAGTGGTTAAGAATCCACCTGCTGACTTCAGGGGATGCGGGTTCGATCCCTGGCCCAGGAAGGTCCTACATGCTGTGAAGCAACTAAGCCCACACGCCACAACTACTGAGCCTGCACTCTAGAGCTCGCAAGCCACAACTACTGAAGCCCGTGCGCCTTAGAGCCCGTGTGCTGCAACTACTGAGCCCATGTGCTGCAACTACTGAAGCCCGTGTGCCTAGAGCCTGTGCTCCACGAGAAGACACTGCAATGAGAAGCCCGTGCACCTCAACGAAGTGTAGCCCCAGTTCGCCATATCTAGAGAAAGCCCACACGCAGCAACGAAGACCCAACTCAGCCAAAAAGTAAAAAAAAAACCAAAACCCAAAAGCACTTTTTGGCCAACCTAATATGTTAAATTAAGGCTGTGAAAACTATTTTTCATTTCTACATTACCAGTTAAGAGCAAAATATGGTGACATCATATTTTCCTGTACAACAAAGAAATGTTAACACATGGTGAGTTCATGAGATAAACTACTTTGAAAACAATAAAATTATAGTAAATATTAATATATTTATCTTCCCCTGAATCATAAAGCTTTCCATAGTTGAGGGTGTCATGCTGATTAACATGCTGATGTGTCATTTGTGCTTTTTTTGCATATATAGGATCCATAGATATTCTACGAGTTAATTTAATATTGATCTTTTATGATGACTACTTCAAAGTTTGAGAATACTTTCAGGCCCCCTATAAAAATCCTTAACTCATATTGAGTTATAATCTATGAGTACATAATGTGATTTCTTGAATACATATTGAACCTACACTTGTACGTTTGCTTATAGTTTGGTTTTGCATGGATGAAAATAAATTTATTTTATTCTTTATGATAATATAGATATTTTAAATTAAATTTTAAGTTAAATACAATTTCATTTTACTGTGTGATTGAAAAACTGTGTCCCACAAAAATTTCACAAAATTTTGACTACAGATTGATAACTGGATAAAAGGAGTCAATTAGACAGCTGATATTCAAGTGGTAAATGTACACAGGGACACTACTGCCACCACAATTGTATTCTAATACCCAAGTCGATATAACTGTCTATACTGATACACAAAAGATCTTGTCCACCAGTTGTTGATGCTTTGTTAACTCTAAATCAAGTAACATATCAGTCAGTACTAACTAGGTTTTTCCAACTAGTAGAACTTCATTCTAATAACAGACATCAGTATGACATGGTGGCTTAGTACATAGCTGCTGGAGCTAGAATTTCTGGGATTGAATCTCAGTAATTTCATTCATTAGTTAACATTTTAAGAACTTGATGTTTTGCTATTTTGTTTTTCGGCTTCCTTTCTGTGAGACGAGGCTCATATTGTACCTACCTCATAGAATTTCAGAAGTTTTAAATAATTTCCCTAGAGTGCTGTAAGGAATGTCAAGTATAGTAAGCACTCCGGAAGCCTGCGTTAGTACATAAGAAATCTTCATATCTGGCCTCCATTTTCTTTAGTCTAAAATTTTTGACAGTTCCCAAGTGCCACTCTATACTTCAGCTACAATAAACCCTCAAGATTCCTAATTCAAAATGTGTTGCCCTTTTAATGCAACATTAGTTTTATAAACACTTATCATTAAAAATTTTCATACTGTTTTTAAGCTGTTAACTAACTTATTTAACTCGACCATGCATTTGGTATTATACTGCATAAAAAGTTACCACACCTATAAGAAGGTAAAACATATGCAGATATTTGTTAAATAATTTGGAATTTAATTCATACATTATAATAAAAGTATAGAAAATGTATTACTCTGTGTCTTCTTAATTCTCTCCTAAATATATTACATGTTTTCTTTCCTTTGCCTTTTTTCCAATCAGTATCTGAACCTTGAATATCTTGTTACTCTCGCTTTTGTTTCCATTTTTACAAAGATAATTTGGAATTCTTTTTCTACTAAGCATACTTTAACGTACCCATGAAAATTTTCTTTTCTACATTCTTGTAATATTTATCTGAACTTTTGTACTTCTTAATGACTTCTTAGTTCAAATTTCAATATTTCACCTACTAGATTAAAACTTAAGTGAATGCACCATATTTTACAGGTCTTTGTAATTTGTCCATCTAAGAAAAGTCAGTAATATGATATTAGTAGGCGGAAAATGCTTAAATTGATAATTTATTAATAGTAACATATTGTTGTAACATACAAATTGTCCTATGGATAATCTTCATAAATGAGAAGCATGGTGTGAACATTTAGTACTACTGAGCAAAGATTTTTGCTCTCCTAAACATTTTGCAGCTTAGTTCCACTTTGGTCAAAACAAAATATATTTTGGTATGCTGATGGAAATTAATGTACCGTGACCTGAAGAAAAACTAATTATGATAAAAAATTCACAATAGAAATAATACAAAGGACAACAGGTTATCTGAAATACAAATAAAGCCCATTTTCATTAGTGAAACTGTATGTTTAAGAAAACTATTCAGTACTTATTCTGAAATGGCAATGAAACTATTTTTATTTACAATGATAACTTTGCCAATTATTTGTGTGATTATCTATGATTCCATTTTTCTGAAGACTGTTGAGACAGAAACATATGTTGAGTCATTAATATTTGTCTTTCTGTAAGTCATTTCACCTCTTTTTTAAAAGTTTGTGATTTTTTTTCTTAGACTACATCTAGAAAGACACACAAGTTCATACACACACCACAGTGTTTCTCAAACTCCAAAGTGCATATGAACAGCTTGTACATATGAGCCACCCTGTTAACAAACAAGCTCTGATGCATTAGGTCTGTGATGGATCCACTCAATTCTGGATTTCTAACCATGCCTCCTATGATGCTGATGCTACTGGTCTAATCTAGAGACTACATGCTGAGTAGCAAGATTCAAGACATTATCAGAGCAGAATAGCTTCTGACAGGGAGACAAAACGTGCAATTTTAAAATGGTTGTAATTTTAAGTGACTCTCTATTTGCTGTAGAGAAATTAGAGACTTAGGGCCCAACTGATTGTAAAAGAGGTTGAAAGGTGTCCCCCTAGAAGATTTTCACATTTTAATCATGGAAACTCTGTCACCTTATATGTCACAAAGGGAGTCTTTGGAACTGTGATTAAGTTAAGGATTTTGAGATGGAAAGGTTCTCCTGGATTATCCTGGTGGGCCCTAAATCATACGTATCTTTATAAGAAAGAGGCCGAGGGAGACTTTACACACACATAGGAGTACTCTATGTAAGGATGGAGCAGGAAGAAATTTAAAGATCTTACCTTGATGATTAGAGTGATGCAGCCACAAGCCAAGGAATTCCAGGAGACATCAGGAGTTGGAAGGAGGCAAGGAAGGAGCCTCCAAAAGAGCCAGGCCTTGCTGACATGTTGATTTCCTCCCGGTGATACTGATTTCAGACTTTGTACTGCAGAACTGTGAGAAAAAGTTGTATTGTTTTAAGCCACCAGGTTTGTGGTTATTTATTATAGCAGCCACAGAAAACGAATATAGGAGGATTTTGTCAGAAACTTCTAATTAATATTTCAGTGTCCACAAACATGTAACCCTCACCGTTTAGGAAAAAAGTTCCCTCAAGAACCCAATGCTTAAATGAGTAATTTCTTACAGTAATTATATCTCTAGTTTAAGTTCCTTGGGAGTATGAATATTTTAACATTTTTGCATTGGAAGCTACAGACTTTGAAAATTATGAAACAAAAAATGACAAATTCTTAGAACATTGGATGTAGAGATATAATGCTAAAAAATTAAACCTAGGGCTTCCCTGGTGGCACAGTGGTTGAGAGTCCGCCTGCCGATGCAGGGGACACGGGTTCGTGCCCCAGTCCGGGAAGGTCCCGCATGCTGCAGAGCGGCTGGGCCCGTGAGCCATGGCCACTGAGCCTGCGCGTCTGGAGCCTGTGCTCCACAATGGGAGAGGCCACAACAGTGAGAGGCCCGCATAGTGCAAAAAAAAAAAAAAAAAAAAAAAAAAATTAAACCTAAAAAAAGTGAAAGCATTAGAAAATATTCTCCAAATAAACCAAGGAGTTAAGTCAGTAGCTGTATGAAACTTATGCTCTTTAAATGTCCCTTAATACTTTTCAGGGATTAAGTTTTCCAAAAATGAAATTCAAGTAATAAAAAAAAAAATTGTCAATTCTAGCCCATCTGTATAAGTTTAGCTGTAATATGATTCTAATCAAATCACAAATGGAAATTAAATTAAGTCAGTTTTGATTTACACCTGAGGTGTCTCAATCAGAACATTTCATCAAACTAATCAAACTAATTCCCATATGTTATGAAGGTAACTGGTGCAAAGCAACAGAAAAACAAATTTTCAATGAGCATTTTTGCAGATATTTTCTATTACTATGTATTCAAAATCAATAGAAACATAATATACATATATATGCATATGTGTATGTATATGTATATATGTCTGCCTAAGTGTATTGCATCAACAATCCATAATTCTATGCTATCTTGAGAAAAACCCCCAGCAACTCTCATTTTAATCCAGTTTTAACAATTAATACTTCCTTTTAAAAAAATCAGAGGACAACTTAAATAAGACACTCAAAGCCTGTTTTTATTCTTTTCTTCTCATTTGATTTTCCTATCAAGAAAGATTAATACAACCTGGAACATAGCCTTGCAAGTTTTCTCTGTTTCTTATTTTGTAGATAGGTAAAGGAAGTGGTTCCCTTCACCTCTTAAACAAATGAAGAATTGATATGTACCATAAATTTTCTTTTTAGTTTAAATTTGAAAATCAAATGCTTAAGTGCATATTGTTTAGTCAAAAGATACTATGAGGTTTATTCAGAGTTTCTTTTACATGCACATGAATCACCAGATCTAACAAATTTTAACCCTTAAGTTTCTCTTATGCTATTTCCTTTTATCTGTTTAATGTACCTATCGTGTTATCTCTTAATTCTTAACTTTTTAATGCTATCTAGTGCCTAAATCTTATAGAAGAAGAAAATTTAGATGTCTTATAATATCATCTCCCATCAAAGATACTGTCTTTTTCTATCCTTCCAATATGCTTATACTAAAAACTATATCTGAAACAATATTCAGTGTTTTTAACTTCTATATATGAATATTAATAACTAAGTCATTTATATTTCCTAACTTATATAATGTTCTCGTTTACTCAGAATCAATAATTTATATGTTCCATTAGATTTTTTCCTTGCATATAAACACTCACTAATTTGAAAACTGTAAAACCGGAACACTTCTCTCCTTCAAGAAAAAAAACACACAAAATAATTTACCAGTTCTGTTTTCCTTAGTGACAACTCTCTTTTATGTCTTTATTTTAAATTAGTGTCATTCTTTGCCCACAGACCCTACAAATTTCTATTTGTTTTCTTCCCTTTCTGGTAAAGATTATTTTATTTATAGTTTTCTTAAAAGTAGTTCCTGAGATCTAAAAGTCTAAAATTGCTGTGCCCTTGAAAAAAGACCTTTATTTACCATTATGATTGACTAATGTTGTTAGGTATAAAATTCTTAGTGGAGAATAATGAATGGACTGAGGAATTTTCTGGTTCTGCATTCTCATCATAGCAGCCAACTAATACAATTTCAGTGTTAGCTAAAACATACAATTGGGATCAGGATAATAATACACCATCAATAAAGATGACAAATTATCAGCCAAAAATTTTAGTGGCATAAGATAGAAATATGATAGAGAAGACAACATTGTTCATCTAACAAATATATTTTATTCTACTCAAATAAATAAATGTATTCTATTGCTCTTAGAACAAATTCTGTCATCCTTCAAATAGACACTAAGGTTAGTGTAATCTGGCCCCTATTTTTCTCTCTAACCACATCTGCTGACTCTCAGTGTGCTATGTTTACCATTTTGTTGACTTACGAACTTTTCTTAGTTTCTTGACTCTTTAATTCCTTTTGTACCTTTAAACTTTAATTATGCTTTATCTTCCTTATATATTCTCTCTTATGGAGGCCTACATGGTTAGTTGTATCTTCTTGTTATAAGAGACTTGATTTTCATTTCTAAGCACTTTTATATATTTGTTACTTAAATTAATTGAAAAGTATTCATTTCAACTCTGTTTTATCTAAAAGGGACTCTATTTTGTTCAATACTGTATGTCCATGGCCCTATATACATGGCCCTGATACACTGTTGAGGCCAAAAGCTGACCTTCCACTTTTCTGACTTTCATGCACACACAATCCCCTTCCCCCACCACACACACACATTTCTTTTACCACCTGTCCATTGAACTGAAGTGTGATTATTGAGCTCCTATCAGTATGCATAGATTTTTAAAAAATATATAAATAGCATAGTGTATAAAATGTTACTGTGGCTTTAAAATATACCTCTTGTCTCTCAGTAAAAGCACAGCAGAATTTAATGCCATTTGCTAACTTATTTTAATCTGTTTAAATACTATGATTCACTAGCAAATTCCTTTCGAATCTCTTTTCCAGACGAGCCAAGGAAGTGCCCCGAGGCTCTTAAAGTATTTTTTTTGCAAGATTTGTTGTTCTTTCTAGAATTAATCATAAGAGCAGCCAGGTGAACAGTAATGATACAGAAAGCATATAAAATTCAAGATTGTTGAACAAAAATCGAGTCATGATTTTTCTGACCATAAAGATGACGATGCACATAAATCTGTCCTTTACACATTCATGATGTATCTATGATGAATTATGTTTTTAAAACAAATTTTGCTCTGCTATTAAAAAAATGCGCTTAATTCACTTAGCCTAGATGACATAATTGTCTAAGCTGAAATTTATCAAGCCAGGTAAGTAAGACTGAAAGACAAATCTATTAGAGTTATTTTGTTGCTGAAACAAAGTTATTGTATGATTCAAATTGAAGACAGGAACACAATAACATCTCAAAAACATCAACAATCTTGCATCATTTGAAATTTATCATATGAAGGGAAGTAAATGAAAGGAACAAGTGAACACAGAACTATATTAAAACAAACTATCTTGTCCTCCTTACCAATATGCCAGTCAATTTATAGAAGATACTTATTTTCTAGCTACAGTTTTGTGAATTCAATGAAATACTGTTTCCTATTAAACAAAACAAGCTTATTTGGAGATAAGTAAATCAAACAGAAGAAATGTAGAGATTATAATTTTCTTGAGAGTGGTTATTTATTTAGTCAATTCATATCTCATATGCAAGTTTCATTTTTTCCCTAAAACAATAAACCCTATCTGATAAACTACATTTCATACTTTAAAAATTGGTTATATAGTTTAGATAGAGGATTGATCTAATTTGATTTCAGAAATTTCAACTTAATGTAAAACATTTCAATGTATTAGTGTTTATTTAGTGAAATAAATCTGTAGACTTGGAAAATTTCAGTAAAATTTAACACTTCAAAATTCTCTTTGTTAGAATAGTGAGTGTCTGGTGGATATACTGAAAAGTTTTAACGTAGACTTAGTAGATATTTTAGGAAGTCGTGAGAATATTTATTTTAGCGGGAAAGGATTGATTTCTTTGAACTTCTTTAGTCAGGGTACACAATATGTGGTTACAATCAACACAAACATCTCATTGGCTTATACATGGGTATTGTCATTTTTATTCATATAAAACCCATTATAGAGACCAAGATTCCATCCACCTTTGGCTCTATCCTTCCTTATGACCTTGAGGTCTCAACCACTGAGATGAATAAATGAGAAACAAGAAATAGGATTACATATGGGAATTTTTTGGTATGTGAGTGGCCTGGATACGTCATTAGTATATTCAGCCAGTTAACTGGAACTCAATCACATGGTTACACTGAATACAAGGAAATGTGGTAAGTGTGGCCCAATTATGCATACATCCAGTCAGATGAATGAAGGAGTATGGTGAGCAAACTGCAAATTTCTGGCAAAAATCCAGTTATTTCTTTATTAAAATGTTTTTATCCTTCTATTAATACAAACTTGGTTTCAGAAATAGTGTAGCATGCAAAAGAGTAGACTGCTATCTCATTTACGTGTGTAATGTATTCATTTCCACAAATACATATGTATTTTAAGTAATGCAATTATTAAACATACCATAACTTTATACAAATAGAATTTTATTTTTATTTATTTATTTTTTTTGCGGTACGTGGGCCTCTCACTGTTGTGGCCTCTCCCGTTGCGGAGCGCAGGCTCCAGACACGCAGGCTCAGCGGCCATGGCTCACGGGCCTAGCCGCTCCTCGGCATGTGGGATCCTCCCGGACTGGGGCACGAACCCATGTCCCCTGCATCGGCAGGTGGACTCTCAACCACTGCGCCATCAGGGAAGCCCCAGAATATAAATTTTATTTTTCTTATTTCCCTTGAGAGTTCTTTATATTGTTAAAAACAACATTTCTCATTTCTTTCTCCTTATTAGTAAAAGACTGAAAGTAACTGTGAGAAATTATACCAGCTTTTAAGAAAATGCAAGATAACTATAGTTACTTTACAAGTTAGATTAAATTTAACATTAATAGCATATTCTAATCAAGGCTAAACTCTACTTAAAATTACTAAATTATTGTTCCATTGGTCAGAATATTTGATCAAAAGAATGACAGAATGATTCTCTTAACACGATTTATATTCACACTAAGGTAATGCAAATTTAAATAAAACATGTTATTGTCTGTATCACTATAGAAAAAATTGCAATATGTAGGTAAGAATAATGTAGATTTTACTTTTTGAAAGCAATACATATTTTAATAAATATGACTGTGGGGGAAATAATGGCACTTATACCAAATCTGTATGTTTGCAAAAGCTAAGTAGATGTTTTGGTACCAATACTAACAAACGATCATTTGTCTAGTAACTATTAAGTACATGGCTATCGCTGTGAATTTGTGACCTTGATCAAAGCACTGAATTTCTCTGCACCTAAGCCTGTTCCTCATCTACAAATACGTAAACAGTACCAATGTAATAAGGTTATTGTAAGGACTGAATTATTTAATCGAGATTAACTATATAGAAAGGTGCCTGACACTTAGTAAGCACTCAACAAATTCTAATTGTTTATATTTGCATGTGTATTTAAAAAAAAAACATATACGATCCTAGAAGTTATGTATTCCTTCCACTATGTTACAGATAAGGAAAATAAGCCTCAAACAGTCCTTTAATAAGTCACTTATCACTTCTTTAGCAAATAATTACCAAAGACTTCATCAAATTGAATAATAATGACATAAGATAAAGCTAATTATATATAATAATGTATAAAAATATGATGACAGAAAACCTAACAAAAAGTTTAGCCTCTTTTGTTAGTAAGATATTTCAAGTTACCTTAAAAGTGGCAACCATATATTATCTCTAGATAATATTAAATGTATTATACCTACAGAAATTGAACTTATTTCCCCCCAAAGTGCAAAAACTATGTGAGAAGCATTTTTGGTGAATTTAACAATAAGAAGTGATTAACTTACTGCTAATATTCCTTTCTCTCGTCCTTATAATGCTTTATGATAATGCCCTGTATGTGCTTTTAAATGCAGATTTATGTTTTTTAAATAGTAGTTTATAAATCTCTAGCCCTTTTTAAGAAGCTAATGAAGCTATGAAAGATGTGCTCCAGAAAAATAGAATGTAAATCAAATATAAAAACAAGGAATTCTTGTGACAGTGTATCTATGCAGGAGATATGTCACTGGAAATCCCAAAATGATTATATAAAGAACCCACAATTGGATTTCCATATTACAGACCCAGAGAGCATACAATCCAAATAGCAGTCCAAGGGTGGTGGATTCCAGATAGAGGTCTTTAAAAGAAAAACAAATAGAACTGGCATGTTTGAACATTTAATTATTTTGTTGAAAGGCAAGTGGCAGAATTGTTTACTTGTATAAAGTTAATAATAACCACATAGAAAATCATGTAAGTCAAAATAATGAGACAATAGTTAAAGAAAAAGAGATGCAAAGGAAAAGTTATTGTACTGATATTATATTTCTCAGACTCATTATTGATCAGTGTTTATGTAGACATACTGTAGAGATTATCTGTTTAACCAAATACTTTAAGTATGAGGGATGATAAGGATGAAAATGTTGGTGGGAAGATTTCATCTACCTTGCAACTCTCATGAGATTATGTATAAAGTACATAAATCACGAAATAGCCTTTCAATCGGGGAATCTAGAATATAGAGATAAGTTCTATGGAAAGTTAGCATTCGAATCAAGGATGGCTGCTTTGAAAATGTATGAATATGGAGAAGAGACAGAGAAAGTGAGTAAAAGTTTTCATTGTAAGACTCATAGACACATGTTTTTAAAACAATGAGGATATATTACATCAATGAAAATTTTTTTTAAGTTTAAAATTTACTGTTGAATAAGATATTTTTCTGATGCATTAACATATATGTCTTAAAAAAGCAGCTCTATTTTCAAACATGGACCACTGCATTACAAATCAGTTACCTTCTATAATATGTAGCCCCGTCCCCCAAATTATACACAAAACATGTGTCCAACTATCCTGTTTCAAAATAATCTCTTGTCATTTATCTTGCATATCTTTTCTTAACTAGCAGCTATACTTTCTGTATACATTGATTGAGATAAAAGCATCATAAATGCAGCAGGATATTGGTCAGATTTACATTTTATCTTATAAAGATTTGAGAATGTTCAAAGATAAGCATACATGTATGTCTTAGCTATTTATTCAGTTTGCAGGCAGTTCTAAGGAAACATGTATATTCTCAAGTAGTTTGGAATTACTGTTTCATGTCTAAGAATTTGAGAGAAAAACCTGTATTCATCAGAAAATTGTGTATGTCTAATCTCTCAGAATTGGACGATTTTTGAATTTCAGTTGTTATTTTTTCTTCGTATATGTCCTAGCATTTTAGAGTTTCTATTCCATTATGTCCAAATCCTATTAATATATTGTAGATAAATTTTCTTCTTTAAAATATGCTAGATTTTAATCCCTACTATTAAATGCCTTAATCAGTATTATTTAAGACATCAATATATCCTTCTAAGCAGTAAACGTAATAAATTGATAAGTTTGCCAATGGAAATGACCCTCGACTAGGCAATACTGGTTTCATTAGAATTGCAAAAGGAGGGACCCGTAAACATCATTTTATACCATCTATGTTCCATCTCCTCTATAGAAACTTAACCCTTCAAAAAGGCAATTGGTTAGTACATGTTTTCCAACGCATGCCGCCTATCTGCATGGCCATATGAAGGGCTATCTCAAGAAATTCAAATTTATTTATGTTAAAATACAAAACTCTATTGAGGTCAGATACATAAAAAGTCAATTTTTGAAGCAAAATGATGTAAAAAGCATGAAGTTTAGGTCTTAAGATTTTAGAGATGAGATTATTATGATACTATATAAATGGATAATTAATATTATCCTCACACTTTTTGATTGATTCATCTGAAGTGAATGTAACAGAAAATAGAGCATATAATTCACAGACACCATTAATAGATTTCTAGCCCATATAGATTTTAAACCATTTCTCTTATTATCCCCCTTCTGGTATGCAGTGTCTTATTAATGCATGCATAGTTCAATAACATTTCAGGCTGTTGAACTTTAGAACACAGCAGAGATGTGCAATTATATTTGGGTAATTCACTTTGAGAAATTGCTGGCATGTACTATAATTCTATCATTTAAACCTTCTCCTTTAATTTTATCTGTTGATAATTTCAATTATTTTATATTGCCAATAAGTCACTGATGACTATACCAGCGAGATTTTGTTATAGATATTAGTCAGAGAAGCAAATTAGCTTAAATTATATACTGTGCAAAGACAGCATTTTTTTTGTAACACTGAGAATTGGCAATTAATATTAACTTTATACCTGGATTATTTGGGTGTACTATTCTTAGAAGACCATTTGTATCAGGTGCTTCTTCTTATTTTAGTACACACAAAGTTGTACATTCCTGAAAAACATTTGCAAGCTCTCTCTCACGGGTGCGTGCTCACTTGCTCACTGGTTTTGTTTTA
Organism: Grampus griseus; assembly: GCF_964374135.1. Taxonomy (NCBI): domain Eukaryota; kingdom Metazoa; phylum Chordata; class Mammalia; order Artiodactyla; family Delphinidae; genus Grampus; species Grampus griseus. The sequence continues at coordinate 119,633,128 of NC_138998.1, read as the reverse complement.
TTTGGCAGGTGAAATAAATTTCTTATAAATATACTGCTGTGGCCAAATGTTTGTAACGTTTTCTGTAATATCTGACTAGTATTTATGAAGCTATCATATCATATCAAGCCCTTTCCATGATTCTGCATTGTTCTATTTTGCCTAGAGACTGCCCAATTCCAAACTGTTCATCACTGCAACCATTTCTTTGCAATCTGCCCAACATGGCATCACAGATTCCAATTCTTAGAGGACCCTACATATAGCCTGAGAAAATTTTAGTCAAGTATTTTATACACCTTTTGAAAACACTGCCTCTTTGTTTTACAAAATCACACCATCATGTATTGCCTTAATTTGAATAATATAACATAATATAGGGATTTACAGTATCTTTAAGTAATGTTATTCATGATGCTTATTAGTGTTTTCTGCATTATAGATTGAAGTCCTTAATGTATTTTAAAAATTGCTTGTGAGTATGACCCATATTTTGTATTTCATTTAAACCACGTGGTACCTCCTATAAATCTAAGCATTTTGGCAAGTCAATCTAGCAACCTCATTTCATAACATTTATTTTACTGTTGTTTATTGCCAACCTACTATGTGCCAGACACTGTACTGAATATTAGGTACATTTGGCTAATACCATGACGCTCTATTCAGGTTCCTAACAGCAATTACCAACTTATTAATTTGGTGACTTATGGAAGAGCATAAAGGCAACTATAATTTTATTATACTTTCCTTTATTGCACTTCAAAAATATTGTATATTTTACAAACTGAAAGTTTACGGCAACCCTCTGTCCAGCAAGTCTATCAGCACCATTTTTCCAACAGCATCATTTTTAATTAAGTTACATACATTGTTTGGCATTTTTGTAGACATGTTATTGCACACTTAATATACTACAGTAAAGCAGAAACATAAAATTTACATATACAACCCTGGAAGTCTATGAGGTTTGCAGCCCTCGCTTTAACACTTTACTCCACTGTTCAGTTCCCCGTTCGGGAGTCAATGACTCCTCCGTCAGTCCCTCCCCGCACGGCCTTTGCCGGTGCCCGTTCCCCAGTACCTGGTCAGGCCTCGCGCAGACTCCACGGCACTGTGACTGACTTGGGGGAGAGGCTCCACGCGCCCACAAGTATTGGGGTTTGCATGATAGGTGGTAGGAGCCAGACTCCCTACAGGCCAATTTGGCAGAAAGACGCCTCTGGCACCGAGTGCACCCAGGTGTTTATCATCCCGGCCCTCCCCTTCCGGCTTCTGTAGAATCCCGTAGAGCCCCGAGATCCCGCGAGATCTTGCTTCTTCTGGGAAGTTGGTTCACAGGCTGCCGGGCCTCGGCCTGGTTTTGTGTTTCTCTGAGCTGCCCCGATGCTCGGCGCTTCCCAGCCCGTCTCCTCCCTGCGTGTTGATTGGAAACCTCTGGAGTGCCCGGGGTAAAGTCTGAAACTGGCCCCCGAACTCAAAAGGCAAAGAGAGACTGAAGAAAGAGGCCGCCCGCTCCAGAGCGGTAGGTAGGTGGCAGTTTTAATAAGCAAGGGACTTAATTTCCAGACTTGCCTTGGGTGGCTCAAAATGTGATCTCTGTCCCCACCTGCCAGAATCTAAAGAGTTTACATAGAGGCCTTAACAGGGTTCAGTCATGTATACAATCCAGATTGTCTCAACAATACATTACTCTCTTAAGGCCGAGTTCTTAAAGTGACTCCAAGTGCAGGAGAAGTGGGTGGGGACATACATTGTAAGGACAGACGCGGGGGTAAGGAGCCTCTAATTGCCTGAATCCAGCTCACTAGTCAACTTGCGGTCCTATCCTCTTGATGACCTACTTCAACACTCCACCCCTGATGACCCGCTCTTACAATCTTACGTGCTCCCCTCTTCTGCAGTGTGCCTTGAGCAGTCAGCAAGTGGGTTTATTAGCATGGAGGTAGCTCCTTTGGCAGCTATCTGGCCACACTGGAGGCAGATGCCACGGCAACGGTATGGGCATATACAAGAGAAAACACATGTTAAGGTAATACTTCCCAAAGTAAGTAACAGTTTTTTTCCACCAAGAGCCCCATGATCTGAAACACTGATTTGAGTCCCCTAGACTGAGGGCAGATGACTCAAGGCATTCATTTGTGTCCTCATGGGACTTAATAAAGATGATACATTAGAAGACTCATTAGGTATGAACACGCAACTTGCTGTTTGGATAATGACACATTGTGAGACAGTGATAATATCCAAGGCCATCCCATTTTGGAGGACAGCTTTTCTCATTAGAGATATTTCAGTAGTTCTGAAGGACAGGCTTTGACCTTTAAGGCTTGCTGGGTCAATTTTGTAACTCAAATGTCTGTAACCTAGGGTAAGCCATATGAATCCGTCCCAAATATGAGTGTAGCCACCCATGGCTCTTATGCTAATATTTTTAGGACCCTTCTGATCAGCTGTTTGGTGTGCTGCCTAAGGAGTTTGGTTGACAAAAAAAAAAAAAAAAAAGAATACCCATGCCCAGTGTTGCTGATATTGCGTGCTGCAGGCCAGATTTCTGGATCAGTATCAGTAATATCAGATGAATTAAGAGTACTAGTCCTAGCTTTTTCTTCTTCCTTAATGCACTGCTTTAGGGCCCTCCATCCCCTCCCTGGAGTGGTGATACCACCATGGAAATCCTGATGAGCTGAGAAGGGCAGCTGCCCACACATACCCAGCAGTTGGATAGATTCCCTTGCTGGGCATAGGAATGGGGCCACAGTTGAAAGCTGTTTTTATCAGATGCCCAACCTGTGACTGGAAATCACAGCAGAAGACTAAGGTTGAAAAGATAGATATTTAGTAGCAACTTGTATGGGAAGGTCTTCCCTTTCAATAAGAATTACACTGTGGCCTAGTCCTTAGATATTAATGCAGCTGCAGCTTTAGGAACTTGACTTGGTTGTGCATACCATGCACGTTGACCAGGGGAGGCACTGCTGTCAGGCATGAAGAAATGGCCCAGGGATGGGACCTAATGCCAGACCAGGACCCCCACCTTGTCCCTTCTGTCCATGGTACATGTATCAACAGGTCCAGCTTGCAGCAGGACAGTGGGATCCCAGGGGAGATTAAGTAGTTCCCCTAGCCCAGGGGTGTGAAGTAACTCTCCCATCCTGCTGGGACATCCCACTGCAAATTCCAGTAGATACCTCCTCTCCCAGGTGTGATATGACTTGGTATTCTCAGCACATTGATCCATGGTGAGAATGGGGGCAGTGTCTGTCTCTGGTGACTTGCAAAACTTCACAGTATTGTGTGTCTCAGCAGGGTGCCCCAGTCTGGCAAGTCTGGTGAGTCTGGCATATGGGGCAAAGGCCCTACTGGTTGATCATTCAAATGTATTAAAGCTTGGCATAGGGCTTCCCTGGTGGCGCAGTGGTTGAGAGTCTGCCTGCCAATGCAGGGGACACGGGCGTGACCTGGTCTGGGAAGATCCCACATGCCGCAGAGCGGCTAGGCCTGTGAGCCATGGCCACTGAGCCTGCGCGTCCGGAGCCTGTGCTCCGCAATGGGAGAGGCCACAACAGTGAGAGGCCCGCGTTACGCAAAAAAAAAAAGAGAAAAAAAAAAAAAAGCTTGGCATAGGACTTTAGTCCACCTGGTCAAGGTGGTTTTACTTGTAAGTAATTTAATCTGCTGCTTTAATACTCCATTATTCCTTTCTACCAACCGTGCTGTTTGCAGGTTATAGGGGAGATGTAGTCTCCATCAATGTCATGATCTTTTGCCCAGTTTTGCACATCATGACCTTTGAAGTGCAATCCCCAATCACTGTCTATTTGATGAGGGTATCTGTACATGGTACTCAGCTTCTCTCATCCCCTAATGGTGGCAGCCCAGTTTGCACAGTGATGGGGTAACTTGGGTTAGGCCAGACATGGTGTCTACACAATCTAAGACATAGTTAAAACATTTGCTTGGTGGGAGGTGGCCAATATAATCAGTCTGCCAATCCTTCACTGATTGGGAACTCCGACGGATGGCCCCAGATTTATTTGGCCATTGCTTTGGACGTTGTTTAGAACACACAGGACATGCTGTTACTGCATTAACCTAGTCATTGTATTTCAAGGTCAATTCGGCATCTTTGGCATTATGCCATCCCATCCTGGTGCTATGTGGACACTCTTTCTGTGCACCCAATCTGCTGTTTCTACTGAAGGGTAGTTGTTAGGGCTCTTACTCAGGCTAGCGCATCAGCTTCCTGATTGCCAGGGGATCAGCATCTTATGAGCTGGGATGTAAAAGACAGTGAGAACTGCCTGAGGATCTTGCAGGAAAACCATGTTTTCCACGTGTCCTGATCCCATAAATGTTTATTCAACATCCTCCATCCCCCAACTTCCCATTATCCAAGCCATAGGGTTAATCCTTTTAGAATTATGGCCTGGGTTCCTGAGTTATCACTAGCCAAACCACTCTGAAGTTAGCCCACTGAATACTGTGCTTCGTTTCTGTTTCCATCCAGATGGTGTCAGTGTTGGGCTGAATAGAAACTGTAGTCCATGTGGGCAGGTGGCCCTGACTAGACCTGTCTGTATGTTTAATTATTTCTCATTTTTAATTAAATACTACACCACATAACTCAGTAAATTATATATTAGAAAAGCATTAACGACAATAATAGAATAATTATTCTAATAATTATGAAGACACAAATATTTCATGTTATTCTGATCTCAGCCATTAAGATACCCAGAATTGGAAATGTCATTAAATTGAATAAAGGTTTTGATTAAAACTACACATTTAGACATTAACAAGCATGTAACATTTTCTATCTGAAGCCTAAACTCTTCCATGTTCTCAGTTTAATCTATTTGCTACCTTCAAAAGAACTTGAAGAATAAATGATAATAAATTTATTTTTAACTTTCACAAATAATGTAGGGTTGACTCATGAGCAGGAAGATAAGAATATGACCCAATCATGAATCTGAATAAGTAAAATACTCTGAGAATAAATGGCTTTCCCAGCAAAGCATATTAATTTCTCTAGGACAGCAAGTAATTTAGTTAATCATTTTTTCTACCTTTGTACGTAGTACCCTGCTCTCCTGAAACATTTACATTTACCTTACAGGAGGAAATTGCTCATCACCAGACACCTTTACTCACCTGAGTCACTTTCCACTCATATCAAGGCTCATTTTGGTTGAGAATTTCCCTGTCCTAAAAAACAAATATTTATGCCAGTATGTGTTCAAATTTTCTCAATATTTTAAATGCTTTGGCTCAAAATACCTTAGCAATTAGAATAAGTCCATTATTGTACTACTATAAATATACAGATATTCACTTTATTTTCAAACTGAGTGAACTGTATATTACACTTAGCTGTCAAATTTCCATTCCAGGAGATTCAGTAGGGAAACCAGGAGATATCATTAATACAATTTAAGGACTGAAAACAAAAATTAGTATGAAATACTCTCCTGCCATTGATTTAGCAGAAAAGACTGAGAGAAAATGAGCAGTAAAAATATGTGGTAACAGCAGGCGTAAATTGTACTTGTTTTACTTAACACAGCACTACAACCTACCAGTTTGTGAAGTACAGTTATACTCTGAACACCACAGTTTGATGTCATTAATTAAATAATATGGCTATTAACACCTAAAATAGCAGTAGCTTGAGTAACACTATAATAAAATGATTACTATGAGCACATTAGGTAGGCAGTACAATAAAAGTTTGTAAGGCTCTCTAATTATTGTAATTTGGAGGAAAATATAAATGATGGTCCATTGATTGCTCTATAATTTCTGCTTTATGCAACAAGGATAAAAAGTATCATATAAATAATCACTTGCGGTAGTAATATACTGAAAAGGATCTGTGAGAAATTTTCATTTTTTCACTAAGACTATTTTGCTTTTAAACTCATTGGTCTATGCATGTAAATCGCATAGCGATATTATAGGGGAGTGGAAGAGATAAATAAATGGAAGGAGCTTATTCCAAAATCAAATTGGAGGACTGCGTACAAATCACAGTGAGTTTCAGATTGTGACATTTATTGTAAATGGCAATAAAACATTGAGTTCTGTTGTAGAATCATTGTTTTATCTTCCAATTAAATGACAGCATTTATCAGATGTTTAAACAATGTGGTTCACAGAAAAGAAGTATTTCTGTCAGCCCAGGCAAGGATTAAGAATTTCTGAATTCTGCATCCATCTCTAAAAGAATTCTACTTTCCAACTTGCATTTCATTACCTGCAAAATGGCAAAGGGTATGACCTATATTTTCATTAAAGTTTTGAAGGAAAGAGGATGGGTGTGCTTCCATTCCTTGTGATAGAGCCACAGTTATTCTATACTATCCTAAAAATATAACCCCCTGAGTGACTTTCAACTTTCCTCTGCCTTTTACATATTAAATCAAAGGCCACTTCCTCTTGCTTTGTTCGAAAGCATAGTTTTTATTTCATGTTACCTTAAAAGCACAGCATGAAACAGGACTAGGGCATAGGTAGTTAGTATGTGTGTTGTGGGTGAATAGGAGTGAGAAAAGGAAAAGTCAGAGAGAGACAGGAGAAGAGAGAAGAGGTCTGCAAGTGACTTTTCTCATACAGATTGTAAGGACTCCATTCATCCAGGGACATCTGAGAACCACAGTTGCCTCTCAGGATTGTCTGTTCAAAGGAAGGTTGTCTGGGACAAATATCGCAGGGCTCCTCTCCTCCAGTGGTTCTTGTTGGGAGGGAGGAGAGGCACTCAGTGCACTTCCCAACTGCACTTGTCTGTGGTTTCCGTTTTAAAGAACCTGTGACAGGGCTTCCCTGGTGGCGCAGTGGTTGAGAGTCCGCCTGCCGATGCAGGGGACGCAGGTTCGTGCCCCGGTCTGGGAAGATCCCACATGCCGCGGAGCGGCTGGGCCTGTGAGCCATGGCCGCTGAGCCTGCGCGTCCGGAGCCCGTGCTCCGCAAAGGGTAAGGCCACAACAGTGAGAGGCCCGCGTACCGCAAAGAAAAGAAAGGAAGGGAAGAAGGGAGGAAGGAACCTGTGACAGAAAGCAGAAAACTGTAGCCCATGTACTGGAGTGGGCTTGCTGAAGACGGAGGCTGGCCTAGAGGTGGGATGCAGAAAAATGGAACAGTCTGCCACACAGAGCCCCATTTTCCCTAGAAATCTCTAAAGGAGGGCAGATAACACCATCATTATGCTGGTGTGTCCGACCCCCCTTATTAAAATATACCTCATGCAATATAGGATATATCATATAATCAGAGTTTAAGTTTAAAGGAATCTTACTATCCAACCTTAACATAGCCTCCTCTGAATTTTACTCTGTGTAGGACGGGAAGAGACAGAGGGTGACTGAGAATAAAAGGAGGTGTTACACTTAGAAAAATCTTCTAATATGAATGAAAAGCTGAAATAACAGGCCTTAGGAGTAGAATTTCTAGAATTTCTAAGAGACAAACAAAAGGGCATAGTTTGTTTTTGTAGTAGAAGTATCTGAGAAACATTCCCTCTACTTTTTAACAAATTATCCCTTTGACCTATGCAAATGTTCCAAAACTGTTAAAAAAGTGTCCTGCTTTAACCGTTCATATCACCATAGTTCTAAATGAATATTTTGCGAATGCTGGTGAGAAATATATGTTTATAGTCAGTCTTTATATCTGATAAAGCCTGTTTTTTCAGTCACCAGCTTTGTACTCCTTTAAGGATATTGTTTCTGTTTCTGGCCTTGACATTTTTGTGTACAACTTATAATTAGGTTGTTAATACACACACACACACACACACTCACTTTGCTGTAATTAATTTAAATCAATATAGATCAATTTGGGGAAAATTGCCATGTTTATAGTATTGAATTCTCTATTCCATGTATATGATCTGTCCTTTTATTCATTTATTTTTAATTTTTTTTTAAGTACTATTACATATTTTTCTGTGTGGAGCTCTACCATGTATTTTGTTAGATTTAGTGATAGGCATGTGATTTTTAGGTTCACACAAAATTGAGCAGAGTACCTAGAATTCCCTTATACCCACTGCCCCCACATGTGCACAGCCAGTCCTACCATCAGTATCCCACACTACAGCGGCACTTTTGTTACAACTGATGAAGCCTATATGATACATCATTAACACCTGAAGCCTGTAGTTTACATTAGGACTCACTCTTGGTATTTATTGTACATTCTATAAGTTTTGAGAAAAATAAGGTGGCATGTATCCACCATCGTAGTATCATACAAAATAGACGTGCTGTCCTAAATATCCTCTGTGCTCCACCTATTCATTCCTTCCTTTCCCCAACTCCTGGCTACCACTGATCCTTTGAATGTCTCCACAGTTTTGCCTTTTCCGGAATGTCATGTAAATAGTTGGAATCATACAGTATGTGGCCTTTTCAGATTAGCTTCTATCACTTAGTAAAACACATGTAAGATCCCTCCATGGATTTCTTTTTATTGCCCAGTAGCATTCCATTGTCTGGATGTACTGTGTTTTATCTATCCATTCACTTACATTTTGGTTGCTTCTAACTTGTGGCAATTATGAAGAAAACTGCTATAAACATCTGAGTTTGATTTATTTTTTTAACATTAATTCAGCCTTGCAATAATGTAAACTTGGTCATTATATATTATCTTCTTATGTGCTACTGAATTCAACTTGTTAATTTCGCTTAAACTATTTGGGTTTATATTCATGCCAGAGATTTGGTGTTAGTTTCCTTTCTCGTACAGTGTTTGTAAGGTTTCAGTATTAATGATATGCTAGCTGAGAGTTTCTTTTCTTATACTGTTGTTGTAAGGTTTAAATATTCATGATATGCTAGCCTCATAGACTGTCTAGGAAATACTCCCCTTTTTTCTGTTTTCTGAAAGAGTTTCTATGAAACTGACAATACTTCCTCATAATACTGTAAGAATTCACTAGTGAACTTTTTTGGCAATGTTGTAAATAATTGATTCAAGTATTTTATAAATATAGAACTATTTATATTGATAGTTCTTTTTGAATTAGTTTGAAAATCTGTTTTTTTCCCCAAGAAATTTCTCTACTTCATATAATTTAAGAAATTATTGGTATAAAATTGCTTTCTCCGGTAACTTTTAAGATCTAACTGGTAGAAAGCATTCCTTGTTTTTCATCCCAATGAAGTATAAATTGTAGTTTTGATTTAATTTTTGATCAATCTTCCTAGAGATATGGACATTTTATTAATATTTTCAGAAAACCAGCTTTTAGCTTTGTTGGATTCCTCTTTTATATGATCAATTTCTAAATCAGTGTATTTTGTTCTCACGTTTATTATATCCTTTCTGCTATTTCCTGGGTGTTGTGGGGGCAGGGGAGATATTCACCTACTTTTTGTGATGGATGCTTAAAATATTGATTTTTCAGTCTCTCTTTATCTCTATTCAATGCATCTATAAATTTCCCTGTAAAATTGGTTTTCCTGTGTCCACCATTTTTGTTATGTCATATTTTCATTATATGTGTAATCAAGCTGTATGCAAATTTATTTTTAGATTTACTCCTTAACTTATAAGTTTTGGTGCTTATTTTATTTGTGAATGTCTGTTCCTTATTTTCTAAATAAGGATGTGAATATCCTAAATATAAATAAATATGTGGATGTTTAGGTTATATTATTATTATTAAGTTTTAGTTTAATTCTGCTGTGCTAATACAACACATTCTAAATAATTTTATTATTTAAAATTTTGTTAACACCTGATTTATGGTCTGCTGTGGTCTAAATTTAGGCAGTGTATATTCTATTTTGGTAAATGCTCCATGTGAACTTGAAAATAAAATGTTCTGCTGTTGTGTGTATAATGCTTTATAAATGAAAATAAGGTTCAGCTAGTCAGTTATATTATGACATCTCTAATTTACTTACTGACATTATCATCTGATTGTTCTATAATTTACTGATAGAGACGTGTTTAAAATCTGCAATGTAATTAAGGAATTGTCCTATTACAGTTATCACTTTTTTATGTAGAACAAATAAAAATATAGTATTTTTTTCTTCCTAGAATTTAGCTCTTATCAATGTAAATTATCATTTTTTATTTCTAGTAACACATCTGGCCTAACATTTTATGCAGTACTGGTACATCTATAATCACATGCTTTATTTTTAATTAAAGTATAGTTGTTTTACATTGCTATATCAGTTTCAGGTGTGCAATCAATAATGATTCAATATTTTATATATTATACTCCATTTAAAATTATTACAAAGTATTAGTTAATTCCCTGAGCTGTACATTATATCCTTGTATCTTATTTATTTTATACCTCACAGTTTGTATCTCTTAATCTCCTTCCCCTATTTTGCCCCTCCTCTCCACCTCTCTCCCTACTGGTAACCACTAATTTGTTCTCTGTATCTATGGGTGTATTTCTGTTTATTATATTCATTCATTTGTTTTATTTTTTACATTCCACATATAAGTGATAACATACAGTATTTATCTTTCTCCATCTGACTCGTTTCACTAAGCATAATCCCCTCCAGGTCCATCCGTATTGTTACAAATGGCAAAATTCCATTCTTTTTTATGGCTGAGTAATATTCTATTGTGTGTATATGTATATACACAACATAGGCGTTAACTCTTTTTTACATGTTTGGTAGAATTCCCCTGGGAAGCCATCAAGTCCAGAATTTTGTTTAATGGAATTTTTTTGATTACTGATTCAATGTCAATACTAGTAATCAGTCTGTTCAGATTATCTGTTTCTTCCTGATTGGAAGACTGTGTGTTTCTAGGAATTTATCCATCTCTTCTAGGTTGTCCAATTTGTTGGGATATAACTGTTCATAGTGTCCTCTTGTAATTGTTTGCCTTTCTGTGATACCAGTTGTAGTTTCTCCTCTTTCATGTCTTTGTTTCTTTGTGTCCTTTCTCCTTTTTTTCTTAATGAGCCTGGCTCAAGTTTTATCAATTTTGTTTATATATGCAACATTTTTTTTTGTTTGTACTAGCATGGTGTATATTTTTTAAATGATTCTTTTACTTTGAATGCTGAGTATCCTTATAGTTAAAATGCATACTTTATAAGCAGCATATAATTAGTGGTGTAGTATACTTCTTGTAGTACATTTACAGTATATAGTTGTTGGCTAAAAATTTATATTTCTAATTGGAGTATTTCCTTTATTTATACTTAAAAGCATAGCTGTATTTTTGAAATCAAGTCTAACACCATACTTTGCTATTTTTTCATCTATTCTTTCTCTTTTTTCTTTACCTTCTTTTAGATCAAATGCTTATTATTCTTCTGTTTATCATTTTATTAATATTGTGATTATAGTTTTTAACAGTTTCAATATTTATTATAATGATTAGCTATGTATCTTTGAATCATTACAGTACATCCAAAATTAATACTAAGAATTTTTAAGGCAAACAACTCTTAAATTCCATTTGCTCCCTTCTATCTACCTACTGCTGATGAATATTTCAATTCACATGTATTTTAAATGCTGAAAGACGTTATTTTTATTGTTTTGATAGTCAGTATTTATTTTTATTTACCAACCTACTTACCGTATTGAAATGTTAGTTTCTTCCTTCATGACCATGCTCCCACATAGTTCCACATATGACCTTTACCCTTTGTATGGAGAATGTCGTTAATAATTATTTAATGTTAATCATTATTTTAGGGCTTATATTCTAATTTCCTATATTCTGACTAATTAATTTGTGTGTGTATGTGTGTGTGTTTTAATTTAAAACGATACCTTTATTTTACTTTAGTGGTTTAAGGCATTTTCTGAGTATAAAATTCTGACTGAATATGTTTTTCTGTTTTTTTTTTTCCCCCTTCAGCCATTTAAAGATGCCAGGTTGTCTTCTGGCTTTAACCAGTCTCTATTTTTTTTCTGGACAATAATCTATGTATATAGATGACTCTGACCTAGTTGGGTCTTTTCTTTCATTTGTTGGTAGGCCTTGACAGATTTCCTGTTTACCCTTTCTTCTAAGGGGTCTTAACAACATGCATAGAATGGTTACTAGGGCCTCCACTTCCTCAGACCCAGAATTATAACTTCAGGAGTCTCTGCATCATCCATCACATTGGCAATGTCTCTGCTCAGACTTTTAAACAATATGTGTATAAATACATATATATATATACATATATATATATATGTATATACACATATATATATATCACTTAGGGGTAGGCAAGTATCTCTAGGGAAAAATACATGCTCAGTTTAAACTCAATTCTCGTCTCTCTGGGATCTTGTTCCACTCAACACATAGCCACTTTCAAAGTCTAAATTTCAGTAGTGTCTCCAATTCAGTTACAAATGGAATCCCATGGCTGCTGCTTCCCACTTGGCCTCTATTCTCTTTACTCACTGTATACTCTTCTCTCTACAGTCTCCTGGCTGACTTGATTGCTCTCTGCAATCAAGAGAGTAATTTTTTGGGGGGGCAGGGCGAATTTGGGGTAATTTTTCACAGATTTTTTTTTCTCAGTGAGGTTAGTTAATATCAGCTTCTCTGTCATTTCCAGAAACAAAAGTTTGTGATAGTCTCTTTATGTGCCATCCTAACGTCCCCTCTAGTACCCACCACAGTGTGTCACACTCATACCTCTTCAATGAATATTAGTTTAATGAAGGATGTACAAACCACTTAGAAAGATAATCCCTTAAAACTACATGTAAATGAGAGCCATGCAAAATTCTAAATCTGTGAGTACTTTTGAGAACTGTCCAAAATATGGAGTGAATTCTTTTCAATGAATAACAATCAAAAATCTTAACTGTTGTATAAAACTGTTTGTTTAGAGAATCTGACTACAGGTTAGATAAGTAAAATAATAATCATAGTGTATTAAAGAATCATCTGTGAACGGAGAAAAGGAGCATTTTGAATCATACTATACTGGATGGAAAACTTGAGAAGGCTTCCATGAGGTCAAACTTTGCATAAAACCTGAAGGCAAATTAATAATCCAAGTAAAGAATAAGGAAAAGGTCATTGCAGACAAGAGGAATGGCACATGTGAAGGCCCAGAGGTATGAAAGTAAATCTAAAACATGAGAAAGGTGCATGCAAATGTAACTAAATGCTAGGGGCATAATTGTTCCCATTAAATATTAGTCAAATAAATGATAGAATTATAAATCCTTGACATTTGTTAATCCCATAGTAATCAACTCTATGTATGAATAGCCTTAGGCTCTGATAAATTATGAAAGATATCAGGATATAGAGGAAGATTGAGTTATTGAGGAGTAGAACTCAATCCATATTAGCTCAGATGTTGGAGAAAGACTACTATGCTTTCTACAGAATATTCACTCCTGCTACTCTTGGGGGCTTCATTAGATCAATCACTCTTCTGCTAAACACAGAACGCATTTTCTTATGTAATAGACATTCTAGATAAAAACCCAATGTTGCTTTGAGATCAGCAGTTCAGTATCATCAGATCTCTATATTAATTAGTGGTGCAAGTGGTTTAAAGTACAAATTCCATTTACCTTTTTGAAATGGAAGTGTTGATGTGTTTTCTAAAAATACAATGTAAGCAAAATGGTTTTCCCCTGCAGATAATTTTTTGATTGAAGAGATTATTATATCATGGCCTTACCTCCGTTCTCAGTGCTGCCAAATAGTAGGCATTCATTAAATTGTAGTTAAATATATGAAAATTAACCTTAAGGAAGTGGTTAAAATCATTGTTTGTCAGCAATATTAAGGTTACACATTCTACCTCTAGAAAAATTTCTGATTGATTTAAACGTATTACATGTAATGTATAAAAATACTCAGACCCTCATTAAAAGCGTCAGACTTCTGAATATCAAGTTCACTTAACACTTTATTGTATTTTAGACATACTTAGTACAATCTACAAAAATTGATTGTTATAAATCCAGAAAAAATATTTTTTCAGGAAATACGTAAGAACTAAAGAAAGAAATCGCTTTTCAGTTTTTAAAAGCAGCACAAGGGAACTTAAAAACCTGAAATAAGAAACCTAATAACTGGCAGCTTAAACTTGTGATTCAAAACTAGCATTAAAGAATTAGGATGGCCTTGTAAGTGCAACACAGAGTTTCTAAGGAATAGTAAAAAAAAGAATAAGTTTAATTGCCAATATCTTACAAATGGGTTTCATTTTACTACTTTAAAGTGTTGCCCTATTTTAACATCCTTTTCTAATTAAAAGCCATGTTTTAAGAGCCTAAATGTTGATACTGCTTCACCCTTTTATTTTTAATTATTGATATGTACAGGCCTAAAGATATATTTCTTAGGGCCCATGCTGGCCCAAATGAATTCAGTGGCTAATTTTCTAGGATAAAGATTTCTATACCAATCTGTAAAAATCAAAGAAGTGGAACACTGCAGACTTAAAACTGTCACCAGTTGTTCAAACTCAGACTACGCTTCATAGGCAAATAAGTGGAGCTGCATACTTGAAGTTCCCTTAAATGACCCAGTAGTATTTTGTTGTATTTATAAATTACTATAAATTACCCTGATGATGATAAATCTGTGATTACAGCTATATTTAAGAAAGTGATAGATCCTTGGAAGATGGTCTACAAAATAACTCCTTTAAAAGGTCTTTCAAAGAAATGTACATTTTATTAAAAAAAAAGCTTAGCTTTCGTAAGGCAACTCTTAACTTCATTTAAAGCTGGCTTTATATATTTTCAAATACTGTGTGTTACTAATAAACAGTAACCATGAAATAATTAAAACAGTAAAGATATTCATTATCTTATTGTTACCAAAAAAATGGCAACATATGGTAACAAAAAAATGCTACCTTCATTTTTTAAACCACTTGAAATAGCACTGTTCTCTTCCTATAATTGGGTGTTGAATAATTAAATCAACAAATTAACCAAGCACCATAGCAGTTTGTTAGTTTCATAGCTGCTAACTTAATAATCAAACCTCTGTTATCTCTTCATTTTGTATAATTTTGATGTTTCTAAAATAGAGTTTCTTTTCCAGTCTTATTTTTGACTAAACTTACCTTTGTTCTAAAACTCCTGAAGTCAGTATTCATCAGAGTGTGCAGTGTCTGGAGGCAGAGAAGCAGTCCAATCATGTAAACCTGAAAAATTGAGAAGAAAACTGATTTTCTCTGCTCTTCTTGCACTACTAGCTTTATTTAGCAAAGAGAAACAATAATAAAATAAAGGATTTGAGCTTCCAGAGTAAAGCCCAATAAATAACAATAAAAATGTTTTAAAATTGACATTTAGAAAATTGTAGAGTGGCAAGTAAAAGAAATGTAGAAGGCTTTGAAATTTTCAATTGCACAATATGTCTCTGTCTTGCAAATAATATGAAAAAGCACTCATATAAAACTCTCAAGTGGTTGGTTGTTGAGGAAGTGAAATGTTGTCAGAGCATATCTAACGAAAGTAGCAACGGGAAGCAGCGGAAATCATTTGAAGTGTCACTTCGAGGAACTTACTTTAGATATAGTTTTCCTTTTGTTTTGCTTTTTCTTCTACAAGAAAGGTACTGAAAAAGAAGTCCAAGTTCATTCTCTTTGATGTGTGAGTGAAATAAATCACCAACTTAATTTTAGATCTTGAATTGGTTAAGATTTCAAATCTATGGAAGTGTTTCCCATGTAGGGTTTGAGAAGAAGCATTACCAAACTATCTCTGTCTATTACGTGAAATCCTTATTAATTACAATAGCTAACATGTATGAAAAACTAACTATGGTTGCAGTCATTGTGCTAGGTATTTTCTTGAATTTTCTCCTTTGGGCCCTATGACAACTCCATGAAGGGACTATAATTATCCTCATGCTACTGATGAGGAAACAAAACTTTAGAGATTCTAAGTAACTTTTCTAATATCGAGGAGCTCAAAGCAGCTGAGATGGAATCTAAACCTGTGTCTGCTGCTTCTAGAAACTAGTTCTTATTTTCATGCCATACACCTTCTGCCATTGTATAAGTGTATTTCTGATAACCCCCACTTTTAAGCAGAGAAGCATTATTGTTTTATGTGTTAGTGTTGTAATGGCACCCACTGTAGACATAAAATGATGTATCGTTCATGAGTTGACAGTTTTTTAACCATATTGACACTTTTGAGGAAGAGGGGGAAACTTATATGCTTAGAATCTACACTCTAATGGTTCAGATATGTACTGTTACTTACCTACATCATTTTTATAATCAAAACTACACTCTATTTCCCATTTTGTATTGAATAAAATGGAGGTCACAAGTGTTAAACAGTTTGCCATTTTGGTAACTTTGTTATCACATTTGGTTTCTCTCTCTCTCTCCTCTGTCTAGATAGAGAGAGGAGAGAGAGAGAGAGAGTAGTATATAGGCATATAATACATACTGTACCCTGGTTCTCATCAGCCTTTTTCCAATGAGTCTTGGCATCCATTACTGAATCTTACCTGAAACAATTATTAATATCATAGTCACTAAAGATATTTTTAAAGAATCTCTGACATTCTATCATCCCCATACATTTAGTAGGTGGAAGTCAACTCTAAATGAATATTTTTTCTCCCTCTTGACATAATCACCCATTTATTTATTTAAATATGAGTACATTTCTCATTTTATTTATTTGGTTGTAATTTATAGGTATTGTTATTATTTTGATAGTCCCAGATTTATCCAGTGGGAGCCCCTTCAAACTGGATCCAGTGTCCTTCAGTGTCCTACTTTTACATGCCCTAATTTTCTTTGAGTACATCTTTACTTTCTGGCCAATGAAAAATAAAAATTAAAAAAAAAAGCTATTCCAGGCTCATCTTATACTTTACTTCTCCAGTCCTGAAATCAGCCAATTATTCAAGGAGCCTTAGATCATATGTTCACACTGGTAACCCCAATCCCAGTAGAGCACCACCGGTGGTGTTTTATTCTGTCTCCATTACTATGTAGATAAGGTATTACTTCAGCAATGAGAAAGCTGGCTCCCTTTATCCATAATAAAATTATTTTTGCTCAAACTAAACAAAAAAAGAAAAAACAAAACAAAACTGGGTCTGGGGGCAGTTATTTCTCATATCACTGCCCCCAGACCCAAGCCTGTTCATTATAATTTAGATTTTGTCTGGATTTTTTTTCTTTCTATTTGTAGATGATACATTATCATTAAAATTCTGCTTTTTAAATTACTCTGGGTAGTTCTTTCCTCCTCTTTACTGTAGTCATATTAGTCATTTGAAATACAGACAGGTTTTTTCCATTCTAATTGATTTTAATTTTGTAGATTGGGTTCCAAAATTAAAGACTACAATAAAGGTATATTTAAAGAAGTTTCAAACCATAAGCTTCAACACTTCCAAACATTTTTCTACCCACTCACTATAAATAACTATAAATAATTAAAATTTTGTCTGGTTTATCTCTGTCGGATTGCTTTTTGCGTAACTAAGCAGATACATGAATATTTAATTATTCCTCTTTCTTACAGAAAAAAATGTAAAATACATTCTCTCGTTTGCAGTTTGCTTTTCTTATGTAACAGTATATCCTAGAAATCACTCAGTTAGTTAACGGAAATGCTACACATTCCTTTTTGCAGCTGCATATTACTCCTATCTGAGGATTTGCTGCAGATTACTTCATCTCCCTATGTATGGGCATCTAGTTTGTTTCCAAAATTTTGTAATTAGAAAGAATGATGTAATATATATTTTCATATTATTAGAAGGCTACCATCAGTGAAGTTTCTGGGTCAAAATGTAAACACATACATAAACAATCAATATAGCCAAATTTTCTTTCATATTGTGTGAATCTGTGAGAATGCTCATGTTCTCACAGCCTCACCAATAGAATATTTTAAAAAGCTTTTCATATTTCATAATCTGATAGATGAGAAATGGTATCTCAGTGTAGGTTTGATTTGCATGATTTGTAATGTGAGAATGAGAACTTCTGATATGTTTAAAGGTCATTATATCATTTTGTGAAATCCCTATTCAAATGTTTTGCATATTTCCTACATAGTTGTTGGTCTTAATTCCATCAATTATAAGAATGTTTTATACAATTAAAACATATATTAGCTCTTTATTTCTGATATATGTTGCAAATTTCTTCTACTTTCTGTCATTTGTTTTCTGTCTGTTTTTGTGTTATTTAGGACATGCAAGGGTTTTTCTTTAATCTTTTTCAAAAATTTTCATCTCAGATATATTAATCTTTTCTTTTATTGCATCTAGATTTCGAGTCAGATTTAAAGATTCTTTCCCATAATTCAGGTTAGAGAGGAATTCACCCACAATTTGAATGCTTCATGTCTTTTAAAATTTATTTCTATCTATCTGTCAGTCTATTTATTTTACAGTTAGATTCATTTTCCTTTCAATAGATGAGTTGAGCCCATTAACATTTATGGATAAGGTGATTAGCCCCAATATGGGGCTCAAGTTTTACATTATTTTATGTTATACTTACTGTGTTTATTATACAATATTTATTGTTTCTTTCTCTGTACAATGTGATTTCTTACATAGTTTTTAAAAATAATTTTGATATTTAAGAAAGTTTGCATTTTTGTTCTAATTTTTTCCTCTGTTCTGACTCCTTTTAAAGTTGTCTTTAGACTCCTGTTATTTTATTTAGCCTTTGAATATCTGGTTAGTCAGGTTTAACGCCAGACAGAGGAAGATAAATACTGCATGGTATCACATATATGTGAAAAAAAAGTTGAACTTACACAAACATAAAAACAGAAAGTAGAAAAGTGGTTGCCAGGAACTAGTGGCTGGAGAAAGTAGGGAAAGGTTGGTAAAAGGGTACAAATTTCAGTTATAAGATAAGTAAGGTCTGAGGATCTAATGTAAAACATGGTAATTATAGTTGATAACACTGCATTGTTGGGTATTTTTGACTCACCCCTATTTTCTATGCATCAGATAATGGGCCCTACCTACTTTATTTTTTCTTTCTCTCATCTCCCTTTGCTATTATATTAATTCTTCTTTATTAGAACATATAATATTTATATATTTTTCCTCTATATATGTATCCCCTTTAAAACAATTTAGAACTACTTTTAACTATATGAAATGTTAACCATCATTACTTTTGCCAGTGTTTCCTCCTTTATCTCTTCTTTGAATGAAGGTCATCCTTTTGTAGATTCTCAAGAATTGTGGGCCAGTGTATTCCCTGAGTGTTGTATTTTAAAATTTGTTGTGTTTGCTGTTCTGTATTGTTCTGTATGCTTCTATAGCCTTAGTATTAGAAGGATAACTAGGTTGGATATAAAATCCTTACCTCTTACTGTATTTACCAGCCTGCTATTCTCCTCAACTCCCAAATAATCATGTGTGTTCATGTTGATCTTTGCTTACTTTTGTATCTTGAGTATTTTAGGCTGAATGTTTATATCCCCCCACCCAAAATTCATAAATTGAAACTTAATTCTCAATGTGATGGTATTTGGTGATGTGACCTTTGAAAGTGATTAGGTCATGAGAACAGAGTCCTCATGAATGGAATTACGGTCCTTATAAAAGAGACCCCACAGAGCTCCCTAAACCCTTCTGCCAAGTAAAGGCACAGCAAGAAGACAGCAGCCTAAGAACCAGGAAGCAGGCTCTTACCAGACACCAAAGCTGAAGGATCCTTCAGCTTGGACTTGTTTAAGTCACTCAGTCTATGTTACTTTTTTTTTTTTAGCAGCCTGAATGAACAAAGACATTTTGTCATATGGATCTGTGTTTTTAATTCCCTGTTTCAGATCTAATTAGTTTTGTTTTCTTTACTTTTAACTCTAATCATTTGTGAACATTACCAAAACAAAAGTCTTTCTTTGTCTCTCCCTCTTCCAGCACTACCTCATGACCCATATCTCTTTTTCCATCACTTATTCTGTCTCATTATTCTTCTATAGGTGACAGTAGTAGAAGGGAAAAAGAAGCATATAATGATTAATAACATAGCATTATGTATGTCTCTAGTCTCCAAACAATTATCACATGGGTAATATCTATATTTTAATCATTTTGGTATAAGACTAACACAGTATTCACCTTTAGTTGATACTTGGTGATATGTGTACGATTTATTTAACTGTTAACAATTTTTTTTTTACTTTTAAAATGCAATTTTGGGAATAAAGAATAATTATTGCTAATTTCAGATAAGCATGACTCCTAAACTTGCATTTTATATCTTATAAGAAGAGCAACTACAGTAATTGAATCATGCAGATCATATGTTAATTTTATGGGCAAGTGTATCACTGCTGTAACAATTCCCAACTTGCCCCATGACTAAAATTGCCCAGGTTATAGTACCCTACTCAAGGTTCAGAACTATGCATTTAGTAGCTAAGTATTGTGAAGGGAGCTAACAAGTATAGTGTGAGGAAACATGCAGAATGAAGCACATTCCAACTGGTAAAAATGAAAAAATAGCAAAGCTGGTCCTAATAACTCAATCCTTGACAGTTTTCTGATTCCAATGATCACCCAAGCTTATGGGAACAATAGCTTTTCACTTCCCATACAATAATCGGTCCGTCCTCAGAGTCAGAAAAGTGAATTTATCGAAAGGGGGGGAATTCCAGAACAAGTCTACAGCCCAAAGCAGCAGACTGTAGGGACTCCAGTGCCAGGAGACCAGGCTGATGGTGCCACAGTTTGTGTTGCTGATGGACTTAATAAAGCTTTTGCTGGTTATCAGTTGTGATCTAGATACCTAGAGACCTTTTTTGCTGGTGATTTTAGAGCAATTTAAGGGAAAAAAGAAGAATGAGAGTTTTAAATTGTATTAAGTGATTTGAAGCAGAAGTCAAACCAGTTTAGTTTTATATTATCTATCTATAAGTAGATAAGGAAATATTTAAATTAAACCAGTTTATACATATGAAAATTTTAAACATGGCTTGACATATAATAAGCACACAAAATTTGTAGCTGTTGTTGCTGCTGAAACATTTCCCCGGTGTAGCCAGAGCTCTGAGCCTGCTGAAAACTTGGCCCAAATAGTGCTCTCACATGTTGCTTAACTGCAGCCTGACTTGAATTCTCTACTGCCTGAGGCTTCTCTGGTTACAAATACAAGAAGCCTGGATATTGAAGCATAAATATGTGGAGGAATCAAAAAAGTTAGGCATTTCTGATACCTTCCATCCATCTCCTTAAAAATATGTGCCATCTTCATTCTGTATTGTTCTTACATGACCCCGGAAGTACATCTGCTGGTGTTACTCTGACTCCAAAAAGCATATGTGACAACAAAATATGGAAAAGTGAAATCACCATCCAGAAAATGGCTAAATCAAAAAGAAACATGAAAGACGATGTGCACATACATTTTCTGAGTGATCAATTTAGAAGTACAAAGTAACTAAAATTTCAGGTAGAGATGAATTTAACAGAATAGAAGATCCTCACAAGAGATACTCTGTTTAATTCAATAATGTAGGAAATTGACTAAAGTACTTTTCATGTGTTGACTTCATTGACATAGACATGACCGATATCTGGCTATCATTGAAATAAGAAACATTCACTCTTGGAAGCTCACTGGTGGGGATGATTCAAGAGGAAGAGCCAGCCTTGAATATTCATTCTGCTCTTGCTTTCAAGAGTGTCTCTGCCTACTCTCCATTCTCTTCCTGGAAAATTATGTCTTTCCTCAAACATTGTTCAAACATGAAATTTTCTTTGCTGTGACTACAAAGCCTTTTATATTTACCTAAATTGCAGCCCACGACACATTATTGTAATATGATAGCTATCAGTGAGATCATGGCAGTTAATTAATTTTAATGATGCTTAATTTATTATTTCTTTGTAGCTAGAGTATGTTTATTTTCACATATAAAGAGTTCAAAGCCCATGTAACCAAAATGAGGTAATTTTATTGTATCTTCTCCTACAGCCTCAGCTACAACAGTTAATGTTTCTCTTTGATTCAGGGGAATGCAATGATGAATGAAAACAGACACAGCTGTGCTCTGAGAAAGTTTATAGATGTTGACCAAGAATTAAGCCAATAGATAGAAAGAGAGAGAGAGATAGTAGTTAACTACATGAAATGAGTGGGTAGAGAAGAAATTTTTCTAAGCAGATTAAAAATAACATTTGAAGAGACACTCTAACAGGAAAAATAATGACCCATTCAAGGAGCAGATGATGATAATGGTGATAGAAGGGGGATGCAGAATCAGTAGTAGTACCAGGAGCCAGTGTGGCTGGAGGGAGTAGAGGACAGGGAAGGTTAAGTCATGGAAGATTATAAGAGAAAGCTTGAGTGGATGGCAGATGCCAGAACATGCACAGCTTCGAATTCATCAATAATATTTTTATTTTTATAAAACAGCGATGAGATAAAAACTAGCCAATAGGAATTAACAGACGCAAGGATGATATTCCATGAGGACAAATAAAATGTATTCATTTCCTAGGGTTGCTACAGTAAAGTACCACAAACTGGGTGTCTTAGAACAACAGAAATGTATTTTCTCACAGTTTGGAGGCCAGGAATCTGAAATCAAAGTGTTGGCAGGGCCAAGTTCCCTCTGACAGTTTTAGGGAAGGATCTGTTCCAGACCTCTTTCCTGACTGCTGGTTGTGACTTGTGGCAGGCAACAAGGCTCCAGGCTTCACATGGCATCTTCCCCATGTGTATGTGTCTGTGTTCTAATTCCCCCTTTTTACAAGTATACCAGTCATATTGTATTAGGGTCCACCCTTACAGCCTCATCTTAACTAATTACATCTCCAAGGATCTTATTTCTAAATAAGATTTCATTTTAAGATACTGGAGTATATGAATTTGTGGAGGTACACAGTTCAGCCCACAAAAGAGACATATTTTTAATGGTGCAGAGTTGATCATTGTATCACACAAAAATTTTCCCTTTTTTGGCAAATATATTTTGTTTATTTTACTATTTTAAACATTATCCTGCATTTACATCTTATAGTCCATCATATTTGAGATCTTCTAAAAGATTTAAATTCCTTTATTTTTACAGACTAAGTAACAGTACAGATATACTTACATAAATCATATAAAATTAATATTAGGTAACTGCATATCCATTTGCCATAAACTATATTATCTTTACTCAATAGATATGCTAAGATTATATTGTTCTTTATATGTTTTTTATAAAAAACTAAGCATAGAACATTTAGATTAAGATGGCAGCCCAGGCTGACATGTATTCCCCTTATCTTTCATAAGAAACTAGCACTGTGCAGAAATGCAAACAATAAAAGACATTAAAAAAAAAAAGAATGTAGGAGGGGGTGAGGCACAGAACAAACAGGTGATTAAAAATTCTGGAGGAGAGAAGAGAAATAGAATTGGGAGGATACAGGAATGGACAGTATAAACATTTGGTGGGACCTTTATATACCTGGTGAAAAAACAAAATAAACAGCAGGACCCAATGACATAGAGATCATTCTAGAAGCAAACAAAACAAAAAAGCAAAACAAACCCTTAAATCAACATCATAAATTTAATTAATATTAGTATAAATACTGAGAAGTTACCACATTCAAATAACAAATATGGCATTCTGAGCAGCTGGAAATTAAAAATAAACGAGTTCTAAATATTATATATGACTGGTGAGAAAAACATTCTATAGAATAACTGGTGGATAAAAATCCTGAAATGTTCCCAAATGAAGGGTGGAAGACTGGAAATCCCAGAATTTATGAGAGAAAAAAACATTAAAAGCAATACATAAGGGAAAATATATAGAATCCCCCAAAACACAGAAGAAAACTAGGGAAGAGAGATTATATATATAATATATATATGATATATTGTATGTATAATATATATATTACCTATTTATAAGAGGTATGTTATAACCTGAATCTTTAAATTGAAAATTATCAAGTGGCTAGGATAGTTTCAAAAAAAGAAAGAAAAATAAGGCATTCTTATGCAATTACTTAGACTGTAAAATGCCAAAGGTAAAATAAAAATAAAGGTAAATATTGAAAAATTACTTAGGCATCCTCTAAGATGCCTCTGGATTCCACATCATAGAAAACTTTGAAGCTCTTACATAAAATATGAATATAATTTATAGAAAATATAAATAACAGTCTTTCTACCAGCAGAACCTTAGCAGCAGTGTTAAGTGTGATTTTATATCACTATGTGAATATATGTCTTTATGATCTTTCAGAGGTGCCAGCTGGAATGTTGGGGTAAGCACAGTGTTTGTTACAGTTGGAAGAGGTGTTTATGTGCCAATAAAAGTCATATTGCTTCACAGAATATATTCTTCAGCTTGTCATCCTTTCAGTAAATATCAGTTAAAATGTGTGAATGGTGACATCAGTCATAGTACTTGATACTTTTTTTTTAGATTTGCACCATAAACATAAATTGGACAACTTGAGAAATATAGTAGATAAACTCAGGAAGCTGAAGAAAAAAATTAAGTGACAAAGAAGAAGATCTTTTCATTCTTTAACATACAGAAAAATTTTAATAGGTTCAGGCTTCAGTTTACTATATGGATCCAGTCTGTAATGATTATACTGGTCAGAAATAAAAGTTCATTTTATTTTACTTTTTAAAATTTTGTTTTTTTAAGTTGAGATATAATTGATGTACAATATTATATAAATTTCATGTGTACAACATAATGATTCACAATTTTTAAAGTTTATACTCCATTTATAGTTGTTATTAAATATTGGCTATATTCCCTGAGCTGTAGAATATAACCTTGTAGCTTATTTGTTTTATACATAGTACTTTGTGTCTCTTACTCCTCTGCCCCTATTTTGCTCCTCCCCCTTTCCTTCTGCCCACTGCTAGTCACTACTATTTTCTCTATATCTGTGGGTCTGTTTCTTTTGTTGTTATATTCACTAGTTTCTTGTGTTCTTTAGATTCCACATATAAGTTATACAGTATTAGTCTTTGTCTGACTTATTTCACTGAGTATAGTACCCTCCAAGTTCATCCATGTTGTTGCAAATGGCAAAATGTCATTATTTTTTTATGGCTGAGTAGTATCCCACTGAATATATACCACATCTTTTTTTTTTAACATCTTTATTGGAGTATAATTGCTTTACAATGTTGTGTTAGTTGCTTCTGTATAACAAAGTGAATCAGCTATATGTATACGTATATCCCTGTATCTCCTCACTCTTGCATCTCCCTCTCACCCTCTCTATCCCACTCCTCTAGGTGGTCACAAAGCACCGAGCTGATCTCCCTGTGCTATGCAGCTGCTTCCCACTAGCTATCTATTTTACATTTGGTAGTGTATATATGTCCATGCCACTATCTCACTTCGTCCCAGCTTACCCTTCCCCCTCCCCTACCCGTGTCCTCAAGTCCATTCTCTATGTCTGCGTCTTTATTCCTGTCCTGCCCCTAGGTTCTTCAGAACAATTTTTTTAGATTCCATATATATGTGTTAGCATACGGTATTTGTTGTTCTCTTTCTGACTTACTTCACTCTCTATGACAGTCTCTAGGTCCATCCACCTCACTACAAATAACTCAATTTCGTTTCTTTTTATGGCTGAGTAATATTCCATTGTATACATGTGCCACATCTTCTTCATCCATTCATCTGTCAATGGACACTTAGGTTGCTTCCATGTTCTGGCTATTGTAAATAGAACTGCAATGAACATTGTGGTACATGACACTTTTGGAATTATGGTTTTCTCAGGGTATGTGCCCAGTAGTGGGATGGCTGGGTCACATGGTAGTTCTATTTTTAGTTTTCTAAGGAACCTCCATACTGTTCTCCATAGTGGCTGTATCAATTTACATTCCCACCAGCCGTGCAAGAGGGTTCCGTTTTCTCCACACCCTCTTCAGCATTTATTGTTTGTAGATTTTTTGATGATGGCCATTCTGACCAGTGTGAGGTTATATCTCATTGTAGTTTTGATTTGCATTTCTCTAATGATTAATGATGTTGAGCATCCTTTCATGTGTTTGTTGGCAATCTGTGAATCTTCTTTGGAGAAATGTCTATTTAGGTCTTTGCCCATTTCCGGATTGGGTTGTTTGTTTTTTGATATTGAGCTGCATGAGCTGCTTGTATATTTTGGAGATTAATTCTTTGTCAGTTGCTTTGTTTGCAAATATTTTCTCCCATTCTGAGGGTTGTCTTTTTGTCTTGTTTATGGTTTCCTTTTCTGTGCCAAAGCTTTTAAGTTTCATTAGGTCCTGTTTGTTTATTTATGTTTTTTTTTAATTTCCATTTCTCTAGGAGGTGGGTCAAAAAGGATCTTGCTGTGATTTATGTCAGAGAGTGTTCTGTCTATGTTTTCCTGTAAGAGTTTTACAGTGTCTGGCCTTACATTTAGGTCTTTAATCCATTTTGAGTTGATTTTTGTGTATGGTGTTAAGGAGTGTGCTAATTTTATTCTTTTACATGTAGCTGTCCAGTTTTCCCAGCACCACTTATTGAAGAGGCTCTCTGTTCTCCATTGTATATTCTTGCCTCCTTTATCAAAGATAAGGTGATCTTAAGTGCATGGGTTTATCCCTGCACTTTATACCCTGTTCCAGTGAGATGTATTTCTGTTTTTGTGCCAGTACCATACTGTCTTGATCACTGTAGCTTTGTATATACCACATCTTCGTTATTCATTCATCTGTTTATGGATCTTTAGGTTGCTTTCTTATTTTGGCTATTGTAAATAATGCTGCTATAAATAGTGGGATGCATATAGCTTTTCTAATTAGTGTTTTTGTTTTCTTGAGATATATGACAACAAATGGAATTGCTGGATCATATGATAGTTCTATTTTTAGTTTTTTGATGCACCTCTGTACTGTTTTCCACAGTGACTGCACTAATTTACATTCTCACCAACAGTGTTCTAGGTACCCTTTTCACTACCTCCTCACTAACATTTGTTATTTGTGGTCTTTTTCATGATAGCCATTCTCACTGATTTGAGGTGATATCTCATTGTGGTTTTAATTTACCTTTCTCTGATGATTAAAGATGTTGAGCATTCTTTCATGTGCCCGTTGAACATCTGTATGTCTTCTTTGGAAAAATGTCTCTTCAGGTCTTCTGCCCATTATTTATTTATTTTTTGATGTTGAGTTGTATGAGCTGTTTATATATGTTGGCTGTTAACCCCTTATCAGTCATATCATTTGCAAATATTTTTGCCCATTTACTAAGTTGTCTTTTCATTTTATTAATGGTTTCCTTTGCTGTGCAAAAGCTTTTAAGTTTAATTAGGTCGCATTTGTTTATTTATGCTTTTGTTTCCTGAGAAGACATTAAAAAAAATACTGCTATAATTTAGGTCAAATAGTGTTCTGCCTATGTTTTCTTCTAGGAATTTTGTGATTCTGACCTGTATTGGAGAGAAATGTTTTGAAAGTATCAAAGTTTGCATTGCTGTGATAAAGGATAAATTGTGATGGAAGTTATAAAACCAAATAAGTAGATTATTAAACATTAGAATTTTTCACTGTACAAATATGTATTTATTTCTTATGCATGACAATATGTTTTGTCCAAGTCTAACTAACCTAGTTCAGAAAATAAAAATTTCTTGAAATGTGTTTTATAATGGAAGACATTAATCTTCTATCACTTCCTTGTATACCTTTATGAAATGCAGTGAGTTTAAGTGTAACAGTGAGCTGAAAGACATATAAGATGTAAAATATTGTTTATTAAATTCATTTGAAGCCTTCATTTACATAATGTGGTGTTAATTTAACATGCATTCTTGTCCAGTGTATGAGATGTTGAGTATAAGCAATAATATTTTAAAAGAACTAAATATATTCCAAAAAATATATCAAAAATCCATCACTGATGGGACTTCCTTGGTGGCACAGTGGTTAAGAATTCGCCTGCTAATGCAGGGGACATGGGTTCTATCCCTGGTCCGGGAAGATCCCACATGCCGCGGAGCAAATAAGCCCATACGCCACAACTACTGAGCCTGCTATCTAGAGCCCGTGAGCCACAACTACTGAGCCCATGCACCACAACTACTGAAGCCCACACACCTAGAGCCCATGCTCCACAACAAGAGAAGCCACCGCAGTGAGAAGCCTACACACCGCAATGAAGAGTAGCCCCCGCTCGCCGCAACTAGAGAAAGCCCACACACAGCAGTGAAGACCCAACACAGCCATAAATAAATAAATAAATAAGTAAGTAAGTAATTTTTTAAAAACATCAATCACTGAATGTGGACAGACAAGTGAAATACGTTATTTTAAAATATCTTTAAATTCTTTGGGGTCTCAAAGTGAGTTTTATTTTGAAAGAAAATGCTCAAAATGAAATTTTTTCCCTAAGAGTTTAGTATATATTAGAATTCCTGGATTCAATCCAATTGTAGTCAGCCTCTTTCAATAACAAATAGGGGAGAAAGTAACTTGTTTTCTCTTTCTTATTAAGGAGAACATTGTCACAGGATAGAAAGAATATAAAAGCCAAGATAAAAAGTTCAAAGCTTGACTAATTTATTCAAATGGCTGCCATTTATTACAAAATAAAACATAGAAATTTACTTAAACAGAAGTCACAATGGATCAACCAAATGGGTCAAAAGATCAAAAATAGATATAAATACATATTTAATAGTGAAAACAAACATTTTAAATATAAAATAAATATTCACTGAGAAAGGAGAATAATGGAAACATTATTTCTTACTTAGGCTAGGTGTAACTAGGTATCACTTGTCTAATTTATAATAAACTGTCAGTGACTGCAGAAAAAAAAATTTATGTATGTCTAGCACATACAGTTATTCAAATACGTGCTAAAATGAGTTTCTCCTTTAGTTTCTTAGATTAGATTTTCAGAAAAGAGAAGACTTGTTAACCCCAAAAGCCAGATTAAAACATAATTAGCAGTAATTAGTGTTGAATTCAGATCAAATGAATAGCAATAAAATTATTACTAAGGTTTAGAACTAATGTTTATTGAAAACACTTAATCTTCACAAAAATCCTATAAAGAACAAAATATATATTATTGATAAGCAAAACATTATTTTATATTAATATTAATATAATTAAGTTTGAACTCCACAGCCATATAAATAGACTGTAAGTTTGGGAAAAAAAATATATATGTATACACAGCTCACATGAAATTAACATTATATGTTTGATACACTAAAATCTAAGACATTTCAACCATTGGGTAAAAAGATCGTGTGAATGCCCATCCTTCCCAATACCCCTATTGAAAAAACAATGCCAAATAATTAATGTAAAAATGGCATAACAATAAAGAGGATATAAAGGGTTAGGGAGAGAATGAACCTTCAACATTGAATAAATAAGTTTAACTATATTCATGAATATGTAGTATTGATAAATATTTTTACATATAAGCAGAATGGAAGCAGCTGCAGCTTAGATAACACTGAAAGGGAATATGATGTTACTCTCCAAGTTGAAATACCAGAGGAGGACTCGCAGTAATTTGTCAGGTAAGGTTGATGGGCAGGATTTAAATGTAAAGATATAACATCGAGAGAGGAATTTAATTCCTGAGATATAGGGCAATTTTCTAAAAAATTATGCAAGCTTCAGAGGAGAGCAAAGGTGTTCATAGTGTCTGTGGGTCATCCATGGTAAACATTTATTTATGAAATACCATGTGTGGGGAGGTGGCACTAGTTTTCTAGTGAGCACTCTTAAAATTAAGCTGTTCAGTTAACATGCAGCTTTATCTGAATAAGTGTCCTGGTCAGTTTTTTTTTTTGTTTTTTTTTTAAAGACGTCCTTAAGGAAACAGTTTTATAAACTAAAGAAAAAGAAAGACACCTTACTAATTTAAAATAAACAATCCAGTATTTCATTCTTAAATATGAACAGACAGCTAAGCAAACAGCTTTTATAAAAAGTGAAGATAGATAGATTGAAAGATAAATAAACAACAAAACAACAAATTAAAAAAGCTGGTTATAGATGTGAAAAAATATAATTTGAATTATAGATGAAACTACATGAAAAAAGTTCCTGAGAGAGAGAGATTAAACTATATATAGGGCTTCCCTGGTGGTGCAGTGGTTGAGAGTCCGCCTGCCGATGCAGGGGACACGGGTTCGTGCCCTGGTCCGGGAAGATCCCACATGCCACGGAGTGGCTGGGCCCACTGAGCCTGCGTGTCCAGAGCCTGTGCTCCGCAACAGGAGAGGCCACAACAGTGAGAGGCCTGCATACCGCAAAAAAAAAAAAAAAAAAAAAAAAACTATATATAAGGGGCCTACCATATACTCTGTAGTATATAGAGGTATAGTAATATAAGAACTATAGAAACATAGGATAAAAGGATATTATGAAAAAATACACAATTGGATGAATGTAGAATTAATTGAAACAAAAATTATGATTTACAGGAGAACCAAAGATTCAAAGGGACAGAAATCTATATCCAAGTAAATTATTCTAAAATTAGAAGCAAATATAAAAATAAGGAAAATATGTGAGAAATGGTAAAGAGATGCAGATCACTCCAAAAATACAGTACCTGAAAATAAGAATCCAAGAACATGTGAGAACAGAAATTATAAACACAATAATAAAATAAAATTTCAAAGAACATTTGTAGGAATAACTTTCTGAGAGCAAGGGTCCACTGAGACTACTATATCAAATAATCTCACCCATGTTAACGCACTTATGGAGTCTCACCTCTAGAAGGATAAAGAGAACCTAGGTGATTCTTATCTCTTACGTAGAAATATGTGTCAAGTTGGCGTAAGTCTTGTATCCACAGGCCTGATGATAAAGAACAATGGAACAACTCTTCAAACTTTGTGAGGAAAATGAACTGCATGTAGATTTATATTAAAATCTGTAAAAATGAATAAGTCAAAGATATCAAAGAGAAGTTATCTGAGAACCAGGAAGTAGTGGCTCCCATATGGAAAACAGTGGAGGGGGTAATTCCAGTGTGGTAGCTTCAGTGCAGCTCTGGAGAGTAAAATGGTTCAATTTAGAGGCAGAAGACAGAGGACACTAGGAAAGAGGTTTCTAGGGAGGAAATCAGGATCCTGCTAAACATGTGTTACCTACCAATCTGGGTAAGTGTGATAATAGGCCATACCCATTTTTTCAAACAAACAAAAAGTTAATTTAGAAACATCACATACACCCAGACACATGCACCAGGACAGTCACACACATAAAAACACTAGTGGGATAAAAGAAAATATTGATCCATATTCAAAACAAACACAAATATGGCAAGGTTTTCACTAAGTAAAGTGTGTTTAAAAACGAAGAGAAAATAGCAAGATAACCGTTAAGCTGTGAACATTCAGAGTCCCAGGATTCATGCTATTTTATCAGTAAAAAAGAAAATGGACTTAGTCAATAATTTGATCCTACAATAAAGAGTATTTACATAATTACTATACAGAGGAATACATTGGCTTCACATTTACAACCAATTTAGAGACAAAGCACTATGGCCTTTTATAGACACAGAAACATAACAGACTTGAAAAAGTTAAATATAAAACTAATGAAATAAGGATAATGGTAAGAAATAAATTAGGTAAATAAAGATATTTCTACCCTTGCACCACATGATTCTAACTTCTATAGATTTTTAGTATATTTTATGTTTGGTCGTACTTGATCTCACTAAATGGTTTTATTTTTGAAAACCGTTTTTGGCTGTTCTCTTGTTTTTGCTATTTTAGATGATTATTACAATAATTAGGTTACTACAAACAGAAACTCACTTTGGTATTTTGGTTGAAGTTGTCTGTATTACATAGATTGTTTGGGAGTAGTGTATATTTATATCACTATATACTCTTATCTAAGTCTTTTATTTTTCCTGTAAGTGAATTTTTGTAATATTCTTCAAATGACTCCCGCACATTTACTATAACTACTCATAAGTTTTTATGCAAATATGTAAAAAAATGGTATATGTGTGTATGTATATATGTATATATACATATGTGTATATATATATATGTAACTTACCTGATCACCTTACTAAACATGATTCCTAGAACTAATTGCTTACAGTTGCACTTCTTATATTTTGTAAGTAGATAATCATAGGATTTATACAGAGTCCTGAAAGTTCCTTTCAATTGTGTGTATTTATATTTCTTGTCTTTTGCCACTGGCTCGAATTTCCAGAGTACTAGTCATTAATCATATCCATGCTTTTGAATTAACTTTTAACATTTCATTGTGAATATCGTGCTATAAATAAAATATTTTACAGAATATATTTGTATGATTTTATATAAAATATTTTATCATAAACTGATATTTAGTTGAATTTTATAAATTTTAGATTTTTTCAGTATGATTTTACTTAGCTTATTATTTTGATTAAATATATGTTTTTATTAATTCTCCCTGTATCATAATTATTGGTGACATAGAAAATACTTTAGTACTTTGCTGGCTTCAGATTTCTGATTTTTTTCTTTGATGTTTTTGTGTTAACATTTATTAATACGATTGGTTTGCAAAGTTTTTTGCTGTTAAATAATTTTGGTGTTAATCACACATGACTTATAAAATAGTCTGTTAAATGTTGATTCTTCTCTATACTCTGGAATATTTTCATCTGCACTGAATTTTCTGCATCTTATAGAGCTGCCAACTTTGAATCAAATATAGTTTATATATAGGGGCTAGTCTTCAGTATATGGAGATCATTAGAAGACACTGGGTACTGGAGACAAGAAAAAAATCTTGACTGACAAAACAGACTGGAATCCTGGAGGAATTAAATAATGGATCATAAGTTATCATAATACCAAGTGCTTTTTAAAGCCAATTGAAAGGAAGGCAGGATCTGAAACTGAAAAATAGTTCAGTAAGGAATGAAGGCAGACAATATCATGGGTGAAATGTAAGTATTATAAAATAGAAAGTATCTGTTATTTTAGTGGGTGAAGCTTCCAAGCACACAAGTAATCATGTAAGCATTCCTCAGTCAGCAAAACTTCCTACTGTGAATATTATAGAAGCCGAGGCCATATGTGGTCTAGTAATTCTTGCCAGTGAGTTAGTGCCCTATGGCTGAGGACGTAGGGGAACATTATCAGTATACCATAAAACAACTTCCTAGGAGTTAAAGGTCTCCAAACAATAAAGTAGGCCTTTTAAAAATACTCCTTATGACCATATTCCTTAAAAAATTATAAAAGGTAGTAAATAGTAAAGGTCATCCCTATATAAATGGAAAGATGATTTCTGTGGTTTCTTTATATAATTCTTTTATTTTTTAATTATCAAAGTCTGTATAAGACACCTGTACCAGGTTTGGCTGACTAATTTTTTAAAATAAAATTTAAAAAATGAAAAAGTAAACAAATATCTAAGACAAACTACTAAAATATGATAGGATTTTAAAAAATCAGAAAATTTTCTTCTTTCACCCAACTACAGTTGCACATTGAAGCAGGTTAGCAACATGAGTGCATCATCGTTGCAGTACTGGAATTGAATATTAGGCAGAAATAAAGTTTAAAACAGAGTGGGTCTATATTCATTTTATTTTGCCAAGTTATGATGAGGGCAGTATTTTAAGTCATAACATATTATTACTTTTTAGTTTGTTTCATCTTATTTTAAAGTAGAATTGGGCATCCTGGTTTTTCCTGTCTGGCTAAAGTATCTCTCTTTGTTTTAGCCAAAGATTGAAGCTTCCTTTATCATAAATTTAAGTAAATAAAAATGGCTGATTTGATTAAACTGTATACAAGTTTAACTGTGGTATGTGTCAAAGGATATTTTTATTTCATTGTTTTATTAGATTTATGTTCTTTATCAATTTATCCTGAAAAGAAACAGCAAAGTAGGGTTTTGTTTTACTATAAAATGAAAAGAAAGAAAAGAGTAGCATAGAGCTAGCTTATTCCTTCTCAATTTGCAAAAATCTCAGATGTCTTGATTTGGTTGTTAATATTACAAAAGATCAGTAACTGTCAAATCTAAAGGAAAATATATGTATTAGAATGCATATATAATTTTCTATTTAATATGCTACAAAGATTGAAAATAAAAAATTTTTAAAGGTACACATATATTCTCTAACACATACCAAAATATATTGTAACCTATCAAATATTTTAAATATGGTTACAATTCCATGCTGTCTTTTATATCAGTATTTTATAAGCTTTAAATTGCATTTTTACATACATAATAACTTGGATGAGTATTTCTAAATTTATGCCATTTGATTTTGAAAAATAAATACTTGACAAATTTTACAGAAAACATTCAGAGCAGTTTATCATCCCTTTCGTTTTTTTTTAACAGCCAGTGCTCTGGTGTGGGAATATTACGGCAGCAAAAGTACCTAAACTTTGAATATGGATACATCTGTATTCAAATACAGATTAGATTCATTGTGTATAAATAACATGGCATGTAGAGAAATCTAAATAAAAATATGTGGTATTATTATTAATTTATCCTCTTAGGCTGACTGTGTAAATCAACCCTTGAAATTTTAAGTAACGTACCCAAGAAAAACTACGTATATGCTCAAGGAATAAGTCTTCTGATTTTATATTTTAATTCTTTTAAGTCATCAGCGTTTAGGTAAATAAAACTTTAACATGGGGACCTTTTTATTAAATAGGAGTAAAATGGTATGAAATCATAAAATATATCTGGCAACTTTTTATGCAGAAATAATATATCATTCACATTAGTATCAATCAGTGATTGATCTGTTAAGTCTGTCATTTTGATAACGTTTCATTTATTTTCAACTCTACTCAAGTTATTAATGAACAGATTCTCTAACTTTGAGAAATATAGAAATTTTCATAACCAATAATGAGATTTTCTCCTATGAATGTATAGATCCAAGACAGAATCCAACCCATTAGATCCAAATCACTCTCTTTTCCTTAGATATAGTTAGCTTCTTAGATTTTATGATCTTGAGCACAAGTCTTGAACATGAATTGAGTACAAGAGCATATCACATAGTTAAGAATATTAAGCACCAAGGAGATAGGAAACTGCCCTGCAACATTCAGTATCATTATATCCTTGATATTAATTCTTGTAAACAAAATGATAAGCAGTGTGCTCAAGAGGAGTAGAGAATTTCATTCAACTATCATAAGTTTATTTGATCAACATTATATAGGTAAAACAAGACAATACAGGGAAGTACAATTAATCAAGGCTAAAACAAAAACATAAATGGCAGTACTACGCTGCCTAAAAGCAATTTTGAAAATCAGTATTGCTATTTAGAATTGGAAGAATATCTTAATTATTCCTTTGTAAGTAACTACATTATAAATCTCACACGTGGCTCAACAAATAATATTTAGCAGATTCTGAATTTGGATTTTGCTTTTCTGATTTCTAAATTATTGATATTAGTTTGTAATGTTTATTCAAGTCGTGATATAGTAATTTATAGTATTTTGATGTGATTTGTAATGTATTTTCAGCTACAAAAATAATTTCTCTTACAACATAAAACAACAAAATTATGCCGATATATCATGGGAAGAAGTTGTGGAATAGCAAAACATTCAAATGTATGAAAGTGTCTACTTCTCTAGACCATGTCAATAAGGTCTTTGTCAGTTTTGTTCACTACATTACTACAGTGCCTGGAAACATGCATGACACATATTAGGCATTCAATAAAAATTTGCTGCATGAATTTTAAAAAATCAACCAACAACATGGAATTATTTCAAATTGATTACCTCTCTACTTTTTTTGCAAATATTATTTTGCAAATAATCAATGCATCTTTACTAACCCAATTTAATGTTATGCATTTGCATGTGCCAAATCTTGAAAGTTGATTTATACTATTAATATACATAGAAAATAAGAAAAATATTTTGACACTCTACATTATTAAAAACTAATTTATACACTAAGCATGTAATTAAATCGGTCTATAAGTTATAACATATAAGGTGTGAACTTTAAAAAGAAAAACAAAACTTCGTAATTATTGCCTATAGAATATGGACATGAAATTCCCATGGTCCTCTAAATTATTTTCTCTCAATTTCCCTCTCTCTCTCTCTCTCTCTCTCTCTCTCTCTCTCTCTCTCTCTCACACACACACACACACACACACACACATATACACATACACACATACTCACTCACTCACCCAAAAAGAGAGTCACATATTGTTATATATGAGCCACCGTGATAAGCTTTGTAGTAAACAATTGAATAAAGGCCTTACGTTCATGGAGTTAACATTCTAGTGGGTGAGGCAGAGTTTTCAATGATTACATAAACTACCACTCATGTGAACAGGGTCTGAGGTGAAGGCAAGCAATATGAACCTCACTAGTTATGAGGTATAGATAATAAAGAAAGGTGTCTGACTCCAAAGGTTAACTCAAGATTTTTGGAAAGGCATACATGTTAACAGTTTATTTTTAGTGTGGAAATTCTTAGAGTATTGAAAAGATATGCTGTTTCAGGATATGCCAAAAAAAGCCTTAGTAAGCAACATTTGCCAAACTAAAGAACCATTAAGTGGGAATGTTTGGGATTTAGAGGAATGTCAAGAAGACTAACAAGATTAGAGTAAAATGAGAGGAAGAATAGAAGCTTGATTTGAATAGTTGGTCAGTTTTTGTATTTTATAGATGAACTAATAAAATGTTTATTAAAAACTTTTTCAGGGACTTCCCTGGTGGCGCAGTGGTTGAGAGTCCGCCTGCCGATGCAGGGGACACAGGTTCGTGCCCCGGTCCGGGAGGATCCCACATGCTGCGGAGCGGCTGGGCCCATGAGCCATGGCCGCTGAGCCTGCACGTCCGGAGGCTGTGCTCCGCAACAGGCAACAG
The DNA here is from genome assembly GCF_964374135.1 of Grampus griseus. Lineage (NCBI taxonomy): Eukaryota > Metazoa > Chordata > Mammalia > Artiodactyla > Delphinidae > Grampus > Grampus griseus. The sequence goes on along the minus strand of NC_138998.1, from coordinate 119,596,333 downwards.
GAGAGGCCACAACAGTGAGAGGCCTGCGTACCGCAAAAGAAAAAAAAAACAAATCTGTTTTTCAGAGCTTTTTGAAGAGTCACCAGAGCATGGTAAGTACTTCTATATTATTCTAAATATGAAACCATGGGAAGGCTATAAGCAGGGAAGGACATGACCCCATTTTGCATTGTCCAGAGCCTTCACTGATGTCTCTGTGGAGAACAGACTGTAAAAAAGTAAAAATGGAAGCTGAGAAATAAGTAGGAAGGCTACTAAGGCAGACCAAGTATGAGAAGATGATAAAGTGAGACTGGAGTCCTAGGGAAAAAGTTGCTGAAAAGTGATCTGATTTATAATACAGCTGGAGGATAGACAGTAAGATTTGCTGATGGAATGAATGATAAAAGAGAGAACTATACTGTGTTTCTAAGCTTTTTATCCTGGGCAGCCACTTACCACAATGGAGAACACTGAGGGAATCATGGGTTTGGGAGAGGGAATCATGTTAATTTTAAATTATTCTCATTACTTATCCAGGCAGTTGCACAATGACTTTGGAGTTCAGGGGCCAGTTCTTGACTTGAGAGAGATATTTGGACATTTGCAAGCATACACATGATATTTAACCTGTCTAGCTAGATGAGGACATTCAGGTGGTGGATAGACAGATAGAGAAGCCATAAAATGTGAGTACATCATCTCAGAGCCCTCCAACAATTAGAGCTCAGAAAGAGGAGGAAATTCAGCAAGAGGATTATCGCGGACCATGGTGTCTCTGAAACAAGATTAAATACTTGAGGGAGTCCTCAGTAGTTTCAGATCTTATTGACAGTTTGTAAAACATCCAAGAGTTTTTAAATCAGTTTCAAATTCATAATCTCATTGAATCACCAAATGAATACCATGCAATAAGTATTTCTGTTATCATAGTACAGATTAAAAATATATGATTCAAAAAAGCCACATAGCTAAGCTACTAAGTGGCAGAAGGAAGGTATGTAACCCAGATTTTCTGATTCGATCCGTTAGTGCACAGCCCGCAAAATAACAGATTCTATTAGTGTCATCCCACTATATACAAGTGCTATTATTTTTTTCTATCTTTTTTAACATCTTTATTACAGTATAATTGCTTAACAATGGTGTGTTAGTTTCTGCTTTACAAAAAAGTGAATCAGCCATACATACACACACATCCCCATATCTCCTCCTTCTTGCGTCTCCCTCCCTCCCACCCTCCCTATCCCACCCCTCTAGGTGGCCACAAAGCACAGAGCTCATCTCGCTGTGCTATGCAGCTGCTTCCCACTAGCTATCGGTTCTACATTTGGTAGTGTATATACGTACATGCCACTCTCTCACTCCGTCCCAACCCACCCCTCCCCCTCCCCATTTCCTCAAGTCTGTTCCCTAGTAGGTTTGCATATTTGTTCCGGTCCTGCCTCTAGGTTCTTTATGACCTTTTTTTTTTTTTTTTATGATTCCATATATATATATTAGCATATGGTATTTGTTTTTCTCTTCTCACTTCACTCTGTATGACAGACTCTAGGTCCATCCACCTCACTACAAATAACTCAATTTTGTTTCTTTCTATGGCTGAGTAATATTCCATTGTATATATGTGCCACATCTTCTTTATCCATTCATCTGTTGATGGACACTTAGGTTGCTTCCATGTCCTGGCTATTGTAAATAGAGCTGCAATGAACATTGTGGTACATTACACTTTTGGAATTATGGTTTTCTCAGGGTATATGCCCAGTAGTGGAATTGCTGGGTCATATGGTAGTTCTATTTGTAGTTTTTAAGGAACCTCCATACTGTTCTCCAAAGTGCCTGTATCAATTTACATTCCCACCAACAGTGCAAGAAGGTTCCGTTTTCTCCACATCCTCTCCAGCATTTATTCTTTGTAGATTTTTTGATGATGGCCATTCTGACCGGTGTGAGGTGATATCTCTTTGTAGTTTTGATGTGCATTTCTCTAATGATTAATGATGTTAAGCATCCTTTCTGTGTTTGTTGGCAATCTGTATATCTTTGGAGAAATGTCTGTTTAGGTCTTCTGCCCATTTTTGGATTGGGTTATTTGTTTTTTGATATTAAGCTGCATGAGCTGCTTGTAAATTTTGGAGATTAATCCTTTGTCAGTTGCTTCATTTCCAAATATTTTCTCCCATTCTGAGGGTTGTCTTTTGGTCTTGTTTATGGTTTCCTTTGCTGTGCAAAAGCTTTGAAGTTTCATTAGGTCCCATTTGTTTATTTTTGTTTTTATTTCCATTACTCTAGGAGGTGGGTCAGAAAGAATCTTGCTGTGATTTATGTCATAGAGTGTTCTGCCTATGTTTTCCTCTAAGAGTTTTATAGTGTCTGGCCTTTCATTTACGTCTTTAATCCATTTTGAGTTTATTTTTGTGTATGGTGTTAGGTAGTGTTCTAATTTCATTATTTTACCTGTAGCTGTCCAGTTTTCTGAGCACCACTTGTTGAAGAGGCTGTCTTTTCTCCATTGTATGTTCTTCCCTCCTTTATCAAAAATAAGGTGACTATATGTGCGTGGGTTTATCTCTGGGCTTTCTATGCTGTTCCATTGACCTATATTTCTGTTTTTGTGACAGTACCGTACTGTCTTCATTACTATAGTTTTGTAGTATAGTCTGAAGTCAGGGAGACTGATTCCTCCACTTCCGTTTTTTTTCTCAAGATTGCTTTCGCTATTTGGAGTCTTCTGTTTTTCCAAACACATTGTGAAATTTTTTTGTTCTAGTTCTGTGAAAAATGCCAGTGGTAGTTTGATAGGGATTGCATTGAATCTGTAGATTGCTTTGGGTAGTATAGTCATTTTTCACAAATTTGATTCTTCCAGTGCAAGAACATGGTATATCTCTCCACCTGTTTGTATCATCTTTAATTTATTTCAACAGTGTCTTATAGTTTGCTGCATACATGTCTTCTGTCTCCTTAGGTAGGTTTATTCCTAGGTATTTTATTCCTTTTGTTGCAGTGGTAAATGGGAGTGTTCCCTTAATTTCACTTTCATATTTTCATCATTAATGTATAAGAATGCAAGAGATTCCTGTGCATTAATTTTATATCCTGTTACTTTACCAAACTCATTGATTAGCTCTCGTAGTTTTCTGGTAGCATCTTTAGGATTCTCTATGTATAATATCATGTCATCTGCAAACAGTGACAGCTTTACTTCTTCTTTTCCAAATTGGATTCCTTTTTTTTCTTTCTCATCTCTGATTGCTGTGGCTAAAACTTTCAAAACAATGTTGAATAACAGTGGTGAGAGTGGGCAACTTTGTCTTCTTCCTGATATTAGTGGAAATGGTTTTGGTTTTTCACCGTTGAGAACAATGTTGTCTGTGGGTTTGTCATATATGGCCTTTATTATATTGTGGTAAGTTCCCTCAGTGCCTACCTTCTCTAGGGTTTTTATCATAAATGGGTGTTGAATTTTGTCAGAAGCTTTTTCTGCGTCTACTGAGATGATCATACGGTTTTTATTCTTCAGTTTGTTAACAAGATGTATCACATTGATTGATTTGCGTATATTGAAGAATCCTGCATTCCTGGGATAAACCACCCTTGATCATGGTGTGTATGATCCTTTTAATGTGCTGTTAGATTCTGTTTGCTAGTATTTTGTTGAGATTTTTGCATCTATGTTCATCAGTGAAATTGGCCTGTAGTTTTCTTTCTTTGTAACATCTTTGTCTGGTTTTGGTATCAGGGTGATGGTGGCCTCGTAGCATGAGTTTGGGAGTGTTCCTCCCTCTGCTACATTTTGGAAGAGTTTGAGAAGGATAGGTGTTAGCTCTTCTCTAAATGTTTGATAGAATTTGCCAGTGAAGCCATCTGGTCCTGGGATTTTGTTTGTTGGAAGATGTTTAATCACACTCTCAATGTCAGTGCTTGTGATTGGTCTGTTTATATTTTCGATTTCTTCCTGGTTCAGTCTCGGAAGGTTGTTACTTTTCTAAGAATTCGCCCATTTCTTCCAGGTTCTCCATTTTATTGGCATATACTTGTTTGTAGTAATCTTTCATAATCCTTTGTATTTCTGCAGTGTCAATTGTTACTTCTCCTTTTTTCATTTCTAATTCTATTGATTAGTCTTCTCCTTTTTTTTCCTGATAAGTCTGGCTAAGAGTTTATCAATTTTGTTTACCTTCTCAAAGAATCAGCTTTTAATTTTATTTATCTTTGATATTGTTTCATTTCTTTCTGATCTGATCTTTATGATTTCTTCTGCTAAGTTTGGGGTTTTTTGGTTCTTCTTTCTCTAATTGCTTTAGGTGTAAGATTAGGTTGTTTATTTGAGATGTCCCTTGTTTCTTGAGGTAGGATTGTATTGCTATGAACTTCCCTCTTATAACTGCTTTTGCTGCATCCTATTGGTTTTGGGTCATCATGTTTTCATTGTCATTTGTTTCTAGGTATTTTTTTACTTCCTATTTGATTTCTTCAGTGATCTCTTGGTTATCAAGTAGTGTATTGTTTAACCTCCATGTATTTATATTTTGTGCAGATTTTTTTTCCTGTAATTGATATCTTGTCTCATAGCATTGTGGTCTGAAAAGATACTTGATAAGACTTCAATTTTCTTAACTTTGCCAAGGCTTGATTTGTGACCCAAGATATTATCTATCCTGGAGAATGTTCCATGAGCACTTGAGAAGAAAGTGTATTTTGGTGTTTTGGGATGGAATGTCCTATAAATATCAATTAAGGCCATCTTGTTTAATGTATCATTTAACACTTGTGTTTCCTTATTTATTTTCATTTTGGATGATCTGTCCATTGGTGAAAGTGGGGTGTTAAAGTCCTGTACTATGATTTTGTTACTATCGATTTCCCATTTTATGATTGTTAACATTTGCCTTATGTATTGAGGTGCTCCTATGTTGGGTGCATAAATATTTATAATTATTATATCTTCTTCTTAGATTGATCCTTTGATCATTATGTACTGACCTTCTTTGTCTCGTGTAGTAGTCTTTGTTTTAAAGTCGATTTTGTCTGATATGAGAATTGCTACTCCAGCGTTCTTTTGATTTCCATTTGCATGGAATATCTTTTTACACCCCCTCACTTTCAGTCTGTATGTGTCCCTAGGTCTGTAGTGGGTCTCTTGTAGGCAGCATATATACAGGTCTTGTTTTTGTATACATTCAGCAAGCCTGTGTCTTTTGGTTGGAGCATTTAATCCATTCACATTTAAGGTGATTATCGATATGTATGTTCCTATCACCATTTTCTTAAGTGTTTTGTGGGTTTTTTTATAGGTTCTTTCCTTCTCCTGTGTTTCCTGCCTAGAGAAGTTCCTTTAACATTTGCTGTAAAGCTGGTTTGGTGGTGCCAAATTCTCTTACCTTTTGCTCATCTGTAAAGGTTTTAATTTCTCCATCGAATCTGAATGAGATCCTTGCTGGGTAGAGCAAGCTTGGTTGTAGGTTTTTACCTTTCATCACTTGAAGTATGTCCTGCCACTTCCTTCTGGCTTACAGAGTTTCTGCTGAAAGATCCACTGTTAACCTTTTGGGGATTTCCTTGTATGTTATTTGTTGTTTTTCCCTTGCTGCTTTTAATATTTTTTCTTTGTATTTAATTTTTTGATAGTTTGATTAATATGTGTCTTGACGTGTTTCTCCTTGGATTTATCCTGCATGGGACTCTCTGCGCTTCCTGGACTTGATTAACTATTTCCTTTCCCATATTAGGGAAGTTTTCAACTTTAATCTCTTCAAATATTTTCTCAATCCCTTTATTTTTCTCTTCTTTTTCTGGACCCCCTATAATTTGAATATTGGTACATTTAATGTTGTCTCAGAGGTGTCTGAGACTGTCCCGAATTCTTTTCATTCTTTTTTCTTTATTCTGCTCTGCAGTGGTTATTTCTACTCATTTATCTTCCAGGTCACTTATCCCTTCTTCTGCCTCAATTATTCTGCTGTTGATTCCTTCTAGAGAATTTTTGATTTCATTTATTGTGTTCATCATTGTTTATTTGTTCTTTAGTTCTTTAGGTCCTTGTTAAACGTTTCTTGTATTTTCTTCATTCTATTTCCAAGATTTTGGATCATCTTTACTATCATTATTCTGAATTCTTTTTCAGGTAGACTGCCTATTTCCTCTTCATTTGTTTGGTCTGGTGGGTTTTTACCTTGCCCCTTTATCTGCTGTGTGTTTCTCTGTCTTCTCATTTTGCTTAACTTACTCTGTTTGGGGTCTCTTTTTCGCAGGTTGCAGGATCGTAGTTCCTGTTGTTTTTGCTGCCTGCCCCCAGTGACTAAGGTTGGTTCACTGGGTTATGTAGGCTTCCTGGTGGAGGGGACTAGTGCCTGTGTTCTGGTGGATGAGGCTGGATCTTGTCTTTCTGGTGGGCAGGTCCGTGTCCAGTGGTGTGCTGTGTGGTGACTGTGACCTTATTATGCAGCCTCTCTGCTAATGAGTGGAGTTGTGTTCCTGTCTTGCTAGTTGTTTGGCATAGTGTTTTGAGCACTGGAACCTGCTGGTCATTGAGTGGAGCTGGGTCTTTGTGTTGAGATGGAGGTCTCTGGCAAATTTTCACCATTTGATATTACATGGAGCTCAGAAGTCTCTGGTGGACCAATGTCCTGAACTCTGCTCTCCCACATCAGAGGCACAGGCCTGTTGCCCGTGGGAGCACGAAGACCTTGTCATCCACGTGGCTCAGAGTAAAAAGGAGAAAAATAGAAAGAAAGAAAGAAAAAATAAAATGAAATAAAGTTATTAAAATAAAAAATAATTATTGAAAGTAAAAAAAAAAGTTTTTAAATGATAATTAAAAAGAAAGAAAGAAGGAAGAGAGCAACCCAACCAAAAAACAAGTCCACCAATTATAACAAGCACTAAAAACTATACTAAAAAAACAAACAAACAAAATGGACAGACAGAATTCTAGGACAAATTGTAAAAGCAAAGCTCTACAGACAAAAATCACACACAGAATCATACACATACACACTCACAAAAAGGGAAAATGGAAAAATATATATATATCATTGCTCCAAACGTCCACTGCCTCAATTTGGGATGATTCGTTGTCTATTCAGTTGTTCCAGAGATGCAGGGTACTTCATGTTGATTTTGGAGATTTAATCCGCTGCTCCTGAGGCTTCTGGAAGAAATTTCCCTTTCTCTTCTTTGTTCGCACAGCTCCTGGGGTTCAGCTTTGGATTTGACCCTGCCTCTGCATGTAGGTCGCCCTCTGGTGTCTCTTCTTTGCCCAGACAGAAGGAAGTTAAAGGAGAAGCTGATTATGGGGCTCTGGCTCACTCAGGCCACGGGGAGGGAAGGGTACGGAATGTGGGGCGAGCCTGCAGTGGCACAGACTGGCATGGCATTGCACCAGCCTGAGGCACACCGTGTGTTCTCCTGGGGAAGTTGTCCCTGGATCATGGGACCCTGGCAGTGGCGGGCTGCACAAGCTCCTGGGAGGGGAGGTGTGGATAGTGACCTGTGCTCGCACACAGGCTTCTTGGTGGTGGCAGCAGCAGCCTTAGCGTCTCATGCCCGTCTCTGGAGTCTGTCCTGATAGCCACGGCTCCTCCCCCTCTCTGGAGCTCATTTAGGCGGCGCTCTTAATCCCCTCTCTTCTCGCACTGCAAAACAGGGCAAGAAAAATTCTCTTGCATGTTCGACAGTTCCAGACCTTTTCCGGAACGCCCTCCTAGCTAGCTGTGGTGCACTAGCCCCCTTCAGGCTGTGTTCATGCAGCCAACCCCAGTCCTCTCCCTGGGATGTGACCTCTGAAGCCCAAGCCTCAGCTCCCAGCCCCCACCCGCCATGGAGGTTGAGCAGAGAAGCCTCTCAGTCTGGTGAGTGCTGGTTGGCACCGATCCTCTGAGTGTGAATCTCTCTGCTTTGCCCTCCGCATCCCTGTTGCTGCACTCTCCACCGTGGCCCTGAAGCTTCCCCCCACTACCCCGTGTTGTGGAGGGGCTTCCTGGTGTGTGGTAACCTTTCCTCCTTCACAGCTCCCTCCCACTGGTGCAGGTCCCGTCCCTATCCTTTTGTCTCTGTTTATTTTTTTTTCTTTTGCCCTACCCTGGTACGTTGGGAATTTCTTGCCTTTTGGGAGGTCTGAGGTCTTCTGCCAGCATTCAGTAGGTGTTCTGTAGGAGTTGTTACAAAGTTAGACGTATTTCTGATATATTTGTGTGGAGGAAGGTGATCTCCTCTTCTTACTCTTCGCCATCTTGAAGCTCCTCTCCACTTTTGTTTTAAATGAATATCCTCTCTTCTTCAAAATGTAGAGGCACACAGTTTCAACAGGCACCATATCCATCAATGGTTATATTAATCACTCCTCAAATTCAGGTGGAGTCCCACTGAATATTCTGTTACTTCTTCTTTACACCCCCTGCACTTCCCCGTGGCCTCCACCTCGTCCCTGCACCTCCTGGACTCTCACTGCGTGTGCGACAAGTGCTATTCTCGCATTGAGATTAAGTTCAAACAACTGGACATCCACATGCAAAAAAATGAATCTAGACATAGAACTTAGACACTTCATAAAATTAACACAAAATAAATCACAGACTTAAATGTAAAACACCAAACTATAAAACTCCTAGAAGACAACATAGCAACATAGGAGAAAATCTACATGACTTTGGATATATCAATGATTTTTCACCAAAGTCACAATCAATAAATGAAATAATTGATAAGCTGAAATTAAAATCTAAAATTTCTGCTTTGTAAAAGATAATATCAAGAGAATGAGAAGACATGCCACAGATTGGGAGAAAATATTTGCAAAAAACACATCTGATGAAGGATCGTTATCCAAAATATGACAACTCAATGATGAGATAACTAAAAAATGCTATTAAAAACTGAGCTTAACAAAAGCTTCACCACAGAAGTGATACAGTTGGAAAAGCATATGAAAAGATGTTCTACATCATACATCATCAGGGAAATGCAAATTAAAATAACAATTAGATACCACTACACACTTATTAGAATGGCCAAAATCCAGAACCCTGACAACACCAAATACTGACGAGGTAATAGAACAACAGGAAGTCTCATTCATTGCTGGTGTGAATGCAAAATGGTGCAGGCGGTTAGTAAGACAGTTCGGTGGTTTCTTATAAAACTAAACATACACTTACCATATGATCCAGCAGTTGTGCCCCTTGATATCTACCCAAAGGAGTTGAAAACAGGTTCATACAAAAACCTGCACATGGACATTTATAGCAGCCTTATTAATAATTGCCAAAATTTGGAATTTTAAACTAACTCTTGTAGTAAAATGTGGTTAAACATAAGTTATGTACAATTTTATGTACAATGAAAAAATTTTAAATGCTTGCTTTGTATTTTCAAATACAAATTTATTTACCTGATTATTTTAATTTTCATTTAGAGTGGTGTCTCAATTCATAAGTACACACACATATTTTCAAGTATATTTTCAAAATTATATTTTATAGCAGATTATGAAATAATCTTTTTGACATGTGATATGACATATTTCTGCCATTTCCAAACTTCTACTTTAAGTTTAAGCTAATTTTCAAAATTTGCTACATAGCTCACAAGCAAAGAGTGTTAATCTTGAAAGAGATTGAACACTGGAATATAAATTTATCTTATTCAGATTCTTAAAAAGGATAACCCTTGCATTTTTCTTGATTAAAGCTCTTTCTAGTACAACTCAGACCCTATCTCGTTTTCTCCATTTAATTTGGCTCATTCTTGGTTCACTGTAAATTTTACTTTTGGGATGATAAATCTATATGCCTAACTGTCTAGTGCCCCTTATGGAAGTTATCCAAAAATAGCTGTCTTGCTTTAAAAATAGGAAGAAAAAGCCTTTATTCTTGTGGTTGTAAGACTCAGGAGATATGAAACCATTCCTCAGACATGCACTTTCCATCACATTTTATTGCTTCATATCCTTTCAGTAACATTGAGATAAGTGAAATGATATAGAATTTGCTGGTGCTAGGTTGCACAGGAAAGAAAATAAACAGGTATATTTAGAAAGCTATTATTAATAAATAATTCTTGGAAATATTGCTGGAAATATTCAAATAAAGAATAATAGAGCTTCTGTTATTGGAAAATAACTTTTAAATGTATTTGAAGGAAAATGCAAATGCTGGTTTTACTAATGAAAGCAGAGGAACATAAAACTAGAGTTTTGTTTTCTAGTATGTGGTATCTAAATTCTCAAGGTATGTATAGAACTGAGCACTTTCATACTAATTTAATTGCTTTCATACTAATTTAAGCTAAATATCATCTATACTGTCTTATCTCCCATATAGTCGTGCACCTTTCTATTTCTAATCAGCTGTTTCTTCTGGGTGTGAAAATTTTGTCTCATTTTAGTATTGGAAACATATCCCAAAGACAGTTAATTTAAACCTGTTAAATAATAAAGACAATTGAGAAATTTTTTTCACTTAACATATAACACACCATCTCCTAACACTGCAGTACAGCAATGATAAGTCGTTTGCGCCTTCATGCACCCTCTCTTGTATATGGCATAATCACTGATGCTAAAATGCTAATTTTTTTTGTTTGCATAATATAATGGATCAAATAAAATCCTGAGAGACTAATCAGACTGAACCAAGGAAGATGTTTCATATTTCTATTTTTTTGGTTCTCCTCACAAACACTTGAAGTACGTTGTACAGAAAAAGAAAAAGGAAGAAAGAAAATGTAAGTTATTGATGTGTATGATGGATTGATTAGACACAAATGTAAGGAAAATGTAGGTACTTTCCTGTGAAAGACAAAGCTACATTCCCAAATTGAACAAAAAGATAGAAAATACATACATATGTTTCCATACCAAACACAGAAGTGCCATTGTCACAAGAAAACTGCTGATGCACAAACAAAAACAATAAGAAATTTAAAGAATACTCATGACAGATTAAACAGATATTATCTAAAGTTTCGTGCCTTACATATGCTTGTGTTTCTGAAAAAATACTTTCCTCTAAATTACTTGAATCTCTACTCCAGTTTTTCTAATTCTCTTGTAAATACAGCCAACAAATAGAATAATAGAAACAAAAGAAACAATATTGAAACAAAATTACCTCCCAATTTTTTAGTGCCCTTTTTTCATTCAAAGAAAGGTAGCATTAGGCAAAGGAAAAAAACCTTATATTTATTGAACATGCATGAAATAAAGGCTGCAGAAATCATGGCCAACAAAAAAGGAAAAAAAATTATGAAAACTAGTTAATGTAATGTAAAATTTGTCCACTCCATATTTTACATGGAATCTATGAGCCCATTCCAGAAATGGTGGAGGTTAAGCCTGAAGCCACTGGCAGAGCTTGATGGTGTTTTTATCTTTTTCAGCTACAGATCTCTTTCTTCAAGTAGAATTGTGTTTTGTACACAATGTATAATTGGGATCAAAACAAAGCTGCTTGTCTTGAAGCAGGTTGGTAGATGAGACCCCATAAATCATAGCACCATGGCTGGTAGGGCTCCATGTATTCTGGAATAGCCACCTTGCTAATTTCTTTTTTTTTTTTTTCCTTTTTTTTTAACATCTTTATTGGAGTATAATTGCTTTACAATGATGTGTTAGTTTCTGCTTTATAAAAAAGTGAATCAGCTATACATATACATATACATATATCCCCATATCTTCTCCCTTTTGCTTCTCCCTCCCACCCACCCTATCCCACCCCTCTAGATGGTCACAAAGCACCGAGCTGATCTCCCTATACTATGCTGCTGCTTCCCACTAGCTATATATTTTACATTTGGTAGTGTATATATGTCCATAGCACTCTCTCACTTCGTCCCAGCTTGCCCTTCCCCCTCCCTGTATTAAGTTCATTCTCTACGTTTGCCTCTTTATTCCTATTGTTCAGAAATATAACCCATAATTTCTATATTTAAAAAAATTAGACTATCACTCATTTATTTAAAAATATGTAAAGAAAGAAATGATATAAGAAGAAGTAAAACTTTTTAAAAATTTTTTATTGGGATATAGTTGCTTTACAATGTTGTGTTAGTTTCTGCTGCACAGCAAAGTGAATCAGCTATAGTATACATATATCTGCTCTTTTTTGGATTTCCTCCCCATTTAGGTCACCACAGAGTGCTGAGTAGAATTCCCTGTGCTATACAGTAGGTTCTCATTATCTATAGGTTATCTATTTTAAAATAGGTTATATATTTTATACACTTTAGTGTATATATGTCTATTCCAATCTTGTAATTCATCCCACCTCCCCTTCTCCCCCTGCTATCTGTACATCTATTCTTTACATCTTTGTCTCTATTTCTGCTTCACAAATAAGTTCATCTGTATCATTTTTCTAGATTTCACATATAAGCGATATTATATGATGTTTTTCTCTTTCTGACTACTTCACTCTGTGTGACAGTCTCTAGGTCCATCCATGTCTCTGCAAATTGCACAATTTTATTCCTTTTTATGGCTGGGTAATATTCCATTGTGTATATGTACCATAGCTTCTTTATTCATTCCTTTGTTGTTGGACATTTAGGTTGCTTCCATGTCCTAGCTATTGTAAATAGTGCTGCAATGAACATTGGGGTACATGTATCTTTTTGATAGAGTTTTCTCTGAGTATATGCACAGTAGTGGGATTGCTGGGTCATATGGTAGTTGTATGTTAAGTTTTTTAAGGAACCTCCATACTGTTCTCCATAATGGCTATATCAATTTACATTCCCACCAACAGTATAAGAGTTCCCTTTCCTCCACACCCTCTTCAACCTTTATTGTTTGTAGATTTTTTTGATGATGGCCATCCTGACCAGTGTGAGGTGATATCTTATTGTAATTTTGATTTGCATTTCTCTAATAATTAGGGATGTTGAGCATTTTTTCATGTGCCTTTTGGCCATCTGTATGTCTTCTTTGGAGAAATGTCTATTTAGGTCTTCCACCTAAATAGACATTTTTTGATTGGGTTGGTTGTGTTTTTGATATTGAGCTGCATGAGCTGTTTGTATATTTTGGAGATGAATCCCTTGTCAGTTGCTTCATTTACAAATATTTTCTCCCATTCTGAGGTTTGTCTTTTCATCGTGTTTATGGTTTCCTTTGCTGTGCGAAAGCTTTTAAGTTTAATTAGGTCCCATTTGTTTATTGTTATTACTCTAGGAGGTGGGTCAAAAAAGATCTTGCTGTGATTTGTGTGAAAGAGTGTTCTGCCTATGTTTTCCTCTAAGACAGCTGTCCCCAACCTTTTTGGCACCAGAGATCGGTTTCGTGTAAGACAGTTTTTCTATGGATGTGGGAGGGGATGGTTCAGGCTGTAATGTGAGCAACGGGGAGCAGCAAATGAAACTTCGCTCGGTCACCCACTGCTCACCTCCTGCTGTGCGGCCAGGTTCCTAGCAGGCCACGGACTTGTAGAGGTCTGTGGCCTGGGGGTTGGGGACCCCTGCTCTAAGAGTTTTATAGTGTCCAGTCTAACAGTTAGGTCTTTAATCCATTTTGAGTTTATTTTTTAGTATGGTGTTAAGAGTTTCATTCTTTGACATGTAGCTGTTCAGGTTTCCCAGTACCACTTACTAAAACATATTTTTCTAAATTCCATAATGGAAAATTGACATCCAGGATCAAAAATTTTGGTTTGCATTAGTAATTAGTTTTACGTAATCAGAATGCTAATAAACAGTAGGAATGAATGTCAGCTTTAGAATATTCCCTACTGAGGCCTTTAGATGTAAAACTATTTGCATGTTGCTATTTTGTAAGATGGCTAAAAATTAATAACACCTGCAAACAGTTATTTTTCAACCATTTCTTGGAAAGCATCAACAAATCCTAAATTTAAGAACAAAACAAGGTAATGTATTTAAGGTACTATTAAAAAGTATTCATATTCTGTTAAGTTGCAAACAGAAAGATAACGTGTTAGCAGCTTAATTATTTAGTAAGTGTTTATATAATTAAAAAAATTAATGTTTTTGAATACAAAATTATTTCTATCAGTTCTATATAATATATTGTGGTATTTTCCTTTAGTTCTTCCTAAGTGCAATTTTTAAATTACTATATTTTCACACTAGTGCCTAATATTACTGATTAAGACCTTAACCAATTACAGTTACATATCATAAATATTTCTTCAAAAGAATATACATATAAGAATGTAACATGGACAAGACCCAATGACAAATGGTAGGTTTAGCAAGACTTTAAAAAAATGTCTATTAACAAATGAAATGGGAAATTTTAAATTTATTTAGAAATAACAAAAAATATAATGCTGTTAATACAAATCATACTTATAAACAAGTCATTTTTTCAATAGGCAAAGAAAAGATATGGTTTTATAACTCTTCATTTATGTTGAAGAAGAGACTCAGTGGCAAACGTTAAAAATAGAAATTGTTGGGCTTCCCTGGTGGCGCAGTGGTTGAGAGTCTGCCTGCTTACGCAGGAGACACAGGTTCGTGCCCCGATCCGGGAAGATCCCACATGCCGCGGAGTGGCTAGGCCCATGAGCCATGGCCGCTGAGCCTGTGCGTCCGGAGCCTGTGCTCCGCAACGGGACAGGCCACAACAGTGAGAGGCCCGCGTACCACAAAAAAAAAAAAAAAAAAGAAATTGTCAAACACGAATTTTAATATTTCAAAAATAACTCATATACGTACATATTTACTGTTGAATATGGAGTGGCGTGAGAAAGGTAATGTATATCAAGTCCCCAAATTCTGAAATAAAATTATTTTCTAAAAGTTCTGTGAATTTGAGCAACTAACAAATAATAGTGAGAGGCTGAAAATATTAATGCCTGGGTGTTCATAGCTTTTCTCCTGATCAGAGCAATTGGGCCTCACAACTGAGCTGTTTTATCACTACTCTCTGTGGGGAAAAGAACTGATGACAATTGGTGAGAAGTCAGAGCAAGCAATCAGAGGAGAAACCCTGTGTTTCTTGGGGTAGGTGTATCAGAACAACAGGCAAGGGAGGGAAGGGTTCCCAGGAGTTTCTTAGTACCAGAGTAGGGGGCAAAGAAAATTTCCATAAGACTCTCAGTAGAACATGTCCTTATAACCCTTTAAATTTTTTGAAGGAAACACTAATGACTGAAATGCACAATTTCTATTGTAGCTGCACTAAAAAAATAAAAAAAAAAATGACACTACTTAAATGAACTATGGCAGTTTCAGCTTTATATACCAAACAGAATTTCAAAGATGCAGTACCTTTGGGAGTCTTTAGAACTTCTTATTCCATGAGTTATTTTTGGCCTCAGTCCCAGTCCCCTACTCCTTCTCGATCACACAAGATTGTTATCTGGATCCATAATTGGAATACAAGACAATCACAGCACAGCCACTGCTGCTTTTCCCCCACGTGAGAGCACTCACCCGCCTACCTTCTCTTTTCTTAAACATCTTTAAGACTGAGTCTGATAAAAGTCTACTGAGTTCTCAAAAACACAAAGAAATTATAGCAAGTGTTCTGTGCAGACCTGGTGAAGCTCCATTTCCCAGGCTTGAGGTGTGGTGCGAATACCTCCCAACCTCTACTGTTGGAGCTGAGAAAGGATGAGAGTGGGATGCAACCACAATAAATGATTATGCTTTATTATTACAAAATTTTCAGAGAATTAACGACCATAATAAGTAGAATAAATGACACCATAAATACCCCCACCCCTATCATGAGTACTTTAATACTTCAATTGAATTTTAGAGTAAGTCATCTTTTGTAATTTTTTTAATTTGAAAATGACTCACAAGAAGCTGTAAAATTAATGCAGAGAGTTCTTGTGTATTCTTTACCCAGATTCCCTCAATGACAACATCTTATATAACCTTAATATGGTGTCAAAACCAGGAAACATACAATCCTACTAACACAGTTATAAACGTTGTTCAGATTCACTAGTTGTTTTTTTTCTTTTTAAACATCTTTATTGGAGTATAATTACTTTACAACGGTGTGCTAGTTTCTGGATTATAACAAAGAGAATCAGCTATACATATACGTATATCCCCATATCTCCTCCCTCTTGCGTCTCCCTCCCACCGTCCCTATCCCACCCCTCTATGTGGTCACAAAGCACCGAGCTGATCTCCCTGTGCTATGTGACTGCTTCCCACTAGCTATCTATTTTACATTTGGTAGTAAATATAAATCCATGCCACTATCTCACTTCGTCCCAGCTTACCCTTCCCCCTCCCCATGTCCTCAAGTCCATTCTCTATGTCTGCATCTTTATTCCTGTCCTGCCCCTAGGTTCTTCAGAAAAAAATTTTTTTTTAGATTCCATATATATGTGTTAGCATACAGTATTTGTTGTTCTCTTTATGACTTACTTCACTCTCTATGACAGTCTTTTTGTCCATCCACCTCACTACAAATAACTCAATTTCATTTCCTTTTATGGCTGAGTAATATTCCATTATATGTATGTCACATCATCTTTATCCATTTGTGTGTCGACGGATATTTAGGTTGCTTCCATGTCCTGGCTATTGTAAATAGAGCTGCAGTGAACATTGTGGTACATGACTTTTTTTGATTTATGGTTTTCTCAGGGTATATGCCCAGTAGTGGCTGTGCTGGGTCATATGGTAGTTCTATTTTTACTTTTTTAAGGAACCTCCACACTCTTCTCCATAGTGGCTGTATCAATTTACATTCCCAACAGCAGTGCAAGAGGGTTTCCTTTTCTCCACACGCTCTCCAGCATTTATTATTTGTAGACTTTTTGATGACAGCCATTTGGACTGGTGTGAGGTGATAGCACACTGTAGTTTTTTGTCTTTCGTGGTTTTTTTGCCATACACGGGCCTCTCACTGTTGTGGCCTCTCCTGTTGTGGAGCACAGGCTCCGGATGCGCAGGCTCAGCGGCCATGGCTCACAGGCCTATCCGCTCCACGGCATGTGGGATCTTCCCGGACCGGGGCACAAACCCGTGTCCCCTGCATCAGTAGGCGGACTCTCAACCACTGCACCACCAGGGAAGCCCCACACTGGAGTTTTGATTTGCATTTCTCTGATGATTAGTGATGTTCTGCATCCTTTCATCTGTGTGTTGGCAATCTGTATATCTTCTTTGGAGAAATGTCTATTTAGATCTTCTGTTCATTTTTGGATTGGGTTGTCTATTTTTGATATTGAGCTGCATGAGCTGCCTGCATATTTTGGAGCTAAATCCTTTGTCAGTTGCTTTGTTTACAAATATTTTCTCCCATTCTGAGGGTTGTCTTTTCGTCTTGTTTATGGTTTCCTTTGCTGTGCAAAAGCTTTTAAGTTTCATTAGGTCCCATTTATTATTTGGGTTTTTTTTTTAACATCTTTATTGGAGTATAATTGCTTTACAGTGGTGTGTTTCTGTTTTATAACAAAGTGAATCAACTATACATATACATATAGCCCCATATCTCCTCCCTCTTGCATCTCCCTCCCTCTCACCCTCCCTACCCCACCCCTCTAGGTCGTCACAAAGCACCAAGCTGATCTCCCTGTACTCTGCGGCTGCTTCCCCCTAGCTATTGGTTTTATATTTAGTAGTGTATATATGTACATTCTACTCTTTCACTTTGTCCCAGCTTACCTTTCCCCTCCCTGTGTCCTCAAGTCCATGCTCTAGTAGGTCTGTGTCTTTATTCCCATCCTGCCCCTAGGTTCTTCATGACCATTTTTTTTTTTTAGATTCCATATATATGTGTTATCATACGATGTTTGTTTTTCTTTTTCTGACTTACTTCACTCTGTATGACAGACTCTAGGTCCATCCACCTAACTACAAACAACTCAGTTTTGTTTCCTTTTATGGCTGAGTAATATTCCATTGTATATATGAGCCACATCTTCTTTAGCCATTCATCTGTCGATGGACACTTAGGTTGCTTCCATGTCCTGGCTCTTGTAAATAGTATTGAAATGAACATTTTGGTTCATGACTCTTTTTGAATTATGGTTTTCTCAGGGTATATGCCCAGTAGTGGAATTGCTGGGTCATATGGTAGTTCTATTTTTAGTTTTTTAAGGAACTTCCATACTGTTCTTCATAGTGGCTGTATTAATTTACATTCCCACCAACAGTGTAAGAGGGTTCCCTTTTCTCCACACCCTCTGCAGCATTTATTGTTTGTAGATTTTTTGATGACAGCCATTCTTACTGGTGTGAGGGGATACCTCATTGTAGTTTTGATTTGCATTTCTCTAATGATTAGTGATGTTGAGCATTCTTTCATGTGTTTGTTGGCAATCAGTATATCTTTGGAGAAATGTCTATTTAGGTCTTCTGCCCATTTTTGGATTGGGTTGTTTGTTTTTTTGATATTGAGCTGCATGAGCTGCTTGTAAATTTTGGAGATTAATCCTTTGTCAGTTGCTTCATTTTCAAATATTTTCTCCCATTCTGAGGGTTGTCTTTTCATCTTCTTTATGGTTTCCTTTGCTGTGCAAAAGATTTTAAGTTTCATTAGGTCCCATTTGTTTATTTTTGTTTTTATTTCCATTTCTCTAGGAGGTAGGTCAAAAAGAATCTTGCTGTGATTTATGTCAGAGAGTGTTCTGCCTATGTTTTCCTCTAAGAGTTTTAGAGTGTCTGGCCTTACGTTTAGGTCTTTAATCCGTTTGGAGTTTATTTTTGTGTATGGTGTTAGAGAGTGTTCTAATTTCATTCTTTTACATGTAGCTGTCCAGTTTTCCCAGCACCACTTACTGAAGAGGCTGTCTTCTCCATTGTATATTTTTGCCTCCTTTATCAAAGATAAGGTGACCATATGTGCACGGGTTTATCTCTGGGCTTTCTATCCTGTTCCACTGTTCTATATTTCTGTTTTTCTGCCAGTACCATACTGTTCTAAATTAATGCACAGAAATCTCTTGCATTCTTATACACTAATGATGAAAAACCTGAAAGAGAAATTAAGCAAACACTCCCCTTTACCATTGCAACAAAAAGAATAAAATTCATAGGAATAAAGCTACCTAAGGAGACAAAAGACCTGTATGCAGAAAACTATAAGACACTGATGAAAGAAATTAAAGATGATACTAACAGATGGAGAGATATACCATGTTCTTGGATTGGAAGAATCAACATTGTGAAAATGACTCTACTATCCAAAGCAATCCACAGATTTAGTGCAATCCCTTTCAAACCACCAATGGCATTTTTCACAGAACTAGAACAAAAAAATTCACAATTTGTATGGAAACACAAAAGATTCACTAGTTTTTACATGCACATTTTTTTGGTGTATAGTGCTGTGTAATTTTATCAGATGTGTGTATTTGTGTAAGCATCATCACAATCAGAAAACAAAAACTCTTCCATCACAGAGAAGAAGCTCCCTTGTGTTACAGCTTCCTCCAAATCCTAATTCATGAGAAACACTAATCTTTTCTCTATTATTGTTACAATGATTGTATAATTTGAAGAGAATTAAATAAATGGATTCTTACAGTATGTAACCTTTGTTATTGGCTTTTTTCACCCAGCATAATGACCTCAAAATCCATCAGAGTTGTTGTAGAAATCAATAGTCAGTTCCTTTTTACTGCTAAGTAATATTCAATTGCATGGATGTACCACCATTTGTTCATGCGTTCATCCATTAAAGAACATTTGGACTGTTTCCAGTTTTTGGCTCATATGAGCCCAAATCTGCTATGAACATGGATCAACAGGTTTTTCTATGAATGTGGGTTTTCATTGTTCTAGGATAAATATCCATCAGTGTGATAGCTGGGTTGTATGGTAGATGCATGTTATATTTTTATAAGAAACTGCCAAATTGTTTTCCAGAATGACTATCATTTTACTACCCACCAGAAATGTATGAGAGATGCAATTGCTCCACATTCTCACCAGTACTTGGAACAATCAGTACTTTTTATTCCAGCCTTTCTAATAGGTGTGTAGTACTATTTCATCATAGATTTAATTTGCATTTCCCTAATGACTAATGAATTAAATGTCTTTTCATGTGCTTATTTTCCATTTGCTATCCTTTTTATTAAAAGTGTCTGTTCAACTGCCTTTGCATATCTTCTAATTGAATTGTTTTCTTACTGTTGGATGTAGGGAGCTCTTTATATATTCTGGCTAAAAATCCTTTGGTATGTCATTTGCAAATATTTTCTCCCATTCTGTGACTTTTTATCTAATTAATAAAGTCTTTTGCAGAGCAGAAGTTTCTAATATGCATGATATGCCATTTATTGATTTTTCTTTCCTGGATCTATTTATATTTTAATTTCCAATCCTGACCATTTTGTGTCCTGAATGTGGGTAATGTTGAAAGAGTCACAAACTTGTTTTCAGGAAACATTTTTGCTTGTCCTGCAGAGTGAACTTACACTTCACTGAGCCCCTATCACATTTCATATGTTTTCCATATATATATATGAAAGATGACAATTAAAGGTGTTAAATACACACACACACACACACACACACACACACACACACACACACACACACACACACACACACATCCAAGCTACCAGAAGTTTACCTTAAGGAATCATAGACATTAAATTCACTCTATATTTAATTGCAGAATATATTGTTAAGATCATAACGTGTATATCAATTTTTCTATCACACAAGTCTGATAATTTACCAAAATAATTCCTAAAATTATATATTATCAATGAACAATGGGAATCCCAAACTTCTATTAAAACTTTTATGATATGTTCAGAATTTTCAATTAATAGCTTTTCATCATCCTTGATGTACAGTAATTCATAAAAAGTCTATAAGGTCAGATACTTTGTACCTTTTTCTTTATGGTCTGACACAGCTAGAGTTTAATTGCTTCCTTTTATAGCCCATGAATTTAGTGATGAAAATGGAGAAATTACATACTGTTGGAGATCATCTTGATGCTTAAATACTATTTTATGAAAGTATAGAGCCTAAAAATTTAGATCAGATATAGAAAATGGTTTTCAAGTACATATTTTATTGACATTAATACAAAACATAGTAACCAAAAACAATGACTGGTTATACGTAACTGTCAGTTATTCAGGAAGTAGTTGTATAATGATAACAAAGCTATTTGTCTTCTTGATGAGAGATGAGACAGGTTTTTGTTTTTTAACAATCAGTGTGTGACTTTTGACAATGCACATAACCTATGTCATTCAGTTATCCTTCTATGTGAAATGCTTGATTATTGGTACTAGTTACCACTGCATCTTCCAGTGACGTTTGACAATTAATTAGCCACATTAGTAGACATATACACTTCTTAAGATATTTGGTCATAATTAGAGGTCTTCATGTCCTGTTTTAGTAAGCTACTCAGAATATTGTTAGTATTAACATTGGGTAATGTATAAAATTTTTATTTCAGGAAAAATAATGGGAATATTTTGTGAATGAGTAAAATTATTTCCTGTTTTTTTCCCATTTATTTCCCCATTCAATACAAATGAGCTTAAATGACAAAAGAACAGAAGTGCAATTGATTTTGTTGTATTAGAATTTTGACTGAGTGCATTTGATAATTCAATCAAATCCTCCTTCTGTCAGTACCAATTTGTTATAGCATTTGGTATTCTAGTAACAATAATAATTTTGCCATAATAATCTGTCCTTCCACAAGCTAGGAATAAATCTTCAGTGCATCAGTTCCAAGGAAACAAGTAGCATTCTATATTTGTTAGTATTTTCCCATTTCACTTCCGCAATTTTACAAGAAAAAAAATCACATTTTAAATATTATTAGACAAATCAGCAATAAGTGGTACCTTTTTTAACCTGCAATTCTACATCTGTTTTGGGTCAAGATTTTATATATGCATAAATATGTTTCTGGACTCTCTGTTCTCTTCTTTAACATTTATATATCTTCTTTCCAATATATCATTTCCTAATTACCCTGATTTTGCTACATATTATGCTGCTGTAATGCATATTTCTGCATTATAAATTATACCCAAACTTAGAATCTAATAACAACAAACATTTATTATTTAACACTTTCTTTGGGTCAGCAATCCAAACATGACTTCTTCATGTGCTTGTGGGTCAAGGTCTCTCATGAGGCCGTAGACCAATTATTGACTGAACAACAGTGTCAGCTGATGGCTCAACTTGGGGAAGGATCTATGTCCAAACGTGGTTGGTGTTGGCCCCTCACCACCTGGGGATCCCCACAGAGCTGCCTCATGACATGGCAGCTGTATTTTCATCTCACAGAGAAAGCAGTTTGAGGAAGAGTGAGAGAGAGTACACCCAACACAAAAGCAACAGTCTTTTTATTACTCAGTCTCTAAATTAGCATCGCATTGTACCTGCCCTATGCTATTTATTACATACAAGTCAGTAAATTCAGGAGACACTTAAATGAAATGGATTGCAAAGGGTTATTAGAAGACCAGGAAGTAGAAATCACTGAACTTTATCTTAGAGACTGCCTACCACACAATGTATTTATAATTAGAATGTCTATCTGATAGGGCTAGTGCCACCGATATATCCTTTTTGGGGAGTATCTTGAATATCCTTGGACTTAATTATTTTATATAATGTTAATAGGCTTACCAAGTTTCCAAAAAATTAAATTTCTATTATCATTTTGATTTTAAGTTGCATTGAATCTATAACCTAGTTGAAGAGATTGATAAGTTTGTAATGTTTATCATTTTTATATGCAAAAATGGAGTAAATGCTATTGATATAGGTATCCTTTAAAGTCTTACCATATAGCTAAATTTTTTTCTCCTTCAAAGTTTTCATATTGTCTGTTAGATTCATTAACTACTTGGTCATTTGTGTATTTATTTATATAGTTATTTATTTAGCATCCAATATTGCCATCCTGCCTACTAAGTATGAGATAACATTGAACAAAACAGACAAAAATCCCTACATTTATATAATTTATATTCATTTAGAAGAGAGAGAAAGAGAGAAGAGAGTTAAACAATTGATTAGGTAAAGTTTATAGAGTATTAGATGATGAAAAGTGCTCTAAAAATAAACAAGGGAAAGGAGAGAACAAATGAGGAAAGAACAAGCATGTATCTTTAAACATGGTGTTTAGGTATCTTCCACTGAGAAGTTAACATTTGAAAAAAGACTTGAAGTTGATGCGTGAACAAGCTAGGTAAATACCAGGTGAGAGAACATTTAAGGCAGAAAGCCAAGGAAGTGGTAAATCCTGCCTCTACAGGCTCGGTTTGATTTAAAAGATCAGTGAGGCCTTTGTGACAAGATCAAAGAGGACAAGTGGAAGAGGACACTAGATCTGAATAGGAAGCCAGGTCTTGTCATTTCTGTTATCCATTTTGATAACCATTCATTCTTCTCTGAGTGAGATAGGAAGTCCGTGGATGATTTTTAAGCAGAAGAGAAACATGACATGACTTACTTTTATTAGGATCCCTGTGGAGGCTATTGCTGGTAGCCATATGGAATGGAAATTTAACCCAAGGTGGAGCAATGGATGTGTTGGTAAGTATTAAAATTCTGTATATGTTATGTGTAACCAAAAAAAATTCAGACAATAGATACAGCTTATGAAAAAGAGAGAGGTGTCAAAGATGATCCTAAGGGGATTTTATATGATCGACTATGATGTACTAGCTGTCAGCAGATATGGAGATATGGAACATATTGGAAATGGTGAGGGAAAATCAGTAATTCACTATAAAACATTCAAGTGGATTTAGAGTTGAATACATAAATCTAGTATCTAGGCTTTTGCGCTAACCTTTCGGGTTTTTTATTCAGTGTCACTCCGGGGTTCCCCCTTTTTTGCTGCATGTAGTCAGGGTTCCATATTTATTTTCATTTTTTGTTGTTTCATTTTTGTAAGTGTCATTTGGGAGCATGTAAAAAGGTAAGATGTCAGCTCCATGAAGACCAAAGGAAAGCATATCTCAAGAAGAGCAGCCAATTATCACAAATGTCCAAGGGCAGAAATAATCTGGAACATTTCAAAAGCCAGTGTCATTGGAAAATAATGGGAATGTAGGAGATTAGGTAGTTAAAGGATGTGTCGGCAGGGCCTATCATGTTTTGTAATCCAGTTTAGAGAGTTGGGGCTTTATTCTTCCTGCTTTGGGAAATGATTGAAACAATTTAAGCAGGGAAATTACATAAATAATTTTGTTTGGAAAAGTTGATAATAACTGGCTATGTGGAAAATGGATTGTAAAGGCCAAAATTAGAAGCAGGGAGGCCAGTAAGTGTGTATTACAGTAGTCTAGGGGACAGATATTGGTGATGTAGATGGTTGCAGTTGAGATGGAATATCTGGGGACTTAATATACATCTTAAAGATAGTGATTGAAGAACTTGATGATGGATGAGATAGAAGTTTAGGGATAGGGAAGAGCCAGAAATATGTCCTTGATTTTTATGTTGGGTAGATGTGATGCTGCATACAGAATCAGGAAAAACTGAGGAGGCAAAGATAGCATGGGGGAAGGTAGGAATCAATAATACTATTTTGTGTCCATGTTAACATTAAGATGTATTAGATTTTCAACGGGAAGTATCAAAGGAATTTGTACATGCAGTTCTGGAGATCCTTGGATATTATGGGGTGGAAAATCATAGATTTGGGAGTCAACAGTATGTATAGTACTTACAGGGGAAAATGTGACCAGAGGTGATGTGAAGTTAGAGAAAAAAAGGCAGATATGGGCCAAATTGTTTTTTTAAAAAATCATATGTACTTATGTATTGAGTTAATTGGAAGTTAAAACACTTCAAAATACTGTAGTAGTTGAATCAAAGATAGAGCATACTTACTCCTTTATGTACTTTCAGGACTTTTTAATGCATTTGCTTATATCTACAATCATAATACAGTTAATATTCATAGAGGTCCTACCACATTCTCAACTTTTATTTCGTCAGTCTTTCAAGCTACATTTTCTCTTACAGCCTGTCTCTAATATTGAGTGACCTTTTTCTATAACAAACTGGTCTGAAATACTAACATGGTACAATGTCAGAGATCTTACACCATCTGTCTTTGTACGTACCTTGTATTAATCATTCATCCGAACGGTTTTCATATATTCTTTAAAAGGTCATAGACTTTTAGATCCATTATTATTGTTCCCAGCATCATTGTAATGTAATAAATCAGAGACGATGTGATTATAAAAATATACTCTTGAAAACCTCAAATAAAACAAGCCTATACAATTGAATCAAGGTTTAACATGTTTAACTTAGCATGCATTTATCATTAGGACATTAGGAATTAGAATAAAGTTAGTTAGAAATGTGAAGCAAATCAATTTAAGATTTCAGCTAATATAGAATATATGGGAGTAAAGTATTTGATGATCCACTTGAAAACAAAAGATTTTGATTAAGGACTCAAGAAATTTCAGCTGTTTCTTATTAACTTCCTTTGGAGCCATCATGTTGGTAAGTAGAATTGGCCATTTCACTTTCCTGCAGGACGGAGACTAATCTTAATATCAATTAAACACATTACAGCACTTCTTCTTTCCACTATTAAACATAATTGTTCTGTTTTAGAAAAAAGCTTTTTATTATGCTTGTACTTCTTCTCTAAAAAGAGATTTGGATGTAAAAATGTCTCACATTTATAACTACAGTCTTAACAGTGGAACATTTAACTCTTTTCCATATACAACACTTCTAATAATTCATATACACAACAAACTGGAGCCAAAAGCTAATACTTTTAAAAAATATGTTGCAAAGTGTACAGGCCAAAAATTCAACATAACTTTATTAGAATGTCACATTTAAAAATTTGCTCTTCTAAAACTAAATTTCAGGAAGAAAGAAAATATCAATTTTTATGAATCTCTGTCACATAAAAATATTGTGTCTAAAACATTGTGAATCTTTTAAAATCCCTGTATTGTCTTAACAGTAAGTACACAAAGAAAAAGGTGCATCTGATCCCATATTGCTCTGCTGCAGGTTGTATTGTCTCTTTCTAACCCTGCTATTACTGAGATACTATTTTCCCAAATTTTTGAATCAGTACTACTTTAAATACTTTCCCCCTGGTAGCTGCTTAAGTATTTAAGAAAATACTATTCTTAAAGTTGAAAGAGCTTATCATCTTTGCTAAGAGTTAACTGGATATACATGCATTAGTGAACATTAATTTCTGGAATGCTATCACAGTCTTACTTTAACAAATCTAGCAAACACTTTTTTTATACAATGATCTCACTTCCAGAGCATTGAAGTTATGTATAAATTGAATTTAATAATAGCCATTGAGAGGACAGACAGCAGAAGCAAGAAGAACTACAATCCTGCACCTGTGGAGCAAAAACCACTTTCACAGAAAGACAGACAAGATGAAAAGGAAGAGGGCTATGTACCAGATGAAGGAACAAGATAAAACCCCAGAAAAACAACTAAATGAAGTGGAGATAGGCAACCTTCCAGAAAAAACAATTCAGAATAATGAAGGTGAAGATTATCCAGTACCTCGGAAAAAGATTGGAGACAAAGATCGAGAAGATGCAAGAAATGTTTAACAAAGATCTAGAAGAATTAAAGAACAAACAAACAGAAATGAACAATACCATAACTGAAATGAAAAATACACTAGAAGGAATCAATAGCAGAATAACTGAGGCAGAAGAACGGATAAGAGACCTGGAAGACAGAATGGTGGAATTCACTGCTACAGAACAGAATAAAGAAAAAAGAATGAAAAGAAATGAAGACAGCCTAAGAGACTTCTGGGACAACATTAAATGCAACAACATTTGCATTATAGGGGTTCCAGAAGGAGAAGAGAGAGAGAAAGGACCCGAGAAAATATTTGAAGAGATTATACATGAAAACTTCCCTAACATGGGAAAGGAAATAGCCACCCAAGTCGAGGAAGCACAGAGAGTTCCATACAGGATAAACCCAAGGAGAAACACGCTGAGACACATGGTAATCAAATTGGCAAAAATTAAAGACAAAGAAAAATTGTTGAAAGCAGCAAGGGAAAAACGGCAAATAACATACAAGGGAACTACCATAACGTTAACAGCTGATTTCTCATCAGAAACTCTACAAACCAGAAGGGAGTGGCATGACATACTTAAAGTGATGAAAGGGAAGAACCTTCAACCAACATTACTCTACCCAGAAATGATCTCATTCAGATTCAATGGAGAAATCAAAGCTTTACAGACAAGCAAAAGCTAAGAGAATTCAGCACCACCGAACCAGCTCTACAACAAATGCTAAAGGAACTTCTCTAAGAGGGAAACACAAGAGGAGAAAAAGACCTACAAAAGCAAACCCCAAACAATTAAGAACATGGTAATAGGAACATACATATCGATAATTACCTTACACGTGAATGGATTAAATGCTCCAACCAAAAAATACAGGCTTGTTGAATGGATACAAAAACAAGACCCATATATGTGCTGCCTACAAGAGACCTAGACTTCAGACCTAGGGACACATACAGACTGAAAGTGAGGGGATGGAAAAAGATATTCCATGCAAATGGAAACCAAAAGAAAGCTGGAGTAACAATACTCATGTCACATAAAATAGACTTTAAGATAAAGAATGTTACAAGAGACGAGGAAAGACACTACATAATCAAGGGATCAATCCAAAAAAGATATAACAATTATAAATATATATGCACCCAACATAGGAGCACCTCAATACATAAGGCAACTGCTAACAGCTCTAACAGAGGAAATTGACAGTAACAAAGTAATAGTGGGGAACTTTAACACCTCACTTACACCAATGGACAGATCATCCAAAATGAAAATAAATAAGAAAACAGAAGCTTTAAATGACACAATAGAGCAGATAGATTTAATTGATATTTATAGGACATTCCATCCAAAAACAGCAGATTACACTATCTTTTCAAGTGTGCACGGAACATTCTCCAGGATAGATCACATCCTGGGTCACAAATCAAGCCTCAGTAAATTTAAGAAAATTGAAATCATATCAAGCATCTTTTCTGACCACAATGCTATGAGATTAGAAATGAATTACGTGGGAAAAAATGTAAAAAACACAAACAAATGGAGACTAAACAATACGTTACTAAATAACCAACAGATCACTGAAGAAGTCAGAGGAAATCAAAAAATACCTAGAGACAAAGGACAATGAAAACACGACAATCCAAAACCTATGGGCTTAAGCAAAAGCAGTTCTAAGTGGGAAGTTTATAGCTATACAAGCCTACCTCAAGAAACAAGAAAAATCTCAAATAAACAATCTAACCTTACACCTAAATGAACTAGAGAAAGAAGAACAAACAAAACCCAAAGTTAGCAAAAGGAAAGAAATCATAAAGATCAGAGGAGAAATAAATGAAATAGAAAGAAAGAAAACAATAGCAAAGATCAATAGAACTAAAAGCTGGTTCTTTGAGAAGATAAACAAAATTGATAAACCATTAGCCAGAATCATCAAGAAAAAGAGGAAGAGGGCTCAAATCAATAAAATTAGAAATGAAAAAGGAGAAGTTACCACAGACACCATAGAAATATAAAGCATCCTAAGAGACTACTACAAGCAACTCTATGCCAATAAAATGGACAACCTGGAAGAAATGGACAAATTCTTAAAAAGGGATAACCTTCCAAGACTGAACCAGGAAGAAATAGAAAATATGAACAGACCAATCACAAGTAATGAAATTGAAACTGTGATTAAAAATCTTCCAACAAACAAAAATCCAGGACCAGATGGCTTCACAGGTGAATTCTATCAAACATTTAGAGAAGAGCTAACACCCATCCTTCTCAAACTCTTCCAAAAACTTGCAGAGAAAGGAACACTCCCAAACTCATTCTATGAGGCCACCATCACCCTGATACCAAAACCAGACAAAGATGCTACAAAAAAAGAAAATTACAGACCAATATGACTGATGAATATAGATGCAAAAATCCTCAACAAAATACTAGCAAACAGAATCCAAGAACACATTAAAAGTATCATACACCATAATCCAGTGGTATTTGTCCCAGGGATGCAAGGATTCTTCAATATATGCAAATCAATCAATGTAATACACCATATTAACAAATTGAAAAATAAAACTGTATGATCATCTCAATAGATGCAGTAAAAGCTTTTGACAAAATTCAACAGCGATTTATGATAAAAACTCTCCAGAAAGTGGGAATAGAGGGAACCTACCTCAACATAACAAAGGCCATATATGACAAACCCACAGCAAACACCATTCTCAATGGTGAAAAACTGAAAGCATTTCCTCTAAGATCAGGAACAAGACAAGGATGTCCACTCTCACCACTATTATTCAACATAGTTTTGGAAGTCCTAGCCACGGCAAACAGAGAAGAAAAAGAAATAAAAGAAATACAAATTGGAAAAGAAGAAGTAAAACTGTCACTGTTTGCAGATGACATGATACTATACATAGAGAATCCTAAAGATGCCACCAGAAAACTACTAGAACTAATCAATGAATTTGGTAAAGTTGCAGGATACAAAATTAATGCACAGAAATCTCTTGCATTCCTATACACCAATGATGAAAACTCTGAAAGAGAAATTAAGGAGACACTCCCATTTACCATTGCAACAAAAAGAATAAAATACCTAGGAATAAACCCACCTAGGGAGACAAAAGACCTGTATGCAGAAAATTATAAGACATTGATGAAGGAAATTAAAGATGATACCAACAGATGGAGATATATACCATATTCTTGGATTGGAAGAATCAATATTGTGAAAATGACTATATGACCCAAAGCAATCTACAAATTCAATGCAATCCCTATCAAATTACCAAAGGCAATTTTACAGAACAAAAAAAAAAAAATCTTAAAATTTGTATGGAGACAAAAATACCCCGTATAGCCAAAGCAGTCTTGAGGAAAAAGAACGGAGCTGGAGGAATCAGACTCCCTGACTTCAGACTATACTGCAAAGCTACAGTAATCAAGACAATATGGTAGTGGCACAGAAACAGAAATATAGATCAGTGGAACAAGATAGAAAGCCCAGAGATAAACCCACACACTTATGGTCAACTAATCTGTGACAAAGGAGGCAAGGATATACAATGGAGAAAAGACAGTCTCTTCAGTAAGTGGTGCTTGGAAAACTGGACAGCTACATGTAAAAGAATAAAATTAGAACACTCCCTAATACCATACACAAAAATAATCTCAAAATGGATTAGAGACCTAAATGTTAGACTGGACACTCTAAAACTCTTAACGGAAAACATATGAAGAACACTCTTTGACGTAATTCACAGCAAGATCTTTTTTTTATCCACCTTCTAGAGTAATGGAAATAAAAACAAAAATAAATGGGACCTAATGAAGCTTAAAAGCTTTTGCACAGCAAAGGAAACCATAAATAAGACGAAAAGGCAACCCTCAGAATGGGAGAAAATATTTGCAAACAAATCAACAGACAAAGGATTAATCTCCAAAATATATAAACACCTCATGCAGCTCAATATTAAAAAAACAAACAACCCAATCCAAAAATGGGCAGAAGACCTAAATAGACTTTTCTCCAAAGAAGACATACAGATGGCCAGGAAGCACATGAAAAGCTGCTTAACATCACTAATTATTAGAGAAATGCAGATCAAAACTACAATGAGGTATCATCTCACACCAGTCAGAATACACATCAGAAAATCTACAAACAACAAATGCTGGAGAGGGTGTGGAGAAAAGGGAACCCTCTTGCACTGTTGGTGGGACTGTAAATTGATACAGCCACTATGGAGAACAGTGTGGCGCTTCCTTAAAAAACTAAAAATAGAAATACCATATGATCCAGCAATCCCACTGCAGGGCATATACCCAGAGAGAACCGTAATTCAAAAAGACACATGCACCCCAATGTTCATTGTAGCACTGTTTATAATAGCCAGGTAATGGAAGCAACCTAAATGCCCATCGACAGACAAATGGATAAAGATGTGGTACATATATACGATGCAATATTACTCAGCCATAAAAAGGAACGAAATTGGGTCATTTGTAGAGACGTGGATGGATCTAGAGACTGTCATACAGAGTGAAGTAAGTCAGAGAAAAATATCATATATTAACACATATATGTGGAAACTAGAAAAATGTTACAGATGAACCGGTTTGCAGGGCAGAAATTGAGACACTGATGTAGAGAACAAACGTATGGACACCAAGGGGGGAAAGCAGCGGGGGTTGAGGGTGGTGGTGTGATGAATTGAGAGATTGAGATTGTCATATATACACTGATGTGTATAAAATGGATGACTAATGAGAACCTGCTGTATAAAAATATATATAAGAAAACTAAAAATAAATAAATAATAATAATAGCCATCATATATTTAAAGAGCAGCCAATCAGTCTCCACGGATGGCATTCAGAAAATAATTCCTATCAACTGTTATCAACCTTTTGTTATGTGTATTGTCACAAGAGAAGTGGTGTATATTGTTTTTTACCTCATATTTATAAATAATGCTTGTAATACTGTATATTTTAAACACTGCAACTCATTCTTTTCTGACTACACAATGACAGAAATATTATACTTTTTCCATTGAGAAAGTTAAACATAACTTGCCTAATCTAGTCAAATATAATACCTATGAAAGAGAGTTTGAGAGAAAATACAAATTTTGTAGGGTCCAATTTAAATTTGCAACTTCAGAAAATGTCAATATGTAGAATGTTCTTGATCACAAGATTTAGGCTTTTGCAAACGACATACTGACATACTTACTGAAGAAACTATCACACAATTTTGTTTTTACGTATTAGAGTGATTCAGAAGTGGCTCATCCAACTGATAATAAAAGACCCACTGAATTGTGGAGATTCTTGCACTTTTCTGGACTTGAATATATCTTCTGGCGTGTTGTTTGTATAGGGTATTGGGGGAATCCTATGTCCAGAAGAACTGAATGTCCCACTGGAAAAGATGTTATATAACATAAGTGATGGTATCACAAGATTCATGTAATTCTTCCAGTGTCTTTTCTTCATAATTTAGGAAAAATGAAAAGACATGAGTATATAGACTTAAGATTAAACATGTGTGGTTGATGCACATGTGTA
This sequence comes from Grampus griseus, assembly GCF_964374135.1. Classification (NCBI taxonomy): domain Eukaryota; kingdom Metazoa; phylum Chordata; class Mammalia; order Artiodactyla; family Delphinidae; genus Grampus; species Grampus griseus. Next base: position 119,564,300 of record NC_138998.1, on the reverse strand, counting down.
TATCCATTCCCTCCTAAATTCTCACTCAAAATATATTAGAGAATAAAAATTCTATATAAATAAAAAAACAAAAATCAGAAGACCTGATCAAATGTGAGACAACAAAAAAAAGGACCTGGGAAAATGGGAGGAGGTATTGAGATACGAGGGTGCTAAATGACTTGGCAGAGAGGTATAGGCAAAATAGTCAGATACGAAAGCAGTATGAATATGTTTTAAGAAATACAAGGTGTTAATATGTTATATTACAGTTCTCCTTTCTTAAAAGATACACTCCATAATAAATGATGAAGTAAAACAAGCAAAAGAAAACCGTTGAACCCAGGAATCTAAATGAGGGATTTAATAGAAGACTGAGGAATAAGCAAATCCCAAAGTATCTATGAGGGCACATCACAGGACAGCTGAGGACATCCCATTAGGACAGCTGTGGAGCACAGCTACAAGCTGGAGCTGGCAGTTCAGTGCAGAGTAAGAGGCTGGTGGGTCATGTGAGATTTCTTTTTCATGAACCTGAGGACAATTTTTATAGTTTTCTTTTTTTTTAATGTTTGATGCTGAATTAACAACAGTAGAAAAAACTGTGCAAGCAAGTAAATTAGTCAATTATTAAAGCTAGGTCAATGGAACAGCAACAAAAACATATATTAGAATGTGAGCCAGCTGTGAATAGCATTTATGTGGTCATAACAGTAATTCAACCAAGCAGTTATAATGCAATCTTATTTTTAAGTGGGTAGGACAGATGTGTGTGTGTGTGCGCTTGGGTGTGTGTATGCATATTAGAGCATGAGTGCATTTTGTATGTGTGTATATGTGTAAATGTGGTAGTGTAATTCACGTGACCTAATCATCAGCTTCAGAAGGTCAGTAGTTATTGCCTAAAATGATTTTTTTTAAAAAGGAAGAATAGTAGCAGCATGTTGTTTTAAAATGTTTGCCTAAACACCAGTAAGTTTGTTATTAAAAAGATTTTGCTAAATACCAGAAGAAAGAGCCAAAAAGAGTTGAAAGTTTTGCCTTTGGGAGGTAAAAATCAAGAGGGCAGCAGAGTGTGGAGAAAAGAAATGCTGTTTGGTTTTGGTTTATGTTTGGATGAGCCACTTCATTTACACAATTTCATAAACTTGTAATTTCATATATCTGGAGCTCTTGCCAACATGTTTCATACCAACTAAGCATGGCAACAATCTGTTTTATCTCGGCCAAGGCTGCAGCCCAAGCAGCAGGCACAGCCCAATGTCACTTTACCTCATGTCCACACCAAGTGTCCCTCACCTCCCCCTCAGTTTTTCCCTGGGACTCCAAAACATGCACGTCCATGCAACATGCATATTACCCTCACATGTCCCACGCTGCAGAGACATAAAGCAAAGTTTTAACCAATGAGAGAGAGAAGAAGCCAGCAGATAAATTCTCCTTTGACTCCAGGGCTGATTTGTTGATAGACAGAGTAACATATACTGCTTCTCAGAAAAATGATTTTACTTAATGCAAAGTTTCTGGTAACCAGGAGGTTTTATTTTCTCTCTGACATTCCTTGTCTCACTCACATTTTCCCCACCTCTGGTTTCTTTAGGATTGTACTTCCTAATCAAGTAGTAGCCTATGAGTGTTTGCCTCAAGGTCTGCTTTCCCAAAAGCCCACAATAAAACAGCTGATACCAGAAATGAACCAGTGATAAAATGTGGCATGTATTCACATCGCAAGTGTTAAGGATTTCACCTTTGATTAATCGGGATGAGGTGTAAGTGGATGGAGAGCTGTTGGATATATGGGAACTGTGGCACTTGAATGGTACAAGGGCAATGATAATGGTAATGACTGAAGAGTGGGTTGGCTTCCATTAATGACATTGGAAAGCCCACAGAACGAAAATTATAGGCTCAGTGCAGCCAACTGGAAATTGAAGGTGTTCTGTAAAACTGTAAAAGCAAAGAGCTTCTGTGGCAGCTTTTGAGTAGATGCTCATCTCTTACAGGCTTAGGGCAACTTTTATTGAAAATTAAGCCACAGATCTAATTGTAAAGGTAGCAAAGCTGACAATTAAAATTAATGGCCAGACTTGACAATGTTCTTACATTATAGCATGGCTCTGATAAGTAAAAATTGTGGACTTGTGACCTGGCAAGGAGAATGAGGAAACTGAACATGAAAATATTAAACCCTTACATTCTCCTAAATTCTCTGGGCTAAAATAAATAGCACTCTCTTCCCAGTCTTACACATGAGAAATGTCCTCATGTCTAAACATGTGCAGTTACCACATGGGAAGTAAGTTCCTCATAAGATAATGCTTTTTTCTTCTCAATATGTATCTGTTTTACCACTCATTACCTTCAGGCCATTAATCAGGATCACTTCTGAAAAGAACATCAGAAAGGCAGTGTGGTTCATCCAGCAAAATGAAATAATTTATTTGCTAAAGAAAATACAGAATCTGGGAAATAGGTCCTGCAGAAACTGGTAGAAAACTTTGTGGGTATACTGGAAAAGTATAGAAATAAGGCAAGTGGGATATAAGCTTGTATTGGAGAGAATTTATTTATGCGACCACACTGTTGCTCAAGATTTTATGTACTAGAAAGAAAATTAAACCCAGTCCTCATAGTTTCCTGAAATGTCTGCTTGAAAGTTGAAAACAGCCTAGAATAAGTGAGTTAAAAATGACAGAACCACTTTGTTGGAGTACTGAGGAAGGGATAAAAGGGTTCAGACTATATTTAGCATATACTACCTAAGAATTCTGTTTCCTGTTTGAGCCCAGAAGACATTCCCTTAACTGAAGAAATAAAGAATGCCCTGGTAAGGGGAGCTGGTATCTTTGAGAGACTCCATGGTGGCTATCCTCTAAAGACAAGAGTTGGTAGTGGGCACTGTTGCCATGAAACTTGAGTCCATAGTAGTACTGATACTGGAGACTTCAGGATAGCAGCATTTAACTGTCAAAAGCAAGGTGGAATTGATTGCCATAGAAGAATGGAAGGCCAGAGTGAAAATCAGGGTATTTGACTCTCAGTGACCTGATATCTTAAGGTAATATATTATGGTGCTCTTAGGGGCATTCTATGTACACAGTTAACTGTAGTGTTTCTTGAATTGTCTAAATTCAAGAATAATAAACAATAACAAATAAAATAAAGAAATAAAAAATAAGACCTGGTGAGCAGAGTCTAAAGGCTACCATTGCATGAAAAGCCATCTCCCACCCAGTGTACTAATGTAAATCAGGCACAGAGTCTCTTGATCAAACAGTGCTGAGTCCTCTTGAACAAAGACACTTAAATGATATTTCATGTATATGTGATAGATATTCCTTGGATCCTACCCCCCAAAAAATCAATAATCGTGAACTCAGATTTTGAATCTTGGTTGACACTGCTGTAAGGGCACCACACATGTTATACACATCAGGTAATTAAATGGACTTATTAAAGTCCACAAAGCATTCTATTATAAGGCTTTATTGAAGATAAATAATATGATATAGGAGGAGAAAAGTGAGTGCAAAGAAGTTGTGACGCCCAGAAGACTCCTAGGCATATCCCCCAGGGTTCTTTTATTTAAAGTTTTTTATCTCAAAATTTTGAATGATTAAGATTTGTGTGAGGAATTTTGTTTTTAGAAGAACTCTCCAAACATTTCTAGTAGAGTGTTTTATGTCCTTCTTTTCACACAGCCCCCAGTAAACAAGCCAGCCTTGGGAACCACTGTGGGATTTTAGAACTTTAAACAGCATATTATAAATTATTATTTAGCCCCTTTGACATCATTTTGGCTAAAGTTAAGTATCATAATTCCAAACTTCCTCAGAGATAAGCAGAGGCAGTCCCAGTCCAGCTGTAAAATAACTTCTTACACTGAGACCTAAGACACTGTCAGATTTTCTGATTAGTCTGTTCCTGGAGTTTTGGTTCAAGCCTATATAACATTGGGTTCAACTTAGAGGGATATAATTAGAATCTGATAGAATTTTCATGTCTTTTATCTCACATGTGGAATAAAAGGACATATTGTAGGAAATAGCTTATTTCTGAAGAAAATAGCAAATCAAAAGCAATTTCAGATGGAATTCAGATTCAAAGTTTTGAAGAATGAAGGAGTAGTGATTCTCATCAATTTCCATTCATTTTATTTGTCTGGCCTCTATGAAAACCAGATGATTATGGCATATGAATAAGATGGTATACATGAGTAAAGTATATGATAAGGGGTCCAAACCACCATGTTACCTACCTCACAACTATAGACTCATGGGGTTTCTCTACAACTAACTGATAGAGTTTTAGGTCTAGATCACAGGTAAGTTAGGGATTTGTGTTGGTGATAGCCAGGAAAAAGAAAAGAATTGTCACATTATATCACTACTTAGGGATGGCTCCCAGTGGGAAGGATTGTGACACTTATACTTGAGCATGTAATTCATGTGGATTTCTATGAAAGGAGAAGGGGCATAACTGTGGTTGCTTGATGAACAACCAAGCATCATGGATTTGACAAGAATAAGACTTGATGGAAGATGGAGGAGCCTGGAGGTCTGAGAAGGAGGTATAGAAGTAAGCACAAAATGTATGGATATTTGACTCTTACTACCACTGCCACCACAGAAGGATGCCAATCATCTTCTCTTCTTAGCTACTCCAGGGTCAGTATAATAACCTCATTAAAAGAAGAGTTATGGTGGCAAGGATGGCAACTATGAAATGGCCCAGTTTCATAGGCTTCCTCTTGCCTGATAAATGTCAGTGTCACCACTGCAGATACCAAGAGTGAGTACAGTATAGTGAACCATTCAGCCATTTGGTAGTAGATCCTTATATCAGTTCTTCCAGCCTGGAGAAGACAGCCTTACCATAACTGATAACTATTCTAGGTAATCAATCATGTAATTTTCTAGATAAGTATTTGTCTTGCTCACATTCAGTGACTTCTTCATCCCCAATATCTGAAGGCTCAAGGATGATTTTTTATGCAGTATCTCAAAAACAACCCTACCTCAGAGAAGAGGATCCATTTTATGGCAAAAGAGCAATGGCATAATAATGATGACATTTATTTATTTATATGTGTGTGTGTGTGTGTGTATGTATGTGTGTGTGTGTGTGTATATATATATATATATATATATATATATATGTAGCCAATGTAATGACATTTACAGGCTCTTATAGTCAGTCCCTTAACTGCGTATTGTGGATACAAATGATTTTACTATTTTTTGTCTTTTAACCTCCCTACTACCTTTGTGCATGGGTGATTTCCTACTTTTACTATATGTTTGCCTTTACCAGTGTGCCTTTACTTTTCCATTTTGTAATTTTCTTGTTTCAAAAATGTTGTGGCCTTTTCTTTCCTGCCTAGAGAAGTTCCTTTAGCAGTGGTTGCAAAGCTGGTTTGGTGGTGCTGAATTCTTTTGGCTTTTGCTTGTCTATAAAGCTTTTGATTTCTCCTAAAGAGTCAGCATGAACAAAAAACCCTATAGGATTGACAGATTGTTTCTAGGATGTGCAAGATGCACTGTTCCGAGGGCAGACATATGGCAGAGTGCCTCAATATGAGTAGATCTAGAACCAAGGAGTAGAAGTAGGATCCGCCTCTAGCTGCATCATTTCCAGTGTGTGCTTCACATCTTTGCAGTCTTAGATAGTACTAGGTTTAAAGTCTTTGCTCCTAGGAAAAGAATACCTCCCTCAAGAAAAATATTATGAGTTACACTAAACTAGAAGCAGAATAGACCTTCTTGCTATTTTGGCTTCCCCACACCAATGAATCAAGAAGAAAGGAAAGGATTTACAGAACTGGTTGGGTAATCAACCCTGTTTGCCCACGTGGGCTCTTGTTTCCTATACCTGGTGGGGTAAGGCAGAAATATGTCTGGATCCTGGAGATTCTCTGGGACATTTCTTGGTATATCCAAGAAATGTCAAAGACTTGAAAATGGTAAATTTCAAAGACTTGAAAATGGTAAATTGCAGCAACCATCTAATAACAAGGGCAAAGTAACTGTGTGAGCACAAATCTCTCAGGGATGAAGGTTTGGAGATCTATTACTAGTCAAGCAGCCAGACCAGTGGAAATGCTGGCTGAAAGTGAAGGAAATATTGTATGGGTTGTGGAAAAAATGCAATCACACCTTGGGAATAGCTGTAGCACTGAGGATTGTAGATTGTCTCAGTAAAATTCTCTCACTTTGTCTTTTCAGATATTGTGGCTGGTCACCAATTGGAAGGAAATTCTGTGATTCTTTGGATTTGCATGTCTACTCTTTCAGGTAAGAAGTGAAAGCATATTATTCTTACAAAATTTGGAGGCTCCATAGTGTTAGGTGGGAGCTTGGTAATAGGGACAGAAATGGATCCGAATGAACTAACCTGACTGTATAAGATACTTTCTGTTATCACCTTAGATCTTCTTGAATCTGTTTTCTGGCCCTTGGTCATTTTTTTCATCCTAGATTCTACTGGGGCAACTGACCACAAATAGGTTTTACTCATTATAAATCAATTTTGTGGATTAAGAACATAAAAAGGCAAAAGTATTCCATCTTTCTCAATTGTTATGTTGATCTGATCATCAATCATTAAATTGAATATATTGAATTATTCTGGATGCTTTCATCCTGTTAATTTCTGGTTATTTTAATTATTGTGTGTTTATTTGCTTGGTAGAAAGTCAAAACAAATATTCTCTGAAGTTCCTTTTTAAAAGTTCCTTTTCTTAAATTAGCTAATATAATATCTGTATTTACTACAATAGATGCTTTTCATATGAATTACTGTTCAGGCCTGGTCACCAGTGATTAAGCACAGATTAAAGGCTAGGACTCCAAACAAAAATAAAGAGTGTCCATTTGCCTGTTAATGTTTCTCAGGAATCTGAAGTAAGGTAATATGTAGTAATTTATAGATCCAGTAGAAGAGGGAAAGTGGAAAGTTAACACCTAGGGTAAATAACAAATGGTACCTTAACAATAATCAGTTGGACCAGATTACGTAATTTTTTTCTTTCTCCAGCTAGATATGTGCTCCTCTTTTCATGAACTCACAATTTTAAGAGGAGATATATTAAAAAATGAGAGGAAATATAAGCATCAGTTGTGATTTTTATTATTTGCTCTTTATTTGATAAAAGGTTAATGGTGAAAAATATATACAATTTGCTAATAAGATTATGTGAGATTATTTTAGCTATCTTTTCACTCACCTATGCTATGGTGACATTATATAAATGTAAATAAATCATACAAAAGGCATTCATTAAACATGACATATCTGCTCTCCTGGTATACAAAACAATTTCTTTCAACTTGTGCATTCAGTCTCACTAAACATATATGTATATGCACATACACACACACACGCACACACAGAAAAGAGAGAGAGCAAGATAATGACAGAGAGAGGGAATTTTCTTCTGATTGAAAATAATTAAATACTACAATCAATTATGTAAAAAAACACAAGAATTACAGAAAAGTTGGTCAGAAACACACACACACACACATATGTTCTAAAGTGTGACATTCACAGTGACTTATATGAAGAATGAATTCATTTATTCTAAAAAATATTACCCCAAACCGATCATAGATGCAGATTTAGATATATGTTAAATTGTGTAGCACTGATTTAGATAGATGTTAAAACACAATTATTAACTCAGGAATTTTTTTATATTTTATAATGCTAAGAATGTTTCCCTCAGTTTATACTTAACAAGTCTTATTTAAATAGAAATAATCCTTGGAAAACTAATTACTTAAATATTTCTATGCAAACCCAAATGCTCATTTTATAATTCTGTTTAAACCATGCTTTAAATTGATTTTAAAAATTCCTGAAATACTTTAATATGAAAACTAGTACCCTCCCAATAAAACCTAGAGGAATCATTTTAATGTTTATAATCTCCATGAACAGCTCTACTTTGAGAAAAGACTTCTTACCATAATAGCCTGTTTTGTATTAATAAAGTACTTCATTGACAAGAATCTGAAAAGACTTTGCAAATATTATTTCATTAATCCTCCCAGCACTCATATGGCAGGTATGTGGCAAGAATGATTATTCCACTTTGTTATACTAATGAGGTAAAGATGGCCTCTGTGTATTGGTCCCTAGGTTGTTTACTTATTCACGGCAAGCTGACACCCACTAGTGTGAAAGCCTGCCAGTGCCAAACTCAAAATTTATACATCCAGTTATTTCAAAAATAGCCCCTCCCTGAAGCAGATTTTTAGCCATTTAGAACCTGTGTATTTTGCATAGCTGTAAAACTTCAGCTTGCATTTGCCGTCCATTGATAAGATAGGACCTTATAGTTCTAAGGCCCCAGGCTTCTGTGACCGTTTGTAGCTCTCTGGCACAGACTTTGCTGAGCAGCATCTGCTAGACATGTAAGCACCCTGTCTGATCTCCCTCTTCCCTAAGAGTCCCCCTACCCTTCTCTCCTTCTGGTTGGTGACCCGCACACTCTTAAGTGTCTGGATGGTCTCATGTTCTCAGGGCTTTCCCCTCTCATGCAGTCCTGTCTAAGCACTGCCCAATAACGCTTACTGTGAGTTACTGCCTCTTGTGGTCCTACCTTTATCCTTAATCAACCCCAAGTCCCTTGAACTTCCCACAACTTTTAGAGGGAAATCAGGCATGGACAACTGGTGGTTGTGTAGTGGACTGATAGCAGACTCACTCCATGGGCAACTCAACCATGAAACTCCCAGCTCAGTGCTTTATCCAGACACATTTCTCCTTTTAGGTTGTTGTTTTCCATCATATTATGTGTATTATGGAACAAATGTTGTCATATATAACAATAACCTAAATACATACAATCCTTAGAGTGTGCTTGTCTTATCATGTCCTTTCACTGTTTCTACAGATGTTTAGTGGGTGGATACAGGATGTTACAAAACATAAAAGACCATGTTTGATACTGGGATTTAGTTAATGTTTATAATGGAGTATTTTTTAGAGGAAATAAGGTATGAGCTTGAATGTCATATCAAAACAAACAAAATGGCTGTGGTTATACTCATAAATATTCTTTCTTTTTCTCATGTAATTAACACTATATCTATAAAGAACAATTATTAACATAGGGGAACCAGCATAGTGATTACGTGTATTTTATATTTTTCAAGTTATAATCCAATTTTATGCATGGGAATGTGTCTGAATAATAAAAATCTAATTTGAGGGAAATGATTCTGCTTTGAGTGATGGAAGAAAAATTGCAGGGTAAAGGACACAAAAAAATACATGTCATGCTATAAACATTCTCCAGTCTATAGGTCATATTATAGTAGCAGAAGTGAGATAGGTCTTTATATTATTGAAATGTTGGGATCAAATACAAACTCTTGGCTCATTAAGTCTACAAATTTCACACTAGAAATGAATGAATAATCCAAAGAAAATAGGGGAGAAAAACAAATTAGAGCACTAGACAAAACTGAAGCTCTGGCACCTACAGCTACACCAAACATTAAATATAGCTCAGTCTAGCCAGATTAACATAGTTAACATACATGGAGAGAGAGATTTATCATAGAAATTGGATCATGAAGTTGTGGGGGCCGATTTGCCATTTGCAAACTAGAGACCCAGGAAAGCATGCGGTATAATTCAGTCTGAGTCTGAAGGCCTGAGACCCAGGAGCATGAATGTGGTGGGCAGGAGAAGATAGATGTCTCAGCTCAAGCAGAGAGAGCAAATCTGCCCTTCTTCAACTTTTTGTTCTGTTCAGGTCCTCAACAGATTGCATGGTGCCCACCTGCATTGGTGAGGGCGATCTTCTTTACTCAGTCTGCAGACACCAATATTAATCTCTTACAGAAGCACCCTCACAGGCACAGCCAGAAATAATGGTTTACCACCTACCCGGGAATCCTTTAGCCCAGTCAGGTTAATATAGAAAGTTAACCATCACACTTGTGGACAAGAAAGAGGATTATAATAAAAATAATAGAATGTTTTTGATTAAAAATATTAAATAAGTGTTTAAAGTAGAAAACCTATGGAAGACTTTTTATTTTTAGATTTTTTCTTTAATACTTTTGTCACCCTCAATTTTCAATTAAAATTATACATAAAAATAAAAATTCCTGATAAAAGTAATGGAATTATCTAATGGGATGCCATAACTAAGTATTTATAAATAGACAGATTTAGATGTTTTTTCAGAGACATGTTTATTTAACCATATTGGAATCAGTAGAAATGATGGTTCTATAAAAATAACACATTTGGGCAATGATTTGTGACACCGAGGACATGAATTACCCATTGCTATTTTAACTAAAGGAGTCAGATGATCTGCATATTTAGTGTATCTACACTCAGTCATAGTTGCTGCATAATCTATAATTTGAGCTTAAAAATTAAAATAGAAATACTGAATTAGAGAGAAAAATAATTCCATTTTTAAATACCGTTTGCCTCTATATTCAAATATTTCAGAAAGTGGTAAATGTTATTCCATATAATAACCATGTTTTTCCAATTCACTATGCACATGTAGATGCATTCAAATATATTAAAAAGAGGAGAGTTCCAATTTTATCCCACTGTTTTGAGGAATGCAGATAATTCTCATATGCAAATATTCCATGAACAATTATAAGTTCAATGCAGCACAATGAACTTCCCTTTTAAAAAAGCCTATTGCAAATGGGTCCTTTAGATCTCCATTTAATTATTAGCAGGCTTTTTAAATAACTGTATTTTCTCTTTGTGTTTGAAAGGGAGTGAAAATGCCTGAATTTTTTTTCCAGTGCTCATAGGTAATTTTTAGCAGAGAATAGGCTTTGCTAGAGACCATGACCCCACTGTGAGGTTGTTTAGATATTCAAAATAGATAAAATTATGATCGTGTACAATAGGTCTGGCTTCAGTTATTTCAAAACAGTTATTTCTGTCACATATAACAGTAGGAAAAGAGACACAAAAATGGTAGGTTATGAACCTGATTTGCATTACTGTTCCTATTGCCGTTATTTTTTATAAAAGGAAAGAAACCAGTGGCTCATAATTTTTAAAATTCTGTGATACTTTTGTAATACATTTTACATAGAGAAAATTTGCACATTAATGATTGAAGAGAATCCAAAATACTAATGCTGTTACTTCTTTCAAGACATGCTTTCACAGTGTCCTGTAAGGAACCAAAGATGTATCTTGAATTCCTTTCATTTTGTGGGGTGAGGGAAATTTACTTAGCAGAGGTTTGGGATAGGAATGATTGACTGAAGAACTTGGGGTTGAGAATAATTTCTAAGAGGGACAGTGAGACTTATCTGACTTGCAATTCCTAATTAGGACATCTAGTGCTATCTAAATACAAGGTACCATGGTAGAAACTGTATACACTACACATGAACAAGAAGGTTCTGATAAAAGTTATGAGTCTTGAGTCATTTCTCAGAGCTACTGAAGGTTCAAGTCTCTTTGGGCTTGAGTGAAAACACAAGGTTTTAAAGGCTCCTAAATGATTAGGACAGTAACTATGGACATTTGATACTTGCCCTGGTCCTGTTCTCTGCCTGGGATCTTTGGAACCTTGGAATATCCATACACTCAAGACTTAGACTTGGAATAATTAAAATTTGAATGTCATCTTTTGATGCATGTAAGACCAGCCATACTGCAGCCTCTGATGAAACATCCCTTCCTATGTACCTCTTTGAGCACTTTTCTGTGGCGACAAGAAATTAACATTATAATGAAAAGGTTATTATTAAATGTTTAAAGTAGCAAAAAATTTAGAGCTGACAGTTTGTAGTTTAAATATATTTTCACGTGCTGCTCATATTACAGCCTGGTATTACGTTTGACCAAGAAAGCTAAGCATAATTCTAGTTGGTGAAAGAAATAAGAACCAACTTAACTTGGGTTTTTCAATTGTATGCCCTGTACAGTCAAATGCAAAGGTTTCTGAGGAGCAACATTAAGTAGTATTAATACAGGCTTAAGGGACCTGAAAATACCTTATCATGGGTACTATGTTGTTACATTAAGAGCAGGGACAAAAATTAAGGAAGTGGAACCAAGACTAAATTCTTAGTTTGGATTTTTTATTGTCTTGACTGTATTTTCTCAAGAAGAACTTGACTTCTATAGTCCTATATCTATGAATGTACAAGGTTTCCCTTTCTTCCTTCCTCCCTTCCCTCCTTTCTTTCTTTCCATTACTTTTATATATGAATAATTTTTAGGTTATATAACTTTGTTGTATAAATCTCCCACCCGTGCCATGATAGAACTTCTTTTATACAGAGTAGAGAACTTAGCTTTTGTAGACATTTGTCATGTATATTTTCAGGAAGTGCCTCAGAGAGTATCTTTCTTTCAGTTTTGCCTATCTAAGAATAACTTTCAGTTTTATATAGCTCTGATTTATTTCCTTTGGATTATTTTCACCAGTGGAATTGATATTTCGAAAAATATCCTCCTGTTTACTAAATTGCTCTAAAAGTTTATACTGATGTAAAAGTTTCACAATCATAAGTGAACTTGTTTATTTAACTGCCACCTTCATTAATCCAAGAAAGTAAAATTTTAGCACATTAGATGGGAAAAATATGTCACTTTTTAGTGAAATATTTTTATTGCTGGTGAGGTTAAATAGTTAGATTTTAATCGATGATTTGTATTTCCTCTTTTATGAGTTCCCTCTGCCCATTTCTATACTAAGGTCAGCCACATGTATTCTCTGGCTTGAATGGTCTGTTTCTGTTTTTTTAGGAAGAATGGTGGTAGGTTTTCAAAAAAGTTTAAGTTCTGAAGTTGTATGTATAAGTGGACAAAGTCTGTGGCTTTGTAGATAGGATTAGCAAAATCCTTTGCTGAAATACTTGTGTTTATTTGGTGAATAAATATAACTTACTGAATATAAGTATTTACTATATCTAGGCTTTGCTGTGTGAGGGCCTAGACATAGAGCATCTTTATGAGCAGTGGTAGGTGTAAAATTGTCCAATCTAGACCCCCTTTACATGCAGCCCCCAGCTGTTATGAGAGTTGCTGGTAAGAGCTCAGAGCTGCCAGGTATCTCCAGAGAATTACCCTAAATGACTAATGGGAGCCACCTCACTAGGAAACTTACAACATCAACCCTCCCCCAGAAAATGACCCTCAGTCCATGATTAACAATTTGGGGTTTAAAAACCCCACCCTGTGACCTAAAATAAAAGACAATCTTGTGGGGTGATGTACAGTCAGAGTCCTCCCCCTGTGATGTGGAACATCTTTGGTCTTCTCTTTCCCTTCCCTGTACTGCTTCAGTTCTTTTCCTGAAGAGCACTTACCCCAAAATTCAGGCATATCTTAACCCTTCTCTCAGGCTCTGCTTCTAGTGGATCTGTCCTAAGTATCCAGCTCACTTAATATTTTCAAAGAAAACTTTGGGGTACTAAGAGTGTTATTAATAGTACTAAAAGGTATTTTTTGAAAAGAGTATAACCATGACTTTCATACTGATATAAAATTGAAGCTGAGTTAGAGATTTTAACTCTTGAGGCAACCTAGCTGATGATGTAACTGATTCAAAAGGGAATCCAAAGAAGAGATACACATATCGACTAAGATTTTTGAAAGAGATATATAAATGAAGGCAAAGATATTTTTTTCTTCAGCGAGGGAAGTTCATTAGTTGAAATTCTACTGGTCATAACAGAATTTGAATGTACATAGGAATCATTTACTTGGTTATCGTTTACCTACCACTACAGAGTTATAAAACAGATAAAAGGCAATGGAAAACTGGAATCAGATCACCCAGAGGGATGCCCTGTAGACATTGATTAGTTTTTAATGTCTCTTCAATAAATCACACATCATTTTTTTTGCAAAAACAATTAATCAGTAAATAGGGTCATGTGTATACATTTATTTATTCAAGAGGCATAGCTAATACTGTATTCCTAATGTGTTTCTCCTATTCCTCCTTTTTCTTTTTAGTTTTCTTCAAAATGTTGTAGGGAGTAGTCCCATATCAAGGAAAAGCTTATCATCATCCAGCTAGACATCTCCCTAAGAGTATAATTGTACTCAGAGGAGTTTGTTTATATGTAAATATAGTATATACATCATTTGAATAGAAGTTAATGTACTTGACTATGAGTTCCTTGATGAAGAGTTTTACACAGTTAAATAACCTCAAGACTTGTGTAGTCACCAATATGCAATGTCATGAATAATACTGATTAAAATGAATAGAATTTGGAAAGTGATGAGGGCATTCAGCAAAAGAATGGACGCAATATGATTATTCTGCCCTCTCCAGTTTCACCTTTCACATTTTCACCGCACTCATGAGTTTTAGTGAGTTTACGTGATTACAAGCCTTTCTCTTTCAATGTACTATAAATGCTCCCATGGCAGGGACTTGACTTATTCATCACAACACCCAGTGACTAGTACTGAGTCTGTTACAGAAGACTTTCAATATATTTATTTTTTAAACCGTGAGTGAAGAAGACCAATTTAAGAAGATTGAAACTTTTCCTGTTCTACAGGAATGTATGTGCCTAGATTTAAACTGTACATTAAGTATTAATAACTGCCCTTTTGTACTTCTGCCTTTATGTTCTCAGAGAAGCATTCTAAATGTGCTCTCTCTCTCTTTCTCTTTCTCTCTCACAAACACATACACACGCACACACAAGCATGCACACAGAGAAGCACATATTCAGCCCTGTGGATATCTATCATAGATACTTAACATGATATTCAAAACATAAAATTTTCACATTTTTCTGGAAATAAGTCAATAATATTTATGTCACAACCTACAAAGATATTTCCTTTTCTTCTGGGTGTTAATACCTGTAAATCTGGAAGTACTTTATGTTTATTCCAAAGAGAAAACTAGTTTTATAATGCATAGAAAGATAAAATAAGCTATATATTGCATCTATGGAAATGTAATGATAAAGGTGACAAACACTGTTAATTACACTCACACAAATGTTTGCTCAATTTGTTTTTATGTAACATTGAGTAAATTTAGATTAAACAGATGCAAATATTTAGGGAATTTTGATAGTTATCCATAATTTTTAAATAAAATTATCATCTTGTAAATTTATGTCTACCACAAAAAAAGAATAAACTTACCCAACCCTGGATATCTAATTATATCAGATCTCTTCCCCATGATATTTCTGTGTGCCAGAATTATTGTCTTTTCAATTGATATTTTTAAATGTTAATATTATTTATTAAGACATAATTTACATACAGTATTTTAACCGTTTTTAGAGTAAAATTCTGCGAGTATTGATAAATGCATACATTTATTCTGTAGCCCCTACCACAATCAAACTAAAGAAGGGTGTATCAGCCTAACAAATTCCACTGTGCTCCTTTGTACTCAGCTACTTAACCCCGTGAACATTCATTAGAGTATGGGGAAGTTGGAACCATTATGCATTTCCTCCCAGCAGTTCTACTCCTAGGTAAATACTCAAGGGCATTGTAAACATATGTTGACACAAAAATGTAGCATAGAAATATTCTTAATATCATTATTCATGACAGCCAAAAACTAAAAAGAAATGCCTCTAAGTGATGAATGGATAAACAAAATGTGATATATCCATACAATGGAGTATTATTCAGTCATAAAAAATCAACATAGTATTGATACATGTTCCAAAATGGATAAATCTTGAAAATATTTTCAATGAAAGAAGTATTGATACATGTTCCAAAATGGATAAATCTTGAAAATATTTTCAATGAAAGAAGCTAGACCAAAGGAAAAAAAGGTCACATATAGTATGATTTCATTTATGTTAAATGTTTGAAATAAGCAAATCCTTAGGGACAGAAAATAACTGTATGATTGCTAGTGGCTACGTGTGGGGAAGATTGTGGAATGACTGCTGATATGGGTTTTCTTTAAGGCATCTTGAAAATGTTCTGAATTAGTAGTAATGGTTGTACAACCTTGTGAGTATATTAAAACTACTGAATTGTACACTTTAACAAGATGAATTACATGTTTATGTGAATTATATCACAATGAAGACAAATAAATCTAACTTTATTACAAATGCATGACATAACCACATTGAAATTGTTCAAGGGGAAGAAGGAAGCTGGCCTAAGTAATATTGGAAAAGAGTGTTTTGACTGGAATCTGTAAAGCTAAGGATAAAATGAATTGTGCATAATAAACACTGTACTCAAGTTGGTAAATTAGCTTCTTACAGGCACACAGTTTTAACATTCTGAAACTGCTTTCCACAAACACTTGGTTGAACAAATATGTAAATATATAGTTTATGCTGAGAGCAAGCTTCTCATTGTTGGCATAGAAGTTGCAGATAAGCAAGAGGGGGAAGGCTAGAATAAACTGGTTAAATTGAAGACAACATGAGTTATGTTTAGTTTAATATAAATGCACATGAATAAAGGCAGAAACAATTATAGATCTGCAGGTGTATATGGCATAGTTTATATAATTTTATTACTAACTCTGTCTCTGCTGAAAGGGCTTTAAATAAATGACACGCCAGAGACTTCCTTGGTGGTCCAGTCGTTAAGACTTTTCCTTCCAGTGTATGGGGTGCGGGCTCGATCGCTGGTTGGAGAGCTAAGATCCCACATGCCTCAGGGCCAAAACAAAACAGAACATAAAACAGAAGCAGGGGCTTCCCTGCTGGCACAGTGGTTGGGAGTCCGCCTGCCGATGCAGGGGACACGGGTTCGTGACCCGGTCTGGGAAGATCCCACATGCCGCGGAGCAGCTGGGCCTGTGAGCCATGGCTGCTGAGCCTGCGCGTCCGGAGCCTGTGCTCCGCAACAGGAGAGGCCACAACAGTGAGAGGCCTGCTTACCACAAAAAAAAAAATAAAACAGAAGCAGTATTGTAACAAATTCAATACAGACTTTAAAAATGGCCCACATCAAAAAATATTTTTAAAAATTCATGTGAATCGGTTGAGGAGATACCAAGCCCACTAATTTTATATTTCAGTTATAACAAATAGGAGTCTATGATTTGTGAACTTATGTCCTCACTAAAACATTTACATTCCTATATACCCTTATTAGCCACTAAAAATCATAAGGAATTCTGGGCAAGGGAGGAATAGCTGCTCTTCAGGAAAAGTTCTGGTGTTCCACTTAGCCCTTTTCATTATGTGACTAAATTACTAAATCCTGCTTGTGGCCTTCTCTTCTGTTTACTTATTCTATTATGTTTTAGTTTTACTAAACTAAATGAACATGTAAAAAAAAAATATCCATTCACTCAGCAAATATGTATTTAATGACCATTCTGTGTTAGGCACTGTTCTGGGTGCTGGTGATGCAACTTGAATGGCACAGATAATGACTTACTTTTGGGGAAACTTATAAATAAATACATGCATACCTACATACATAAATAAATATATATTCAGTGGTTAGTATGAGTTCTATGAAGAAAAAGAAAAAAGAGGTGGATTTTGAGGAATAAATGAATGTTACTTAATAAGAAATATATACCCACCCTGGGAAAATGTATTACTTAGCTATTGCTATAGCTCAACCCATCTCAAAATATAGGGTCTTAAATCAACCATCATTTATTTGAATCAAAATATTGTGGTTTGGCAATTTGAGAAAAGCTTGGCTGAGTGTTTTTCTGATCTCAGCCTCACTGATGTGTCTGTAATCAACTGCTAAGTTGACTGTTTTGGGATGATGTCAGTTGGGATGGCTTTTCTTTGCTCCTGTGGTTTCTTACATCCAGCAGAGAAGTCTGGACTTGTGTACATGGAAGAACGCTTTCAAGACTGAGCCAAACTGCTCAAGGCTTTTTAAATCTTAAGGTGGAAACAGACATATATGTCACTTTTTCTGTATTCTATTAGTCAAAGCAAGTCATAGGGCCAGCTATCTTAAAATTGCTGCAAAGACACATTGCACAGCAGCAAGATTATAGAAAAGAGACTAATTGATGCCATTTTAAAAGAACATTGGAGCAGAGAATTGAATAAAGTGAAGGGTAAAACATGCAAATATCATTGGGAAGAGGTGTGTTTCTAATAGAGGAAGCAAGTGGTACGAAGTTCTCAGGGCATAGGAAAACTTGGTATGTTCTAGAAATAGGGGGAAAAAAGGGCCAGTGTCGTTGGAGCTAGAATATGAGGGAAATAGTTGCAGGAGATAATATCAAAAAAGTAGCCATGGGTCCACATAGGTAGGACCATTTAGGCCATGTTAAAGCATTTAGAATTTAAAGAAAACTAAATACTCCTGAGGTCCTATTGGTTTCAGAGTAGCTGATACTTTTATTAATGTATTCTATTGAGCCTATGCTTTAACCTTGTGTTAAAAATGAGCTATAGTAATAATCCATAAAAGGCTCACTTAGAATTACACACCTTAAATACCATAACTATACTTTAGCTGGAAATATAAAATTGTGTCTTAAGATTAACTTCCAGTTACATTTTTTACTTATATATAAAACACTTTTGTAATATAGGTTTCCAAATTTATAACCATTAGAAATCTAAATGCGTAATTGGATAGGTTGTATATTTAGGTTTCAGCTATTTAAAAAGCCACGAAAAATCTGTAGAGAGTATGAACCAGACATGACGAAGGTGAACTACGCAGTTCCTCCACAGTACTGATGAATGCTCCAGTGACGCTATCTTCCTCTATTTTAATAAGGTTTCTCATGCTACTCTTTCCTTGAGCTACCTGTGAAGTGCAGGTAGCTACTGTCTTAGAGGCACCAATCATAGTCTCACATATTGTTAATATTTATTTTTGGCCGCGCCATGCGGCTTGTGGGATCTTAGTTCCCCGACCAGGGATTGAACTCAGGCCCTCGGCAGTGAAAGCACGGAGTCCTATCCACTGGACAACCAGGAATTCCCTTGTCAATATATTTTAAACACAAAAATTATGTGTAGATAGAGGGTCATTACAGTGATAAGCAGAGTGGCATCACAGAAAAGAAATTCAGATCTTGTAAGACAACCTAAGACTTAGTCCCAAGATATTGTACTACACTGCTGCCTGAAATTCACTCCACGCGTAAATTCACAAGGTCAGGTTAAGTCACAGTAGTCAGAGCCTCTTCTCTTTCATGCTTTTATCACTTTCTCCACATTTCTGCAGAGATTGTTGGCTGCTTTATATGCCCCACTGATGTAGTCTTTAATGTGATAAAATTTTACATTTTTCATTTTTATATATAGGAAATAATAAAGCTATTTGGCGAAAAGCTAGTTTAATGCCTACTTTGTTTATCTAATGGCAAGCACTTTGAAAAATTCAAAGTTTTCAGTATACTGTAATATGTAAACTAGATTTGAAGGAAATTATTGTAATGAGGTATTCAAGCATCCTTCAATCCTGATAGCTATCATTGTGATTACTATATACTTGAGGATACTTTTATGAATATGCTCATGAAATAAATGAAGACCAACACTGAAGACAAACAGAGTTTATTCAGAGCTTTCTATAGCAAGCTTAAATCTGACAGAGACTCAAAGACAGGCAGGGCAGTGGGAATGCTTTATAGTAAAAAAAATTGGAAGGCTTCAGGTATGCTGTAACTGGAAGTCATTGTCATAAGGATGCTTGAGGTTAGCTAACAGCAGAGCACATTATATGATTGGTTTGAGAAAAAAATAGATAATTTGGTAGTCATGATCAACTCCTGGACGTCCTCAGTCAATTGATGCAGACATTGTGGATTGGCTTTGTGGGCTTCTTATGTGGGTTAGAGTTCCATTGCCATATGGTCATTGCCTATTTTGTATATTAATTCTCTCAGTTCTGTAGTGTATTATTTCAAACAGGTTACAATTGAACTAAAGTAGTGAACTATAATTGATCATTTTATAGTTATATGTTTTAAATGCAATTCTTTGGTTGTAAATAAAAATTACATTATAAGATTAATTGCATTAATTTTTTTATTTTTATGAAAGTTTACTGTCTTAATATATATTTCTAAATATTGCCATTAGCTGTTTACTGTATGGTCAAAATAATTTGAGAAAGATATCAGTAAGATGACAAAAAGCCCAAGACTCTCTTTCAAAGCATTTTCTCAGACTTCCACCTTAATAAACAACAAAAACTATTACATGAGATGAATAAGACTGGTTAGATAGTTTTGCAGATCTTTTTGGAGCTGAACTATGACATGAGTCTTATAGACTGAAATAGAGATAGTTGAAATTAATGTACAAAACCAATTTTTTAAACTTTTTTTCTGTTAAATTCTGTGAAGTTTCAGTTATCTAAAATAAACTTACACAAATATGAAATATAATGTTTCAAATGGCAAGATATGTAATGTAACACTTGTAAAATACTCTTGTCTAATTTTAGCTACTAGTATTTTGATTTATACACTACTGTTGTAGGTTAATAATGTAAGTTCAGACAACTATTAATGGGAAAATGATAGATGTAATACTTTTGCAAGAATTGGAATTTTTCAGATGTTTTGAAAAGAGTAATTTAACTTTTGGGTGTCAGGAAATGTGTTTTCTCAAAGTTAATTGCTGGCAATTAGTAAGTCTAGTAATATTGCAAGAAAGCATTAACTGTATACCTTATTAACTGTGAAGTGAATAACTGAATAAAAATTTATAGAAATATTTTTTTCAGTTCAGTTCCACTCAACACATTGACTGCATCAAGGGCTTTTTGAGGAAGAAATTAAATCTTTGATTTGGAGCAGGTTGAAAACCATGAACTATAGATCTTTACTGTTGGACTAATTTAGTAGTTAAAACCTTGGGCTGTAGAGATAAAGAATGATTAATTTCATTACTTCAGTATACTACACACTGGGTATGTTGTGTTGGACATTTCTTCAGGTCTCAGTTTCTTCATGTATAAAATATGAAGAGAAGCAATCTCAATTAGTTGTCATATGGGTACAATTATGATATAAGGATTAGAACCATCATTATTATCAATTCTTTTTACTGTACCTCCCAAACTTATTTGAAAATCAAACTAATAGTTTTCTTAAGGTCATTAATTGTATCTGAGGAAATTAGAGGTTTAGAACAAAAGTTGTTAGTTAATTATTGTAATTGTTATTTATATGAGCATCAGCCGGTATATAGCCTGGAATTATATAACATAAATATATTATCTTTAAGTATAGCAGCCTTTCAAAGACTGACTGTGGATTTAGCAATTTAGAGTTTGTATAATGTTGCAGTTACTAGAGTGAATAAGATTACAGTCATGATCTAGATCCCAACAGATTCACTTTAACTTCACCTTATAAAATTGAATTCATTGCTTTCCAGACTCGCTTAATATACTCTTCCTGATGTCCATCCCTTTCTTTAACAAACATCCATCACTATAAAATATTTTTAGCCATGCAGCAATGTGGGACTAGTTTCAGCTATGTGTGATGGATTTGGGTATTAAATAATTTGTTTCTAGTCTGATTCTAAAGTTCACAATTCAGATGGGAATAACTTTGATCATTGCATTAGTTTTCATTGCCGTGTAACAAATTATCACAAACTTAGTAGCTTAAAAGAACATCTACTTATTGTCTCAAAATACCTGTGGGTCAGGAGTCTAGACATTTGTATTAATTTGATTCTGTGTTCAAGAGCTAATCAGGTGTTGAAATCAAGGTGTTGGTTGAGCTGCCTTCTTTATGGAGCTTGAAGTCTTTTTTAGGGCTAACGTGGATTTTGATAGAATTCAGTCTTAGTGCTTTTAGCACTCAGGCCCCTGTTCTGTTTCTAGCTATAGTCCAAGGTCCTAGAGGCCACCTTAAGCTCCTTGCCACGTGGTGGTCCCCTCCATCTTCTTAACTAACAGTAGAATTGAATTTCCCTTACACTCTAGACCTCTTCCTTTTTTGGATCCTTACATGATTAATTCAGGCCCTCCCAGAAAATTCCCATTTTATTAACTCAAAATCAACTGATTTGGTACCTTGATTACATCAGCAAAATCCTTTCATTTTTGTTATATAATGTAACCTAATCACAGTTGTGAAGTCTGTTATATGCACAGACTAGGATACATTCAGGAGGAGGGATTTATACAATGCATGTGTACCATAGGGCAGGAATTTTGGGGTCCATCTTAGAATTCTGCATACCATAGTCTGATAGTAGATAATGAAATTGATACATTCTGGAAAAAGGTAAAAATATTTTAGAATATTCCAGTGTATGTAAAGGTAATGACTGCTGATCACATAAGTGAACGTTTATTAACACAGATGCAAGCCAATAGTAATATTTTTATTGTTATGAAAAATATGATAATGGTGTTTTTCTAATACTGTTAATTAGATGGCATTGGTTTATCACAATTTTATGACAAATTTCATGTAAATGGGTGTAATAATCAGAAGAAGATTACAAACAATTATAATTACAAAGTCAATTTTGAAGACTCTCTTCCCCTATGAAATGAAATAAACTAAATTTCTACTTTGATTTGTCAAATTCCAATAATTAGGAAATTGCTATACGGTCTTAGGACAAGTAAATAATAAAACCTATTCCAAGAAATTTCTGAGACCAGAAATTATGTTAGTACATAACCTGACATTTACATATCAAATAAAGTATATTTGGCATTTCATCAAATGCTTTTTCCAAGAAAGACTTTCATATTCTTTGCTTTTTAATTTTATGAAATATATATTTTAGCAATAACCAATAATGCCTAATAAAATGTCCCAAAAGTATTCATATTTAAACAGAAATGGATGGATTTTTAATATGATTAAAAAATAATTGAAGGAGATACTATGAATGTAGGAGTTCTGAGAATCTGGAATCACATCAGGTAGGTTTCTAACTGTACCTGCTTTCCATTCATAAGAATTTCTCTTCATGTATTACCTCTGCCCATCACCACCAGTGTCACCATATATTATTGTGCTACTACTCATATGTATTTTCCTACTGCTCTGCTTCCTTTCCATACGTCCCAGGCCAATCACAGTCTGCCATTCTGTTTCTTAACTTCTCTCAAGCAATACTGGTCTGGGACTGTCAGTTCTCAAAAATTCTACTCCCCACTTTGCATATATTACCTCTTCAAAGTTTCTTATGTCACTAATTACTCTTGTCACTTCTTTTTAGGTCATACATGAGAAATAAATTTAGCCATATAACAGAAAGGTTACCACAAATTGGAAATACAGATTTATTGAATACAGTATTTGCTTGTCACTCACATTACTTTTCATTGATTTTGTTGTTCTCTACTCATCATCATAAGACAATTTTATGGGGAGATTTCCATGCTATACATTTATGTTTATGTTTAGAGATTAGTTTGGGGATGTATCACTCATCAGTATCAGAGTATACTACATAATATATTCTCAAAATATTTTCATGATTATGTAAGTTTAAATGAAAAACAATGTGAATAATAGATGAATCAAAAGTACCTTTTCTGGGCTTCCCTGGTGGCGCAGTGGTTGAGGGTCTGCCTGCCGATGCAGGGGACGCGGGTTCATACCCCGGTCCGGGCCGATCCCACATATCTCAGAGCGGCTGGGCCCGCGAGCCATGGCCACTGAGTCTGCGCGTCCGGAGCCTGTGCTCCACAACAGGAGAGGCTACAACAGTGAAAGGCCCACGTACCGCAAAAAAAAAAAAAAAAAAGTACCTTTTCTGCATTCTCAAGTTTGTTTTACTTTCAGTAGATTTATAAAATGTTTCTCAGCTTATATAATATTTTGCCTTATTTTATACTACATTCTTGAAGAGTTCCCCCCTTTGCTTTATTTCCTTTTAATATCATCTACTCCTTTCTTTTTTATATGATAGTCTTCCCTGCCCTCCTTAATAATATCATTATAGCACATGAAGTTAACTTTAGTAAAATAAAATGTCAAGGCACTAAATATTTGTCACTATTATGTTGATGTGCAGAACAGGACCAATTCACATGCTCTGTCAAGCCACATCTCCAGAACCTTCTATAAATATATCTGCCTTTTCCATGGCTATTGAGTCCTCCCCTAATCCAAGCAAATATCT
Organism: Grampus griseus; assembly: GCF_964374135.1. Classification (NCBI taxonomy): domain Eukaryota; kingdom Metazoa; phylum Chordata; class Mammalia; order Artiodactyla; family Delphinidae; genus Grampus; species Grampus griseus. Next base: position 119,540,289 of record NC_138998.1, on the reverse strand, counting down.
GTCTTTTTACAATTGCAATCAACTTCCACCTGATCTCCCAGATCTTCCTGTTTTTACCTCTACCCATTCTGCCAAAGCTTTCTTTAAAAATAAAATACATTTTGTCCCTTCTTATCTTAAAACTTTTCAATTCCTTACCATTTTCCTTACAATGATATCTACACTGTGCACAAGGCTTATTTTGTTCCCAAGTAATCTATCATTGTTTCTCTCTAAAGTCTCTTTCCCTTTCATTCAGTGAGGTACAGGGACACTGGCCGCCTTCTGTTTCTCAAATCTGCCAAGTGTAAGAAAGCCTTGATAATATAAATAAAGCACTTGATAAAATTATTTTAGCAAATATTTATTACTTATATACAAAAAACTTAGTATTCATTATGTGTGTAAGACATCACACCAGGCTCTTTGTGTATTACAAATATGATTTTAACGTAAATTATCCCTGCTAGAACCCTACACTTAGATGAGGGCAACAACTTTTCTCTGTGGTGGAATTTAATGCCATACTCAATAACTCATAAATATGAAACATTGAGTATGAATTTTAAATAAATACTCCTAGATTAGATTGGTTTATTGTGGGTTTTGCTCAAAGCAGAACTCAAGACAAAGACTTCTCTGTGAGTAATGTATTTGGGAATGTGATACCAGAAAGCAAGAGAGAGATGTAGGAGTGAAACAGGGAAGGAAGAGGAGCTCTGCAAAGATCCTCCCCTACAAGCCACAGGATTCTCAAATCCATGAGATGACCACCTAATGAGAAAATACCACAACTACAGGGCAATTTGCACTAATTATTAGTACATTTTAAAACTGTTTCTTTAGAGCAATGGCAAAATACTTTTCAGCACAAGAAACAACAAAAAATAAACTCTCACAAAGTCATATCCATAAATGTGGAGATTTAAAAGTAAATCTAAATATAGATGCAGACATGAATGTGAAATCCATATGTGCAAGTATTATAGATGGAAAAATATAGTTCTTAGTTCATTGATAATTAATTCAAAAATATTTATTGAACATCCACTATGTATTTAAACAATCTCAGAATTCTAAGAAGCTGGTTAATTTGCCCTTTAGTTCATATATTGATATTTAAAATTACATATTCATTGGAATCTTTTTTTATTTGTACTCTATCAGTTATTATTAAAGTAGTAGAGTCAGGATTGTGCCTTTTACATTTAAAAAAATCTTTGAATTTAACCTTGCAAATTGACAGATCTCTCCGGGACGCATCTGGAAATACCAATTTTCTTTTTTTAAGCATTTATCTTTTCAGTGATAACTGTTATGCTGTGATTCATTCCTGACAAGCAGAGCTCTTGGGTGAAACATGTTTGTTTTGCATGTCACCCTGGTAATATCTCACAGAGGAAGGTTTGACAGGTTATGTACAGTGTTCTTGGTGATTTATTTTGAATTTTTTCATGTGCTTTTTACATTATAACAATCACTATTTTAAAAAGAGAACTTCCTTAAAGATATGATTATCTTTTTAGCACTAAAGGTTGAAGGCTACATATATTTAAGTTTTTATGACTTTATAGTGCCACATGAGTTCAAGGTGTTTGATTAAAAGAATGAATTATAACTTGCCCAGTTTCACAATTAGTGAAAAATTTAACTGTCTATATGTTGTTTACATCAATATAAATATAGACCCTGTGTATTTAAAAGAATGATATATTCAGGGAAAAATTCTCCTAGTTATTTCAAATAAAGAAAATATTTAATTTTAAATTTTCAAAAGTATTTCCTACATACTTAATTAGCAATAAATATTTGTCATAGTTTCATAGGTTTTATGATTTCAGTATTTGAGAGTTTATCAGTATAGTAGATAATAAGAACCACTTGTTATCACTTTCCATATGCAGTGTAGATGCTTTACAACTTATGAAATGTGTGACTTTTTGAAAAGTACTCAAACTCTATATATCTGTCTCTTTTCTTATATCATGGTGACAATAATTGTTTTATGTCAAAATTATAAGAAATTATATATATAATTTATCAGACTACCCTCTAAGAATTTCTCAGTAAAGGAATACTACTATGTTTGTATGTTGGAGGTCGCACTTTGGCTCATACTTTACTTCCATTATCACTACTACTTAAAACACAGATGCTTTTACTTTAGACTCTCAAAAAAGCCAATAATTTTTCACTTTCTGATTTTTATTCCACTTTTACTTTCTTTAAAAATTACAATCTCCCGTAAAAAGCAGTGTCTCATTTTAAATGTCTTTTAATGATAAAACACCATGTCATACTAAATCAGTGGTACTAAATTCAGGGTAAGCTTTTTGCGTTGTTGTCAGCTTGGTGAAAAGATTTTTGGCTTATATGTCTCTTTCGGAATTAATGCTGAAAACCCTCTGGACTCACCATTTCAGCTATATTTTTGACTTTGTGCCTAAGTTTTGGACATTTCTGATTCTTGTTTGAATGGAATATATCCCTTGCCTCTTACCTGTAATCATGTCAAACAATCAGTTGGTCTTCCTGAATGATTATGATATCCTTTACAATTTGCATCCTTGATCCTCCATCTTGTGTAAACAATCACCTTACTTCATGGAATTTTGGAATAATATATTTCTTATCTCAGGTTACTCAATAACAAATATATTTTAAAGTAGAAGTAAGAATGAAGGGAATAATGTATATGTATTAAAAGAATGAATTATATGTAATATATATATACACATATATATATAGGCTAGGAAGACAGAAATGATAAAGGAGAAGGAGATGACGAAAAAGAGAAAGAGATATCGTAGCTAGCTAATCACCAAATACGTGTTATAAAAATTAGCAACAAATTTGATCACTTGGAACATATTAGAATGTTAGATTACTACCTTAAATTTATAAAAACTCTTTGAATTATAGCTAAACTACAAAAAAAGTTAAAAATAAAGTGTTTGCCTATACATTTAGAATGGATAAACAACAAGGTCCTACTGTATAGCACAAGGAACTATATTCAATATCCTGTGATAAGCCAGAATGGAAAAGAATATAAAAAAAGAATGTATATATATTTTTATAACTGAGTCACTTTGCTGTACAGCAGAGATTGACACAACATCATAAATCAACTATACTTCAATAAAAAAAATAAGGTGTTTGCTTCTGAGAAAACACAGTATTACTTCCAAAATAAATAGAGGTGTCTTAAGGCTCTATGCTTAATATAATAATTTTTTCATGATATTGACAGCATGGAAACTTATAGTATAATTATTTTTGTAAATTTCAAGTTGAAAAGATCATTTTTCACCTAAGCTGGGCACCTAACAAATTGCCTTATACAGTTCCTTGAGGAAGCTCAGAATGGTAGGACATGCCTAGGTAGGAGTAGCCAAGTTACAGTGCTACTTGATTACTCCAAGTGCAAGTCTCTTTAACGTTTATAGTTTCTGCCAGGAAATGAAGTAATCTTCATTTTTATTACTGTACTTAAACATAGACTTTTCAATAATTAAACCTTACAGATGTTTAAAAGGACACTTTTTGGCCCAGTGTCACTACCTTAATTTTTTATAAGTCTTCCTGAAATTCTTTTGAACACTTTGCTAAAGAAAAGTGGGTTTCCCCTTCTAATGTTTCCAGTATTTGATACTGAAGAGTATTAAATTTCCTCTGTTGGAGCATTTTTTGTATGTTCAAACTTTTAATTATGTATTGTGGGACTACATTTTAAAATAGTGTTAACTGGAATAAAAGATGCAGTCCTTCACTCTTTTTTTTTTTTTTTTTTTTTTTTTGCGGTACGCGGGCCTCTCACTGTTGTGGCCTCTCCCGTTGCGGAGCACAGGCTCCGGACGCGCAGGCTCAGCGGCCATGGCTCACGGGCCTAGCCGCTCCACGGCATGTGGGATCTTCCCGGACCGGGGCACGAACCCATATCCCCTGCATCAGCAGGCAGACTCTCAACCACTGCGCCACCAGGGAAGCCCCACTCCTTCACTCTTAAACTCCTTAAACTAGAAAGTACTCTTAACTTACTGAAGGTGACTGATCTATAAATACATGAAACAGTAATAATAATTATAATAAATTATTCTATAAATTATTATTACTACCAGTCATGGTGGTATTGGAAGAAAGTATTTTGGGGGACGACTGGGGCAGGCTGGGCTGTGCGGTCAGGGGACCTAGGGACTCACGGCCGTGAGAGTTGAAATCCTTGCTGAGGCGACCTTCAAGATGGTGTAGGAGTAAGACGTGGAGATCACCTTCCTCCAACAAATACATCAAAAATACATCTCCATGTGGAACAACTCCTACAGAACACCCACTGAACGCTGGCAGAAGACCTCAGACTTCCCAAAAGGCAAGAAACTCCGCACGTACCTGGGTAGGGCAAAAGAAAAAAGAAAAAGCAGAGACAAAAGAAAAGGGCCTAGACCTGCACCTCTGGGAGGGAGCTGTGAAGGAGGAAAAGTTTCCACACACTAGGAGGCCCTTTGCGGGCGGAGACTGCGGGTGGCGGAGGGGGTAAACTTAGGAGCCACGGAGGAGAGCGCAGCAACAGGGTTGCAGAGGCAAAGGGGAGAGATTCCCGCACAGAGGATCAGTGCCGACCAGCACTCACCAGCCGGAGAGACTTGTCTGCTCACATGCTGGGGCGGGCGGGGGCTGGGAGCTGAGGCTCGGGCTTCGGAGGTCGGATCCCAGGGAGAAGACTAGGGTTGGTTGTGTGAAGACAGCGTGAAGGGGCTAGTGTGCCACAGCTAGCCAGGAGGGAGTCCGGGAAAAAGTCTGGACCTGCCGAAGAGGCAAGAGACAATTGTTTCGGGGTACACGAGGAGATCCTTCCCTGTCTGCCCACAGAAGGCAGAACACGGCCTAAGAGATGGGCATGAAATGCTAATGCTACTACTGCAGCCACCAGGAATCCCTGGTGCCAGTGCAGCTCATTACACACACACACACACACACACACACACACACACACACCCAGGAGCCTGTGCAGCCTGCCACTGCCAGGGTCCCGTGATCCAGGGACAACTTCCCTGGGAGAACACACGGCATGCCTCAGGCTGCTGCAATGTCATGGCAGCCTCTGCCACTGCAGGGTTTTGCAGCATTCCAATTATGACTATTGTACCCCTCCATCCCCCCAGCCTGAGTGAGCCAGCACGACTTAATCAGTTGCTGCTTTAACCCCCTCCTGTCTGGGCAGGGAACAGATGCCTGAGGGCTACCTATGTGCAGAGGCGGGGCCAAATCCAAAGCTGAACCCCAGGAGCTGTGGGAACAAGAAGAGAAGGGGAAATTTCTTGGTGCAGCCTCAGGAGCAGCGGATTAAATCCCCACAGTCAACTTGATGTACCCTGCATCTCTGGAATACCTGAATAGGCAATGAATCATCCCAAAATTGAGGTGGTGGACTTTCGGAGCAACTGTGGACTTGGGGTTTCCTGTCTGCAGCTGATTTGTTTCTGATGTTAGTTTAGTTTCTGGCACTTGTTATCATTGGTGGATTTTTTTTACTGGTTTGGTTGCTCTTTTCTTTCTTTTATTATTATAATTTTTTATGTTAATATTTTTTAATTTTTATTTATTATTTTTAATTTTTATTTATTTTTCTTTCTTTTTTTTCTCCCTTTCTTCTGTGCAGTGTGGCTGACAGGGTCTTGGTGCTCTGGCCTGCTGTCAGGCCTGAGCTTCTGAGGTGGGAGAGCTGAGTTCAGAACACTGGACCACCAGAGACCTCCCAGCCCCACATAACGTCAATTGGCGAGAGCTTTCCCAGAGATCTCCAACTCAATGCTAAGACCCAGTTCCACCCAACAGTCAGCAAGCTCCAGTGCTTGAGGCCCCATGACAAACAACTAGCAAGACAGGAACACAACCCGAGAGGCTGCCTAAAATCATACTAAGTTCACAACACCCCAGAACACACCACCAGACATGGCCCTGCCCACCAGAAAGACAAGATCCAGCCCCACCCAACAGAACACAGGCACCAGTACCCTCCACCAGGAAGCCTACACAAGCCATTGAACCAACCTCAATCACTGCGGGCAGACACAAAAACAACGGGAACTGCCAACCTGCAGCCTGTGAAAATGAGACCCCAGACACAGTAAGTTAAGCACAATGAGAAGATAGGAAAACACACAGCAGATGAAGGATCAAGGTAAAAACCCACTAGACCAAACAAATGAAGAGGAAATAGGCAGTCTATCTGAAAATGAATTCAGAGTAATGAGAGTAAAAATGATCCAAAATCTTGGAAACAGAATGGAGAAAACACAAGAACCGTTTAACAAGGACCAGGAAGAACTAAAGAGCAAACAAACTGATGAAAAACACAAAAAATGAAATTAAAATTTCTCTAGAAGGAATCAGTAGCAGAATAACTGAGGCAGAAGAACGAATAAGTGACCTGGAAGATAAAATAGTGGAAATAACTACTGCAGAGCAGAATAAACAAAATAGAATGAAAAGAATTGAGGACAGTCTTAGAGACCTCAGGGACAACATTAAATGCACCAGCATTGGAATTACAGGGGTCCCAGAAGAAGAAGACAAAAACAACGGGTCTGAGAAAATATTGGAAAAGATTAAGATGAAAACTTCCCTAACATGGGAAAGGAAATAGTCAATCAAGTCCAGGAAGTGCAGAGAATCTCATACAGAATAAATCCAAGGAGAAACATGCCAAGACGCATATTAGTCAAACTATCAACAGTTAAATACAATGAAACAATATTAAAAGCAGCAAGGGAAAAGCAACAAATAACCTACAAGGGAATCCCCATAAGGTTAACAGCTGATCCTTCAGCAGAAACTCTGCAAGCCAGAAGGGAGAGGCCGAACATATTTAAAGTGATGAAAGGGAAAAACCTACAACCAAGATTACTCTATCCAGCAAGGATCTCATTCAAGTTCAACAGAGGAATTAAAACTTTTACAAACAAGCAAAAATTAAGAAAATTCAGCACCACCGAACCAGCTTTACAACAAATGCTAAAAGAATTTCTCTAGGAGAGAAACACAAGAGAAGGAAAAGACCTACAAAAACAAACCCAAAACTATTAAGAAAATGGTAATAGGAACAGACATATCGTTAATTACCTTAAATGTAAATGGATGAAATGCTCCCACTGAGAGACATAGACTGGCTGAATGGATACAAAAACAACACCCGTATATATGCTGTCTACAAAAGACCCACTTCAGGCCTAGGAACACATACTGAAAGCGAAGGGATAGAAAACAATATTCCATGCAAATGGCAATCAAAAGAAATCTGGAGTACCAATTCTCATATCAGACAAAATAGACTTTAAAATAAAGACTATTACAAGAGTCAAGGAAGGACACTACATAATGATCAAGGGATCAATCCAAGAAGAAGATAAAACAATTGTAAATATTTATGCACCCGACATAGGAGCACCTCAATACATAAGGTAAATACTGATAGCCATAAAAGGGGATATCAACAGTAACACAATAATAGTAGGGGACTTTAACATACCACTTTCACCAATGGCCAGATCATCCAAAATGAAAATAAATAAGGAAACAAAAACTTTAAATGACACATTAAAAAAGATGGACTTGGGCTTCCCTGGTGGCGCAGTGGTTGAGAGTCCGCCTGCCGATGCAGGGGACAGGGGTTCGTGCCCTGGTCCGGGAAGATCCCACATGCCGCGGAGCGGCTGGGCCCGTGAGCCATGGCCACTGAGCCTGCGCGTCCAGAGCCTGTGCTCTGCAACGGGAGAGGCCACAACAGTGAGAGGCCCGCGTACTGCCAAAAAAAAAAAAAAAAAAGATGGACTTAATTGATATTTATAGGACATTCCATTGAAAATAAACACAATACACTTTCTTCTCAAGTGCTCATGGAACATTCTCCAGGATAGATCATATCTTGGGTCACAAATCAAGCCTTGGTAAATTTAAGAAAATTGAAATCGTATCAAGTATCTTTTCCAACCACACGCTATGAGACTAAATATCAGTAACAGGAAAAAATCTGTAAAAAATACAAACACATGGAGCCTAAACAGTACACTACTAAATAACCAAGAGATCACTGAAGAAATCAAAGTAGAAATCAAAAAATATCTAGAAACAAATGACAGTGAAAACACGACCACCCAAAACCTATGGGATGCAGCAAAAGCAGTTCTAAGAGGGGAGTTTATAGCAATACAATCCTACCTCAAGAAACAAGAAACAAAACAAACAAAAAAAAAAACATCTCAAATAAAGAACCTAACTTTACACCTAAAGCAATTAGAGAAGGAAGAACAAAAAAACCCCAAAGTTAGCAGAAGGAAAGAAACGATAAAGATCAGATCAGAAATAAATGAAAAACAAATGAAGGAAACAATGGCAAAGATCAATAAAACTAAAACCTGGTTCTTTGAGAAGAGCAACAAAATTGATAAACCGTTAGCCAAACTCATCAAGAAAAAAAGGGAGAAGACTCAAATCAACAGAATTAGAAATGAAAAAGGAGAAGTAACCACCGACACTGCAGAAATACAAAGGATCATGAGAGATTACTACAAGCAACTCTATGCCAATAAAATGGACAGCCTGGAAGAAATGAACAAATCCTTGGAAAAGCAGAACCTTCCAATACTGAACCAGGAAGAAATAGAAAATATGAACAGACCAATCAGAAGCACTGAAATTGAAACTGTGATTAAAAATCTTCCAACAAACAAAAACCCAGGACCAGATGGCTTCACGGGCACATTCTATCAAACATTTAGAGAGGAGCTAACACCTAACCTCAAACTCTTCCAAAATATAACAGAGGGAGGAACACTCCCAAACTCATTCTACAAGGCAACCATCACCCTGATACCAAAACCAGACAAAGATGTCACAAAGAAAGAAGAACTACAGGCCAATATCACTGATGAACATAGATTGAAAAATCCTCAAGAAAATACTAGCAAATAGAATCCAACAGCACACTAAAAGGATCATACACCATGATCAAGTGGGGTTTATTCCAGAAATGAAAGGATTCTTTAATATATGCAAATCAATCAATGTGATACACCATATTAACATGTTGAAGGTAAAAACCATATGACAATCTCAATAGATGCAGAAAAAGCTTTCGGCAAAATTCAACACCCATTTATGGTAAACCTTTCTGGAAACTAGGCATAGAGGTAACCTACCTCAACATAATAAAGACCATATATGACAAACCAACAGCCAACATCATTCTCAATGGTGAAAAGCTGAAACCATTTCCCCTAAGATCAGGAACAAGACAAGGTTGCCCACTCTCACCACTGTCATTCAACATAGTTTTGGAAGTTTTAGCCATGGCAATCAGAGAAGAAAAAGAAATAGGAGAAATCCAAAGCAGAAAAGAAGAAGTAAAACTGTCACTGTTTGCAGATAACATGAAACGATACATATAGAATCCTAAAGGTGCTACCAGAAAACTACTAGAACTAATCAATGAATTTGGTAAAGTAGCAGAGTACAAAATTAATGCACAGAAATCTCTTGCATTCCTATACACTAGCGACAAAAAATCTTAAAGAGAAATTAAGGAAACTGCCATTTACCATTGTAACAAAATGAATAAAATACCTAGGAATAAACCTACCTAAGGAGACAGAAGACCTGTATGCAGAAAATTATAAGACACTGATGAAAGAAATTAAAGGTGATACAAACAGATGGAGAGATATACCATGTTCTGAGATTGGAAGAATCAACATTGTGAAAATGACTGTACTACCCAAAGCAATCTACAGATTCAATGCAATCCCTATCAAACTACCAGTTGTATTGTCCACAGAGCTAGAACAAAAAATTTCACAATTTGTATGGAAACACAAAAGACCCAAAATAGCCAAAGCAATCTTGAGAAAGAAAAACGGAGCTGGAGGAATCAGGCTCCCTGACTTCAGACTATACTACAAAGCTAAAATAATGGATCTGTAGATTGTTTTAGGTAGTATAGTCATTTTCACAATGTTCATTCTTCCAATCCAAAAACATGGTATATCTCTCCATCAGTTTGTATCATCTTTAATTTCTAAGAATGTCAATTTTTTAATAAAGTCACTTCCACATGTAGATGGAAAGTTATATGGAGAGTTAGGATATTGGGAAAGTCACTTTCTCATTTATAATTTCTGTGGTAGGCAGCTTCTGAAATGGCTCCCAGTGGTCCCCACCCCCTATTTGTATCCTTGTGTAATACTCTCCATTTGAATACAAGCAGGGACTAGAGACTTGCTTCTAATAAATATAAAATGGGAAAAGTTATGTTACTATATGTTACTTCCAATATTAAGTTGCAAAAGATTGTGATTTCCGTCTTGCTCTCTCTTACTTATCTTCTCATTTGCTCAGTCTCATGAAGCTAGTGGCCCTGTTTTGAGTCTCCTAAGATGCCCACATAGCAAGGAGCAAAGCGAAAATTCTGTCCAATAATGTGCAAAGAACTGAATCCTCCAGACAGCCACATGAGTGAGCTTGGAAGGGCTCTTTTACCAGTAGAGTCTTGAGACAACTGCTGGTCACCTGGCACCTGGAAGGCAGCCTTGTAAGTGACCAGAATCAGAAGACCCAGCTTAACAGCACCTAGCTTCCTGACCCACAGAAACTGAGATAATAAATATTGTTCCTGCTATCCACAAATTTTGGGTATAATTTGTTATACAGCAATTGATGATTAACACAATATTATATACATTGTTCTGAATTCTTGTAATGACAGATTCAACAGTTAAGAGTTCCCAACATCTACACATATAATGAAACTAATTCGGGCAAATAGATATACTTAGTTGCTTATAACCTGTAATTTATAGGGAGTGAAGAAAGAAAGGAATTAAGAAAAATGTGAAGTAGATGTACATTTCCTACCAAATTAATAGAATAAGAAATTTTCAATTATTTATAACTGTTCATCAGAATTATATGTGTACTACACTGACATTTATAAGGGAATCAATGAAAGATTAAGAATAATATATATGGTGGGGCAATTTGTCATTCTAGATTGATTGCTTTAATGTCATCATTATCACCTAGTTCTAATCACTAGTCTGCTAATAACTAGCTGGGGCTTTATGTCATGAGTCTCTGTATCACTGATGAAGATGCTGGATGAAATGGTCTTTAAGATATAAAACAACTATAAAATTCTATGATTATGCATTCTGAGGTAGAAATTATCATTGGAGATACACACCAATTATAGATTAGGGCAAAATTAAAACATCAAAATGAAAAAATTCGACTTTCAGAGACACCTTAAGCAGCTTTTATATAAAATATTTTGTAATTTAAAATCAGATTAATAAAATAATACTATTTTGACTGATTACACTATTCCAAGCTCTGCTAATTTATATATGTACTTTGTTATTCACAGTTATAAATTAAAAATGATATTAAGTGTCAAGCTTTTGAGCACACATTTACAAAAGAATGGAGATAAGGTTTGAATGTCCATTCCCAAATGATTACCATCGTAATCACAATGGTATTGAATATGTATATATAATGTTAAATTTTTTATTTTGGTTTAATTTATTTAAAAAATTAGTTTTGTTAGGTAATGACATAATTTTTAAAAGCTTAACTAATTATATTAAAATTAGTTAGGAACAACCAGAAATATCTTCTCCAAATAAAGCCTAAATAAAATAGTTTCATAATTACAAAAAATAGAAGTTAGTGTTTACACAAAAATTAACACACAGATTTAATAAAGATATACAGATAACTTGTGAGGCAGTTGCCAGAATACGTATTTCTTACTAATAGGTAAAAGTAAAATTGGATCATCTCTAATAGTGGGAATAATTACTGCTATTTTTCTCTAGTAATAGTGAAGCATCATTGCCTGTCCTCTAAACATACAAATTCAATTAAGGTTGTGTTTAATTTAAATATTGAAGTGTTTTTTTTAATTAATTAATTCATTTTTATTTTTGTCTGCCTTGGGTCTTTGTTGCTGGACGCGGGCTTTGCTCTAGTTGCGGTGAGCGGGGGCTACTCTTCGTTGCGGTGCGCAGGCTTCTCATTGCGGTGGCTTCTCTTGTTGTGGAGCACGGGCTCTAGGTGCGTGGGCTTCAGTAGTTGTGGCACTCAGGCTCAGTAGTTGCGGCACACGGGCTTAGTTGCTCTGCGGCACGTGGGATCTTCCCCGAGCAGGGCTCAAACCCATGTCTCCTTCATTGGCAGACAGATTCTTAACCACTGCGACACCAGGGAAGCTCAGAAGTTTTTTTTTAAAACCAAATAAATCCAGTGTATTTTAAAGAGCAATTTATGTGCTGGGTAATAAGCATGACACACTGGCTCCTCAGGTGAAGCAAAAAGATAAAGATGGCCATATTTAATTTTTTAAGAGATGTGACATATAACATAATAACTGACCTTAAATAGAAAACCTCTGTGATTATATAAATCAAAGAGCTTTTAAGATATGAAATAAAACCTCTGGGTAATGAATATTCTGAGAGTTATATGCTGAAGTGGAAAAAACAAAGCTGACAGGCAGTGAGATGAAGCAAAGGGCATATAGTGTACATCCTAATGTTTATTTCAAGAGGCAGTATGATGTAACAGAACGCCCTCTCTTTCAATGAACTAAAGGGACTTTTACTTACTATTTTACCATTTCCAAGTATTATTTCATAAATGGAAGTACGTTTTCAAAGTATAATTCCATCATACTGACATGTTTGAAAAACCAAGAAAAACTCAAGTACCTAAAGTCATATATTCAATCATACTCTTTCAAGAAGCAATAAAATAGATATTACATAAATGCTTTTTGTGTGTTTTACACTGTACCATTTACTAGCAATTAAAAGGACTTCCAATATCTCACTTAAGGGTAAATGGGGAGCATGTGTGTAGTTAATTGAACCAGCACAAATCTCAATTGGTCTAATCAGTTATCATCATTTTAATCTGATTTTTTGATAGAAGGATGGAGAGACAGTTGTAGCATAAACTGTGGACCCAGAGGTCATTTCACTGAATTAAAAAGCAAAGACAGTACTGAGAGAGGTCATACATTTGAAGAAATTAAGCATAAAATTATAATTATATAAAAACTAGAGCATCTACTATCTTTGAAATGTTAAAATATATAATTAAATCATTGGGGTTCTTGGTGGTGGCATTCTCTTATTGCTGACATTTTCCATAATTAACTAAATATATACAAGGAAGTAAACAACTAGGCCAAATTTTCCTAAAGACCAATATTTCAATTTTTCTATTCTTTCATTTTCATTTTCTATTCTTTCATTTTTAATTTTCAATATTATTTGCTTAAAGTTTTTAATTAAACATATTTCCTCAGATCTTTTTAAGATATCAAATGCATATTTCCAAGAATTTTAGACTGCCTTTATTATAATTTTTCCATAATTCACTGTTACTCTGTCCAATAATTCAATGATAAATCTTGCCACTTTCATTATTAATGAATGTGTCTACGTATGTTATCAAATATTAAAATTATTTATTTAAGGTTATGCCTTAATAGCTCTAAATCGAGCCAGTTATTCTATTAGATTGCTAAATTAAGACAGGCAAGGAATATAACTTAGGAACTACAGTGGCTTTATATTTAGACTGACATTCTGTTTCATTCTTGATATAAACAGAATTTAATAGTTCAAATATTCTCCTTTCTAAATAGCAGACAATTTGATAATACTTTGTACTTTTAATACATACTCAATATCACTGAAGATTTTCTTTATCTGGTGTATTACCCTTTTTTTGTTGTTGTTTGAAACAGGCATTGTTTCCAAATCCATATCCTTAGACATTTTGCAATGCAGTGCAGAAAAATGTTTTTAATTGAGGACAAAATTTATTTCTGAAAAATATGACCTGTAGGCTTTAATTTATCAGACAATTTATATTTAAGCATTTATCAGTTTTTATGATTACATATTTTACCAATTATTATCAGTGAAAATTTGACTGAACTTGGGTACCGGAAACTATAATCACTATGCAGGTATTAAGTTTCATGATGCCATTTGTGGTCTGTGATCAATTTGGTTAGTTTATTTATTCTTTAACTCATTTCATTTTTCAAGGGCATAGAGATACTCAGTGACCTACATATTTTGTACTACTCAAAAATTATAACTGCTGTTCACATGTATATCTTCAAACATTATATACCCACTATTGAACTTATCTTCCATAATAGTTAAAACCCTATTTCTAGTAAAAGATCTTTGAATTAACCCTTTCCCTTGAGTTAAAAAAGTAAAGATTTATGAGTAGCTAATAATTCTAATTTTGTTGAAAATAATAGTTTTATTAATTTATTGGTGACAGGTGCTATTTCAAAGAAAATGGTAAGATTTATATTTCTTCTTGAAAGAAAATTCTTTGGTCTGTTTAATGTGCAATATTTGAACCTTCCTATACTTATTGTGATTATTTACAATTTTTCTAAGTAACTGTATTTTTTTAAATTACAAAATATACAGGGCTAAGTGAGGACTGAAAACAATATTTTTTCATATTGTATAAACAAATTTTGAGGGAATGTGGACCCCAATAGTTTTATATATTCTTTATAATATCAGTTTTAACTAGTTCAGCTATTTTTTTTTTTAATGACCAGCAATCTGCCTGTTGGTGGTTTTACACTTGAATAGCTACCTTGCCATCATTGTGTTATTTGTATGCTTTTACAGTCGTCAATTTTCACCTAGCAAGTTTATCTGTCTTTTATTAAAAATGAGAACTTGTGAATGGAAATCTCTCTAATATATACGCAATTCTTTACAAAAAATGAAGACAGTTTAAACTGTGGAACAGAATAGAAGACTGACAAAAATATCTTCTAAAGAAATGAAAATGTGGTGACTTTGAGGAAAATATTTAAAGACTAATATGTAGTCCTGCTAGTAAATAATTTGAACATCAGAATGTGTCTGAAAATACATTTTCCTTGTATTAGGCAGAATTTTAAGACAACCTTTGTTCAATTCTATACCCACCAAAATTCCAATGGAATTTTTAACAGAAATAGAAAAAAAAAATCCTAAAATTCACATGTAATCACAAAGGAACCTGAATAGCCAAAACAATCCTGAAAAAAAAAAGAACAAAGCTGGAAGCCTCACACTTCCTTATTTAAAAACATATTATAAAGCTACAGTAATGAAAACAGTATGATTATGGCATAAAGGCAGACATATAGTCACTGCAATAGAATAGAGAGCCCAGAAATGAACTTATGTATATATGATCACATGATCTTTGACAAGAATGTCAAGGCTACATATAGGGGAAAGACTAGCCTGTTCAACAAATGGTGCTAGGAAAACTGGATTTCCACATGCAGAAGAATGAACTTAGATCTTTATTTTACACCATATACGAAATTCAACTCAAAATGAATTAAAGACCTAAATATAAGATCTGAAAATATATAACCCTAGGAGAAAGCATAGGGGAAAAGCTTCATAACATTGGTCTTTTCAATGATTTCTTGGATGTGACACCTAAGGCAAAGATAGCAAGAGCAAAACAGACAAGCGGGGCTGCATCAAACCAAAAAGTTTCTGAATAGCAAAGGAAACAACAGGATGAAAAGGTAACCAATGGAATGGGAGAAAATCAAACTATATATCTGATAAGTGTTTAACCTCCAAAATATATAAGGAACTTCTTTAACTCTATAGCAACAAAGCAAATAATTTGATTTAAAAAGTGCCAAATAATTTGGATAGACATTATTCCAACGAAAACATACATATGGCCAACAAGTACATGAAAAGATGCTCAGCATCACTAATCAACAGGGAAATGCATATCAAAACCACAATGAGACATCACCTTACACCTCTTAAGATAGCTATTTTATCAAAAACAAAAGATAAATGTTCACAAGGATTTGAAGAACTGGAATCCTTGTATGCTGTTGGTGGGAATATAAAATGGTGCATCCACTAGGGAAAACACATGGAGTTTCCTCAAAAAATTAAAAATGAAACTACCATATAACCCAATAATCTCACATCTGTGTATATTCCAATAAATTTGAAATTAAGGTATCAAAGAATTATCTGCATCCCCATGTTCATTGCAGCATTATTCACAATAGCCAAGGTATGGGTACAACCTAAATATCCATCTATTAATGAATGGATTAAGAAGATATGGTAAATACCTACAATAGAATATTATTCAACTTTAAAAAAGAAGAAAATCCTGCAATATGCAACAGCATGGAGGAACTTGGAGGACTTTATGCTAACTGAAATAAACCAGTCACAGAAGGGCAAATCCTGCATGAATCCACTTTGGGGGTATCTAGAATAGTCAAATTCTTAGAAGCAGAGAGTAGAATGTTGGCTACCTGGGAAATGGGAAGTTGTTGTTCAAGGATATGGTTTCAGTTATGCAAGATGTATATGTTCTAGGGATCTGCTGTGAAACATTGTACCTATAGTTAAAAATACTGTATTGTGCACTTGAAAATTTGTTAAGACAGTAGATCTCATGTTTAGCGTACTTACCACAATTTAATAAAATGACCTTTGTAATCTTTGCCTCTGGTGTGACTCCTGTTATTATTTTATATGAAATGGCAAAAAGGGGATTTTGCAGATGTAGTTAAGTTCACTAATTTGTTGATCTTTAGGAAGAGACATTGACTGAATGGGCTTAATCTAATCTCATGCTTACAAAGCAGAGAGTTTTCTCAGCTGGTGGCAGAAGAGGAAGTCAGATTTGAAGCATGGAAAGATTCAGTCCACCATTACTGGCTGGAAGATGAAGGTGGCCATGTGACCAGGAATGCAGTTTGCCTATAAAATCTGAGAATGGTCTCTAACTGACAATCAGAAAGGAAACCAGTACCTCAGTCCTACATCCAAAAAGACCTCAATTCTTCTGACAGCCTGAATGAGCTTGGAAGTAGATGCCTTCAGATAGGAGTCCAATCAATAAACCCCTTGTTTAGGCTTTGTAAGACCCTTAGCTGAGAACCCAGCTGAATCTGACTAGTCTCATCTACAGAGTTTTCAAAAACTTTTATAGGCAGATCTATAAGCTTTGCTGACTACATGCTTACTTTGTTATTGTACTAGAGAGATTAAAAGGAAAAAAATAACACATAGTTCTTGAACCTAGACTGAACTAGCAGGGAAATTATAATAACACAGTATATCTAAGATATTCTCTCCTCATCCTACAGATTACCTTTCTCAACACTTGCATGCATGCACACACAGCACTCCAGTCTCCAGCAAAGGCTGCAAGATTGATTATCTTAAAAACTTGCTTACTTTCTGTTTTCTGCAAAATAAAGCTTTATTCCTTGGTTTGATAATTAATCAGTCAGATATATATCAGACTATCAAGCAAGTTGTTCTTGTTTCTTTGCCTGCCAATAATCTAGAAAACGGATGATATTTCTGTTCTATTAGGTCTCTTGTTTGTCCACCGTACGCACTAAGGTAATATGCCTCTTGTCATAGAAATAATTTATTATGTATTATTTCTTCATTCGAATTATATTAGTAAATTAAACCTTTTATACTAGGATGGAAATAACAAGAAAAAGTAGATAGGATAAAGGAAGAAAAAGAACATATAAACACTTTCACTGAACAAGGAGTTTGTGACATGTTTCATTTGTTTTTCATAGCATGACCATTCAGTTCCTCATTTATTCCACAAATGTTGATTGACCCCTTTCTATATTCTAATAAGACACTTGGCCAGGCACATCCCTGAGTTTAAGTATAAGGCATTTCCTATTTACATTGTTATACTGGAACATGTTCAAAAAGTGATTTATTATCATTACTGACATTAAATATGTTAAACACCTTCTCACCTCTGTGGCCAAAAATTTTGCCCATGTTTATAACCTTTCCAACTTTAGAGCCTGTTTATTTTAATTGCATGTTAAAGAAACAAAAAAAGCAAGAAGATTTTTTTGTCTCACATACTTGAATAATCAGGCAAGGATAAATTTGGATGCTAAAATGAGGTTGTCTGTTTTCTGCTTCTCCTTTTCTCTAGCTCTGGACTCCATTTCCCTTGACCTCTGCCCCTTTTTCATGCAGAGGTCTGGGTTTAAACAAATTTAGATGCAAATATTAAAGTTAAGATGCCAAAATAAGGCCAAACCAGATGGCAAATTAATCTATCCAGGAGTATATCTCTCTCCAGAAATCCCAGCAGTTCTTTCTTTCTCAGCATCAAAAATCATAGTGGGAGTCTAATTGACATCCTTGTGTTCATTTTTCCCTCTGTGAACAAATCACTTTGTCCGGAGGACTGGGACATCTGACTAGATCTAGCTCACTTGTTCTTTCTTGTCTCAGGTGAAGTCAATACATTAACTCTCACCAAGAAAGAGGTTTTATTACTAGAACAGAGAAAAATGGAAAACGTATATGGTTACAAATCTGCTACTTTCCACTGGAACTTACTATCATCCAATATACTGTATCTACTTTGGTTTGATGGTATTGGGGTTTGCAAATTTTTATACATGCTATTTTACTTACATATCAAACTTTTCCCTTTTATGTTAGAGTATGCTATTATCTAGAATGCCCTATATTTTCTTCATTTTTCCAAAACCTACCCACCTATGGAAGTATAGTTCAATTTATATACCCTATATGAAAATTTTTCTACTCTTCCTAGGTTAAAATGATCTCTAGTTCCCTTAGTGGTACTGAATGTCTTTAATTATTCTAATATATTACTTTCCTGTATTACATTGGCTTAATGCCAATAAAACCTTAAACAACAATGTTGCATCTTGTGCAATGTCCATATTGCAAATTTGCATATGATGAAAATATTGGTTTTCTTATAATTCTCAAAAAACATTTCAGTTACAAATGGCTCTCTAAATGGAATCATACATATGTATAGATATATGCAGATACATGCAAAGCTATGTCTTGCCCTAAGACAGAACATTAAGTATGACTACTCAAAGACCCTCAGGTTATTTACTTTTAATTATACAGAATAAAATTAACTTATTCTACCATAGCACTTACAGCTGCTTGTGTCTGTCTATCTCATGACAGCAAACATCTTAGGGCATCTTCTAATAGATTCTTGTTTTGTTTATCATAGTGGAATTTAAAATTTATGTAAAATAAATTTAGTAAATTTGTTGATTTAGAGCACAAATGTCCAGGGAATACCAAGTATGAGTTAGGTGAAAAGGGTTAATTAGGTGAGTTAAAGATATATTTAACAAACTTTCTCTCCTTCTTCAAAAGTTAGGCCTGCCTTAAAAATAAAGCTCCTTTATCCATGGATCAAGTATCTTAATCATACTGATTTCTACAAAGAAACAAAATCATTTTCAATACTGTCTAAAAACCTTGGTATATAGAATTGCCTATAATTTGTTGGGTACGGTATAGAAGACGTTTGCCAACCCATATCCGTAGTTCATAGCCAAAGTTTCCTGATAGATCATGATTGATGAGACATATGGGAGACGCCACTCTCATGTTTTCTGATATTTGGAGCTTATTTTATTAGATGGCAGGATATGCTGGTTATTCAGTTAGTTTCTATTTAGTGCAATGTGATTAGAAAAGATAAGAGACAAATCTCCTTTCAAGTAAAAAACTATATACATTTTCTATAGATATATTAGCTACTTAGTAAATAGAAGCAAAGCTAAGCTTAAAATGCATTAACTGGGCAAACATAAATAAATGCATAAAGGCATAAATAAAAGTATAAAAGAGTAGGTTATAAGTTGCTCTATATCCATAAGAGAATACTAAAGTGGTGATATTTCATGTATCTAGAACATATCTTTATTTTAAAAAATTACTCTGAAAGAGACTGGATTTTATGCAGAATTTGTAAATACAAATCTTAGTTTGCTTATCAAGCTATTTGTCTCCCTGAGTTCTCCAGATTCTGTTTTTTCCAATAAAAAAATCCAACTTAACTTTTAGATCAAAAGGATAAAAGAAAACTGATTACACGTTAGAATGTTTTATTATGATTTTAATAACTATATAAGAAAAAATACTATATTACCTAACAAATTTGGATCAAAATGCATAAAGATTTTCTAGCTGGATAAATATCTGTTTATATACATAAATATTTGTACATGTATAATTCCTTTGGAGATTTTCTCTAATATAAAATTTTAAACATTTAAAATTATATAATTTAATCACATCTGTATCCCTTCTCATCGTTATGCAAATATATAGAAACTAGTGTTTCAAAATATGTTTTTTCACATTTTTTGCTATTTTAAAGAAAGTATTTTTTCTTAATCTAATTTTAATAAAAATTTAATATCAACCACATAATCCTTTACAATTTCCTTTTGAAATGTCTCTAGAAAAAATTTGTTGTTTCATTACCATATATTATGTTTTTGTATACTATAAAAAATTGCCAACTCTTCTCATGCATTCTTGTTTTTCAGTGATCTATGAAAGGCTTATATTTTCATATTTGTATGTACTCAAATATTGCAGAGTATTTCCAATTAGTGCCACATATCTTAAGTATTACAGTGAAATGTCTTTTGTTTGCTGTGTTTAAGAGCGGCATAGTATGGACTTATTTACAGTCTCAGAAAAGTTTCAGGGAAGGACTAGATATCAAATAGGTAGGACATATTTGGTTGGGTTTTAGTTTTCTTTAAATATACATACCTATTTTTTCCCTGTAGCCAAAATTGAACAATCTTTCCACTTAGCCTTTAGTGCACTTTGTTTCCCATTAGGCATAGCAAAATTTTTAGCTTAAGTACTCTAAAATGTATTTTTCTTAAGTACACATAATAATTTATTTCCAAAGCTTTTCTCTGTATTACATTCAATTGTAAAGCTGACTAAATAGTTGCACTGTGAAATTGACTACTTGGCCAATGAAGCAGAGCCTAATCTTTGGCATTCAAAGATAATTCTCTGTCCTGGCACAAAGTAGCTCTGTTGTATAAAGGTACTTTCTATTTTCCATAATGCTAGATGCTCAAAATAGAAAAAGTCATTTGTAGTTTGAATACAAATATATGTATCATTAGTAAAATAATTTTGTATATATCATCATTCTGTATTACAATGGTTAGAAGGAGGCATCTGTTTTATTGATTTAAAAGGGAATTTTAAAAATCTGTTTTCGTGTGTAAAAGACCTGTACTGTATTGACTGACACAATGAAAATGTCTAAAACTTAGGCAAACTCACCTATGTATATCTAGATATATATTTATCTATATAAAAATGGGATTTTAAAAATTTACTAGGCATAGCTTAGAAACCTATTTAAGAAATAGAAACAAAGGGTCAGTGCCTTTCTCATCTCTTAGCCATTTCTATAAATATATAATACTGTAATTAAATTTAGTCATTTTAAGTGACTTGGATACCACAAAGAATTGGATTGTCAAATCAGGCTCCCATGAATCAGAGACATTTCCCAACATCAAGCTTTACTAATCATTTAGGTATATGAGAGCTCAAGCTGCACAGGTAAAGCAGGGAGTCTGGGGCTGCCTTAGTTCATCTTCCAGGTCCTTTCTTTTCAGACCATCTTTGGCCCAGGTTAATAGATGAGGTTTCTACATAAGGCATGCACACCCAGGTGGAGCAATTTAGTTCATAAGACACTTCCATTTTACACTCAGATTGTTGTGTAGCTTACATGACGTTTTCCAGGAAAACATGAAGGTAAATCCAAAGATCCTAGATTTGTTTTCTTTAAGTAAGCCTAGCCAACCAGATGTATTCTATTAAAAGCTTTCCAAAGATAAGTCCTCCATTGCTGCCAAGACCAGTATGTTTGTCTTTAATATTCTTAACAGGAGATGAGTCTTGTAACCTGCCTTGTTTCCTTCTTTGCATTGCCCTTCCCTCTATAATAGGATTACAGGTTTCATAGTCCAGCTGCTTAACCTTTTCCTTCCCGGTACTATATGAGGATTTTAAACTTTCCCTTTCACTCTCAGCAAACTACAAGGATGGCACTTAATGGCCAAGAACCGGCTTTATTCACTGTGTCACTGATTTATTTGTTGTTGTACATTTTTCAGTCAGTCAACATTTATGGATAGTTTGCTGTTTAATATAACTATTTACCATAATTGTCTTGAGCCCAATACAGATACTTTTTGCCCCTAAAGCAATTATGACTAGTCCATCAACCTCAATTAAGAGGAAATAAGTTAATATTTTAAATATGAATGATGTAGTTAAAAAGTTATGAAACATTCTGTAATGGGTGCTGATTATTTTTAAGTTTCCAATTCTATGGTACATTGATGAGAGGAAGCTACATGGAACAGGATTAATGTCAAAATGGAAAATAAAATAGAACTTTCAGCTGTTTAGCTATTATTGGTAATTTATTTGGTCAGGTTCAAACTCATCAGTGAAAGCAGTATTTTATATGGTTGCAATGAGAATATTGATAATACCTCTCCTATCCCCAAGATATTATGTCATATACTTTTCATAAATTATATCTGGCATGATACTGGACTGATTAAATTTTTCTTGAGATAATGCTGCATTATAAAAACTCCCAAAATATCAGTAGCTAGAAGACAAGCATTTATTTCATACTTAGAGGTATGCATGTTGGTTCAGATTAAGCCCATCTCATCTGGGGTCAGCTGGATACATCTGTGCTGGGCTGGGCTCCAGACTTTGAATTGAGTCCAAGTCACCTCCATGTTATCTTCATTGTGGGACCGTGGCTGAAAGTGGAATCCAGGCTGAAATTGCCACATTAACCTGGGGCCTACTTTTTCATGGCAGTAGCAAAAACTCCAAAAGGACTAAGTGAAACTGGCCATGTCTCTTACAGCTTTATTTCACAACCTGACCCACTTTTACTTCTGTCTTCTTTCCATCTGCCAAAGTAAGTCTCATGTTTAGTCAATGAGGTATGTGAAAGAATAATGAACTCACGAGGAAGCTGTGATTGAATTGGATAGAACAGGAATAATTTGGGGCAAATAATATAGTCTATCACAAACAGCAGTGGATAGCCTTTTTCCCCCCAAAGTTTCAATACCAAATAAAATGCAAGTTCATCAGTGAAGAGGCTTTAGCCTAATAGTATATTTCAAACTTTTATAAGTTTTATTTCACCAGTGAGGAGGTAAAGTATTCGTTTGTTTATTCTTAAAATTGCTATTAGTTCACTTAGTTCTTGGTGAAGGAGTCAACATTTAAAATATCTCTAGAGTAATAGAATGCGAATAGAAATAGAAACCAACCATGCACTGAGGTCATGTTTGTGACCTACTGTGCCATAGTTATAAGAGAGGTAATTGCTCTTGTTTTAAATTGGGAAACCTGAAGATGATTTCCTTTAGAGAATTTTATTTGAGGACTGTTTAGTTTTCTTTCGCTAACAAATTACCATAAATGTAGTGGCTTGAAACAGCATCTTTTATTAACTCACAATTTTTATAGATGAGAAGTACAGGCAGGGTCAACTGGGTCTCTGCTTAGTTTCTCATAGGGCCAAAGTCAAGATGTTAAGTCAAGATGCTAAGTTCTTACCTGGAGGCTCGGGGGAAGAATTTTATTCCAGACTTATTTTATTCCAGATTCAGGTTGTTGGCTGAATTCAGTTTCTTGTCATTGTAGGAGTGAAGTCCCTGTTCCCTTTCTGGCTGTCAGCCAGGAACTGCTTTCTGTTTCTAGATGTCACGTTCATTCCTTTTCATATGCTCCCTCCATTTTCAAACAAGCATTTGCCCAGTCAATCTTTCATGTGCTTTGAATCCCTCTGACCTCATCTGTCAATAGTGAGAAAACTCTCTTCTTTTAAAGGGCTATGTGATTAGATTAGCACCACCTGAATAATTTCTCTTTTTTATGGTCAACTCCTCTGTAATCTTACCTACATCTGCAACATCTTTTTTTCCATGTAATATAACGTAATCATGGGACTGACACCTAGAGGTAAAGGTCATGGGGGACATCTTAAAATTCTGCTTAACACAGGAAAATCCTTTTTCAGACACATTTGATATTCAAATTCATTTACTAGCAGAATTACAAATTAGCCTTTTAAATATTTTTCCTCATAAAACTATCAGATTTCCATTTCTCTAGGGATTTTCTCCAGTTTGCTGTTCAATGACACCAGTTAAGTTTTCTTCATTATTATTAAGAATTGCATATATATTTAAGAGATTGTCATTCATTACTTTTTCATCTCTTTGAAAAGACATAGCCTGACATAGTAGATGAAAACTAACATCTTTAAAGGCACAAAAGTATTAAACATTTTTCCCACAAAGTTGTAGACACTCAAAGTACTATCAACAGGCATATCTTGTCACTCCTCAAAATTAAGAGCTGAACTAGTTAAAATTAATGTTGTAAAGAATACCTAATATAATAGAATCACTATAGAAGTGTTGAATATATCCAGGGCCCTATTTAGATAATGAATTAATCTATGTGCATTACACAGACTATAAAGCTTAGCAGAAGAAGCCAATCCAGGGGATGTCCAGTACAGACTTTCCCACAAAAAAGTTATTTAATAATAATGCCCAGGCCTTTAAAATAGGATACTGAAAATGCTCCAATTAAAGAGCATATTGTTTTACAGATGTTGCTGTGTCTAGAGCAAGATCCTACCGCAAAGGTTAATATCAAGAGCACAATGATGATAAATTCTTCAAAAAATACCAAACCCAAATCAATTAATTTGTGAGACATTGTATTAAAGTCTCTGTTCTCTCTTTTTTGAAGCATGAATGAAGTAACTGAAGATCCAAGGCAGCTTAAGGAGTACTCAGTTTTCCCATGAAGATTTAGTCTTTTGTTTAGAAAGTATGAAGAAAAATAGCACTTACTGTGATCCGAGGAACTTCTAAAATAATCACTAATACAGCTTTTGTAAATATAAGTAGCTAAGTTGGCCATCTGTACAATATCTAGAGGCCACCTACATGCCATGTCATGTGACTGCCTCAATGTTTAAGCCGGTGATGGGATGGTGAATCCTTCTTGGGCTTCAAATCTCACTGCCCAGCTCCTATTGATATCAGTCTAGCTTGCTGCAA
Source organism: Grampus griseus (assembly GCF_964374135.1). Taxonomy (NCBI): domain Eukaryota; kingdom Metazoa; phylum Chordata; class Mammalia; order Artiodactyla; family Delphinidae; genus Grampus; species Grampus griseus. The sequence continues at coordinate 119,515,217 of NC_138998.1, read as the reverse complement.
CCATTCTTTAAGACATACATGGATACTCTGAATTGGAATAAATATCAGGTCTTCTGTAGTCAAAGAGCCATAGGTTCTCCCATCCTCATACTGGTCATCCAATGCCAGGTGCAGATGTTGAGACTACAGCCAGCCATATGTACCACCTCCTCCCCGAGTGAATGCTAAAATGGTACCTCATCAGTATGGTCTTGGGCTACAGTTGCCACCAGGACCCAAGTACCACCACTGAGGAGGCTCTGGGCACAGCTGACCATTACACTTTATTTAAAGAGCTGTAAAATTTAGTATGCAAGTAGATTTTGACACAGACAAATTTGTCAGATCAGCATCTACACATGAGTCTGATACATAGCTTCATTTATGCATTCTTGCTAAATATCGATTTCCTGTATTGATTTTAAGTCATAATTTTACTCAAGGTAACTATGTCAAAACTTTGACCTACTCATCTTACATGCTTCTTTACCCAAACAAGCAACTCCTCTTCCCACCCACCTTTTGTCTGTCAGGGATTTTGCTTCCTCCTGAACAGATAAAATATAGATGCCATGAGACTGAAAAAACAAAACAAAACAAAAAAACTCAGTAGTATAACCTTCCTTCCTTCAATAATTACTCTGCTGTTTCCTTGCCTATGTTCAGTTTTCCAGTCTCTCCAATGGAGGCTATCCAAACCATGATTTAAATCTTCATTTCATCAGCTTTTTTCACGTACTGCATTTAAGCATCCATTTTTACCATTCCACTGAATGACTCATAAATGTGACCCCATAAACCCACTGATTGCTTAATCAAATGGACACATGTTAATTCTTGTTTAATCTCTCTGGAGTGTTCTATATCACTGGCATGTCTTTTATATTGTGGTTCTCTCTTTCCTTTCTTTTTATTTATGACATCAAGGTTTTCACTCCAGTTTTTCTGAACATTGTTTCTCAAGTGTCTTCATTTAATCTCCTTTCTTTGACTGTCCTCTCATTATTGGCTCTTCCCAGAATCCCATTACCAAACTGTACCTCCTCAACTTCTCTATGAACACACTACACATCCACTCCTAATTGCCTGATTTCATGTATTGCTTGTATTCTTGTAATTGTCAAATCTAAAATTTATTTCAAACCACTTCTGTCAGTTCCAGACATACATTTCTCTGTCAGCCATACATTTATTGGCCCCACCACGAGATTCTTCAGACATTCACATTCAACATGATCCAAAACAAAGGAACAAGAATAAACATACATTTCAACACTCAGATCTTTCTCTTCCAGGGGGAGAAAAAAATCAAAGAAATTAAGTTAGATCCTTAAAAGTGAATACCGAAAGAATTGAAATTTAAAAGTATTTCAACATTGAATAATTTGAGGAAAAAAATTACACTTGCATTTCTTTCAAGATAGATTTAATCACTGATGATGATTAAATCAGAAAATCCACAAACTGTGCTTCCATGGAAAGGAATAAAATATAGGAACATTCTTATATTAACAAGACATCATCAGTCATCACTGTGTCCCACAGAATTTTGATTCATTTGCTTCCAAGAGGAAACATTATAGTACAATAATATTGTCTGAGAACATTCATTGTAAGAAAAACTAATTTTAAAATAATCTTGTCTCATAAATACTTAGAAAAATGAAAAGTTTTTTAAAAGAAAAAAGGCTTTTAATGAGGTTAATTAAATTGATTTGAAAGAGTAGAAAATTTAGAGATGCTACAACCAGGAAATGTGTTGAAGTATGAAAACAAGAAAAGAATACCTAAGTTATTAGTGGCATTTAAACTTTGCTCTCCCAGAGTCAAAATGTAATGGTTTCAGTCAGATCTCATTAAATGTGTAGGAATATTTCATACCTATGGAGAAAAGCTTTATTTCATTATTTTAATATTTTACAATGTAATTCTTTATAAAGGCTTTAGTAAAATATACACAAAAGGCACATGAACATTTAGTTTAGCTTTTTCTCTAGAAGCAGTGGAACAAAATAAGGTTTCAGAGAGAAAGAGAAAGACATAATAAGTAAATAAATGGAAAACAGACATTGTTACTCTCTTCCTTGTAGTATGAAATCAGGACCAGATGAAGGGGAAGAAAAGGTGATTGTGGCTATGATCAGTGAAATGATGTAGATGGACCATATGCATCATCCATCTATCACTTACAGCAGTGACTTTCAAAGGAAAAGAGAAACAAAGTAAGCATTCAAAGACAAAGTGGAAATCATTCCTAGTTAGTCAAGTGACCTATTTCAGAATGTATCTAAGTGGTAAGACTACCTGTATTTATAAAATTATAATGCAACAATTATGCTTGACAAACGAATGTATCTTTCAATCAAATGAATCCAATACTCCACCTTTGAGGATTTTCTGTCAGGAATGTAAATGGAGATTTTACCTACGGATAAATAAGTGAATAAATTACCTTTGTTGAGTTTCTCTTTTTATAAATTATGAAAGAAAGATACTGAGAATAAAGAATCTGTCTACAGAGTGTAATAGAATTTAGGAGGAAAATAACTGTTTCTTCCTGCTAAGTAAACTTTAAATGGCCAGTCTGCTCAGATAAAAGAGCAGTACATATTTTGGCAATTATCTAAGAAACCACAAAAATTATACAGAAATCTCAGCATTTTAGATCTTGAAGGGGACTTAAAACTTTAGTCTGAATAATTTATTTCAGGAATTAAGAAGCGGAAGACCTAAAGGGTCAAGTACAATCTGAAATACCCTAGAAATATTTTAAGATAGCATGCTTTTTTGGATATGGCAACTAGTGCTATATTCTATATTTCTAGAGATTTTCAGTTTTCCTTTGAAATAAATTCAATAATTTCTACTTTGCACAGGAGTGAAAAACTTGAAAGTATGATCACTTATAATGCCATGGAAATGTTTAATTGCTATTTTTTAATGCAAATTAATTTTCTCATATGCTTAATTTAAGTATCATCCAATTTTCCTCTCTGTGGCCTTTTGCTTAAGGAGTAATTACATTGCTGACATTTTTAATTAAAACAGTGCTATCTATTTTAAAAAGCATTAAGCCTGCCATTGATTTTTTTTTTTTTTTTTTTTGCGGTACACGGGCCTCTCACTGTTGTGGCCTCTCCTGTTGCGGAGCACAGGCTCCGGACGCCCAGGCTCAGCGGCCATGGCTCACGGGCCCAGCCGCTCCACGGCATGTGGGATCTTCCCGGACCGGGGCACGAATCCGTGTCCCCTGCATCGGCAGGCGGACTCTCAACCACTGCACCACCAGGGAAGCCCTGATTTTTAGATCCTGAATAAAATTTTGGTTGATGAATCAGGCTATGTGTCTTAATACTCTATGAAGCCTATATGTATTAGCATACCATTTGATTTGAATATTATTCAGATAAAAATTCATTTATTAAAAGTCAATAGCATCATTAAAAATTAGGATCCTAATAAAATCAAACAGATTTTATATATATATATATATATATATGTATATATGGTCCATTTTAATGAGGCTACATATCACCTAATTTAATTTATAGTTGGATATTAGAGATTTAACATTTTAGCAATCTTTAGAGCTCTGAAAAATAATCAGTGATTTAGTATATATTTATTAGATATAATTCCCAATTCTGGAGAATGTTTCAAACTCTTAATGAAGTGAAGCTGCGACCCATTTATCCAATACATTGAGATTTTAGTAATGTTATACAGGATGCTTCTTTTTTTTTCTTTTTTTTAAATAATTTTTTAACTGAAGTATAGTTGATTTGCAATGTTGTGTTAGTTTCCGGTAAAAAGCAAAGTGATTCAATTATACATTTTTTTTTTCAGATTCTTTCCCCTTATAGGTTATTACAAAATATTCAATATAGTTTCTTGTGCTATACAGTAGGTCTTTGTTGATTATCTATTTTATGTATAGTAGTATGTTTATGTTGATCCCAAACTCCTAATTTATCCCTCCTCTACTTACCCCTTTGGTAACCATAAGTTTGTTTTCTATGTCTTTGGGTCTATTTCTGTTTTATATATAAGTTCGTTTGTATCTTTTTTTTGTTGTTACTGTTAGATTCCACATGTAAGTGATATCATGTGATATCTGTCTTTCCCTGTCTGGCTTACTTCACTTAGTATGATAATCTCTAGGGCCATCCATGTTGCTGTAAATGGCATTATTTCATTCCTTTTTTATGGCTGAGTAATATTCTATTGTATAAATATACCATGTCTTCTTTATCATTCATCTGTGATGAACATTTAGGTTGCTTCCATATCTTGACTGTTGTAAATAGTGCTGCAGTGAACATTGGGGTGCATGTATCTTTTCAAATTACAGTTTTCTCCAGATATATGCCCAGGAGTAGGATTGTAGAATCATGTGGTAACTCTAGTTTTAGTTTGTTAAGGAAGCTTCACACTGTTCTCCATAGTGGCTGTATCAATTTACATTCCCCCCAACTGTATAGGAAGGTTCCTTTTTCTCCACACCCTCTCAGCATTTATTTGTAGACTTTTTGATGATGGCCATTCTGACCAGTGTGAAGTAATACCTCATTGTAGTTTTGACTTGCATTTCTCTAATAATTAGTGATGTTGAGCATCTTTTCATGTGCCTTTTGGCCATCCATATGTCTTCTTTGGATAAATGTTTATTTAGATCTTCTGCCCATTTTTTGATAGGGTTGTGAATGGACCTATGAATTCTGAAAGGTATTAATTTCAGTGGAGAAAGGAATCTCAGTAATCTGTAAATGAGAACAAAGCAGAGATCTAGTCAAGTATGTAGCAAAAGAATCTTACCTAAATATTCCCCAAACCAAGGCTCTGAGACCTAGATGGAAGTGGCTCTTAATCTAATGCAGATGGATCTATATTACAAAGTGAGGGAGTGACTGAGATCAATCCTTGGCAGTTCTGTATAACTTGACTTTTGTTTCAAGGATCATTCTACTCTTAATATCTTACACTGTGGACAAATGAAGTCGATATGCACATCTTAAGTGAATGGCATGAAGGGGAAGATACAGTTCTTATATTTACTATATAGTAAAAAGGGGCTTTAAAACCAAAGATACCCATACAATATAATTTCTATGGCTACCAGCTTACTGCTTATATCCCTCCTAGTCTATTCTTCATTCTGTAATCTTCACATTCTAAAGTTAAATACACTTAAAGATTCATATATATATATATATATGACTCATATATATATATATGATTATATCACTGGCATTTAATGTTTAATTTAGTTTAAATGTTTCTTACTTAGAAATTATCTAGTGTAGTACATAATCAGACATACAATTTCTCAGAACTTAGACTCCATTCTCAAATTCAGATCTTGAATAAGTTTATCACATTTATGACACTCATGACTCCATTCCATCAGTGTTTACTTAACCCAACAATACAACACAGACTTAACTTTCCTCCCATAATTTCCTTTGATTTAAATTCCCTCCGCTGTGAAGGAATTTGGTGTATTCCATACGTGGCCAGGGGCTAATTGTGATTTTTCCCACTATGCAAGATTATGGGTGGTAATATATGTTTTCAAAGGCTGCATTTTCTTCTCTAATTTGAGCCTCTTTCAGCTAATTCTCATGCTGAAATTCTCATTTTGCAGCTCTAGGCATTAAGCAGTGGGTGGAATTTAATGATGAAAGCAGCTGATTTTATTAATGCAAATACAGCAGCTGCATCAAATTCCTATTTAGAAGATGTGATAGTTGGGAAGGGAGATGGTCAGAGCCTTTCTTATTGCCTCATGACTACTTTTCATATTGAGAGAACACAAAAAAATTCTTCCCAATTAGGGAATATTTAGAAGTCACAATGATGAGGTGAAACCAGAAACTAAAAGGTAAGGAAGAAACGTTGAATATACCAGCCATAAATCAACATTTGGGCAAAAACTGCATTTGAAAATTATTGGCCTTACTAAGGAATAACATTCCTTGGCAATTAATAAAATATCTGGAATTAAAATGAAATAAAACTCTTTGATATCCATACAGTCTAGCTAAGGAAATAATTCATTTCTAATTTTTAAATTAATTTAAATATTTTCTGAAGCATTTTAACAATAAAAATATTTTCATTTTAGCCATTATTATGTCACTTTATAGGTTTAAATTTGAATGATTCACTCCATGTAGAGTGCATTTTGAATCTGAATCATGAGGTATATAAATACAGATTTGTGTATGTATGGAAAATGTTCTCTGTATTACGTTGAACATTTTTCTTGGTCATAAAAAATGTGAGACCAGAGAAATTAATTTAATTTTTCTCTACTTATATAAGTATACAAAAATATTCAATCACTAAACACTAAAGCTCAAGGAATTTAAATAAAGAATAGTGTAATATTTTTGTTTTATTTGTATTTAATAACTTTATTGAACTTCCAAATACTGTTTGTGTAAATGTAAATTGGTAAAATCTTTCTCTCAAAACATAGCAAAATGATTCAAAGACAAAAACAGGCAATGTAAACTTTGATTTGCTCCAGATACACACTCTAGAAATAATGACAAATGTCAAAAGAAAATGGTACAAGAAAGTTTATTGTAGCTTTCCTTATATTTGGAAGTATGCAGTAGAGAATGGACAGATAAAAAAGATAATTGCAGGTAGGGTTGAGTATTGTAAAGGAAGTAAAATATAAAATAGTATTATAGTTGAGCATGATGGGAAGAGGCTAATTTAAGTAAGGTGCTTGGGGAAGGCTTCTCTGTGGAAGTGACATTTGATTTGATACTTAAATGATAAGGAGTAGTTTACCAATGCAATAGCTGTAGACAGAGTGTGAGCAAGTGATAAAGAACTGAGATGAAAATAAGCTTGGCATTTTCAAAGATAAGAGAAATGATCAATGTGTGCTAGGCAAGTACAAAACTGGGAAGAAATTGGGCGGGGGATCATAATCTTGGGTGATAGATGCCATGATAGGAAAGCCTGAAAATGGGAATCTATTTTTAATAGATATGTAGTTCCTGTTGGAACTTCTGGAATTAAAAAGCCAGAATAGCATTCTGGAATCAGATGATATAACGTTTTAAGCCATAGGAAGGTTTATAGATTTATTTAAATGTGCACAGAAGCCACTAGAAAGGTTCGAGAAGCACCACACCGTTATATTTTAAAGAACCATATGCCTTCTTCTTTTGGGAGACTGTACTCTGATGTGGGGACAAGTTAAGGTCTGAAGCAGTGAGATCCATTAGAAGCTGGTATAGTAATATAACTTCTATTATTATATTTATGATCTTCAGAATACACTTAATTCATTTATTCATATTCATATTGTATTCTGAAGATCATAACAACTGTAACAGTTCCACTGCAACGACTAGCAAAGCTAATTCCGTTGCAAAAATTGTAATTTTAAAGACACTAAAGAGCAGTGGAAGCACCAATGAATCAAATCGGAATTCCAGAGATGGGGGACTCTCCTTTTGTGTTAGCTGAGTATCCCATCATTGGCTATATTCTTTTAATGATATTTGCCGATTATAAGCTGGGACCAAGGAGGGGCTTGGCTCTGGGTCAGACTTAGCCCATGCCGAGGAACTCCACTGGAAGTAAGAAAAGCTGTAAGTCTTCTGGAACTTTACAGAGTTGATAGAGGAAACAGACAATGTGAGAATACCCCAATAGAGCAGCCAGTTTTCTCCAATGGACAAATTCTGAATCTCAATCTGCTGGCAGGTGGCTTGTTTACTACTAAACTGAGTAATATCTCCTGTGATTGAGTTATACTTAGGACAGATCTACTAAAGAAATGGAGCCTGTCTCAAAACACAGTTATTTTTTTCCTCAACATATCTGCAAGATTTAAAAACAGGAGGAGGCAAACATCTGGAGAGCTAAACTTAACATTTCTGCAGGTCAGAATCTCCCAGGTTTTCAGGGCTAAGGAAAAAGAGATCTGACAGGCTCCCAGTCCAAAGATTAAAATGTCCCAATAACATGCCCCAAGAACAGACAGACCGGAGGTAGATTGAATCTTATGTAGACTGGAGCCCAGAGATGACCCAATTCAGTCCCTAATTTGAGATCAGCTCTTTACCCTGTCTTCCTAGAGAAGAAAGGAAAACGCTCTTTGGCAGAAAGAAACCTGCTGAAGGCTCCATGGTTCTTTAAAAAAATAACCAGACAGGCAATAAGTAAGTAAAAGGTGACACAAATTATAACTATGTAATGAGATGATTATGTTAATTAGCTTTATTGTGGTAATTATTTCACAAGGTATACATATACCAAAATGTCACATTGTACACTGTAAATATATGCACTCTTATTGTCAATTTTACATCAGTAAACCTAAGAAAAAAATTTTTAAAGAAATAAAAATGCATTCAATTGTGTTAAAAGCTGAAGAGAGAGATCACTAAGATGGGAAGTATATTGGTTCCAAAAAGGTATCAACCCTAGGAATTGGATCAATCTGCTAACCAACTTGGATCAAAACAATACAGTCAGTTTTTGACTCATGCAAAGCCCTCTCTGCAAGATCACATAATTCTCCAGGACACCTATCCTGCATGCAGTGACTCGGTGAACCTGATGACCTTAATACTGTGGCTCCCCCTTGAGGAAACAGACCAGAGTATCATGGAACTGTCCCCAATGCCTCAACTCCAGAACATCACACATCATGCATATTGGCCAGACCAGTCATACACAGACTTTCGCATAGGACCGGGAGAAAAAGGAGATCTGGATATTGGTAAGAAGTGAATATTGGTCTTCCTCAGAGACAGAGAAGGAAAACTTTGATGTATCAATTATTGAGATGTAATGATAGGAAAAACATCTTCTCTACAGTTATTCAAATAACTAATGGATTGAGTCCTGGGAAAAATCATGAATTTATTTTTTCAATATTTAGTGTTACATTCCAAATTCTTCTATTTTTACTATGAACCTGTATAGCTCATACTTTAAGGCATATAGTAAATATAAAATACTAATTAAAAAGGAGGAATTTAAGCACATGTTTTATCACAGGGAATATGTGAGGAAATACTGGGTCAGAATGAGGCAGGCAGTTTACAGACATAGATTATAATGTTCCTTGCAATTTCTAAGGGTTCAGATTTAAGGCACCACACCTCTAAACTCTTGAGGCCTTAACATTTATGCTTTCACCTTAGACATGCAAACATAAAATTCTCTTACACTTTTCAGATCCAGTCACATACATGATAGAAAACAAAAACAATCACTTTTTAGAAAATGGGTAAAAATGAAAAATATGTGTACCAGTTTGCATTCCTACCAGCAGTGTACAAGGATTCCCCTTTCTCCACATTCTGGTCAACATTTGTTAAGTCTTGTCTTTTTGATAACATTCATCCTAACAGATGTGCGATATCTTATTGTTGTTTTGATTTGCATTTCCATCTTCATCCAGGAGCCCTGTTGATTCATATTTGTATCCCCAGATCCATTTATCCATCTATGATGGAGAACTGCATGAGGATATTTAATTGGCTTCCCCAAATTAACATGTGTAAAACAGAACTAATATTCTTTTCTCCTCACTCCAGCTCATTCCAGGAAACAGATTCTGGCTTCATATTTTTATTTTAATTTAACCAACAGTACAAATATTCAAAAATTCTCAAATCCATCTTACTTGTCCCTATGTATTTATTATGGACCACTTATGAATCATCAATTCCTGACTCTTTTATCTTCTATATTGATGACTTTTTTTGCTTACTTCTCTCCATCTCTGTGGCCAGCAGCCTACTTCAAGTTTTCACCTTGTTTTAAGTAGGTTTCTGTAATAGCTACCAAACTTATTTTCTTGTCTCCATTCTTAAACTCATTTGATTCATCATTCAAAGGAGTCAGCATTCTTATTCTTAAAATGCAAATCAGCTTATTCATTCTAGTGTTTTAAAACTTTCACTGGGGGTTCTATTGCAAATGGAATAAAACCACAGTTGTTACTTGGATTAGAAAAGTCTGCATGATCTCTCTCCTTCTTGCTCTGCAACACTGGTCTCTCTAGTGGGATATAAACATCAAAAGGGAACAAAGATAATCCATCAAGAGCTGGAAGAAAAAGATCAAACTTCTATATTTTTTCTAGAATTGAGAAATATATTAAACTTAGTATCACATATTTAATGTACAAGTTCTGTTGTCTCCTTTACTTGGTCTATATGTCAGACAAGTTCTCAGGAGAAAGAATAAGGGTTTCAAATGCACAGAAATTAACAATTATTCCCACATTTATTCTTTTCTTTTAGAGTGTTCTGGTATTTTATAATTTATCTGTGACTGATTTACAAATTATGCCATTTAACTAAACTTACTTTTATAATGTACAAAACTCACTTAAAAGTTTTCTGTCAACCCCCTCCCTCACATTCAAGGAATTACCATTAATGTCATTATACTTGAAAAAAATGTAGCATTCATATTTCCCCTGCTCTGATGTAAGATATGTTTTATTATGAAATGCAATGGAAATTGAATCAGGTAGAAGAAAAGTTAGGCAAATAAAATACTTTAAATGCCATTTTTAATTTTTATTAATTTAAATATATTAACCTGCATGTTTACCCTAAATATGTGATGCCTACAGATATTAACAAATGACAGTGTGCACAAAGAAGCAACATAGATTTCTAATCTGTTCAACCATTTTCCAAGTGAGGTTCAATATGTTTTAAACCCATATTTTAGAACATAAAAATGCAACATTCTCTGATTTATTTGTGAGAGTTACTGAGTGTACAAAGAGAAGATAAAAGAATAGAGCTGTTCTTTTAAAAAGGCAAGTTTGGAGGGTGGAATTGAAAATATGTACCCATGAATTTAAACCTAGCTGAGAATACTGTTCTTCAGTCTGATATTATTACAATAATATTTTCAGTGAGAGAGAAAAAAAACAGTATTGTTGTTTCACTGATAAATTCAAGACACTATATCTGAATGTTTGTTAAAACAAGACCCCTAGTACCTAGCACACTGCTTAACACATATTGACAGTAGCTAGATTTTTCTTGAATGAACGAACTTTTGTTTAAAGTTGTATTTTCCTGGTTTTGCATATGAAGACAAAAGAATAGTGGTGCTTTAAAAGATTGAAGCACATAAACTTTCCAGTTAATACATTAGCAGAGACATTTAGTATTTCTATAGTGCTTTTCATACATTAGCTAATTAATATTCAAGCAGTCTTAAGGATACTTTTGGGAAGTGCCATTTAAAGAAAACAGAAAAAGAGATGTTAACAATTTGGCAAGGTTTCAAGAATTGGTCCATAACAGCGCTCTTTCTAAAGAACTTAGACTTGAAGTTTCTTATTCCTGTGACTGGAACTAAAAGTTAAATGATTCAATTCCATGAAGAAGGAAGAAACTGACTCATAAAAGTATAGAGCTTCAAGGATCTTTATAGTTCATCTCACCAATCGCCCTTTTTCTAAAATACAACTGAAATCAAATGTCCTCATCTCTGGAACTAAATTTGAATATGTCCTTGGAGAACAATGCTAGGAGTTTTCATATGAACTCTAAAATAGAACTGAACTTGTATTTCAGATAACTATTTTTCCAGAGAATAGTTTTCAATAATTTTCTAGGTAAATAATCCATTATAATGCAATAATCCATTATCTATACTTAAATACAATGGTCATTTTTCTATTTCTATTAAAATTGCTCTTATCCTAATTCTAGGTTAAGAAAGTCTCAAGACCACTAGTTCCATTTAGTTAATACTATCAGCATAGTCTAGCTACTTCATCTGATTCAACCAATTCTTACCTGGTTTTATATTTCCTAATTTCTATGAGAATGAAAAAGTGAGAGCATTCCTTACAGAGGAAACCTAGTGGGTAATAATCCTATAACAGAAGAAATAAAAATTCCTTCGGGAAATGTGATAAAAGGGTTTGCTATTATAAGGAGCTTTGCTCTTTACTGGATTATAGGGAGCAAAAGGTAGAGAAACATAGAATCATGTGGCAGAGGTGGACAAGAATTAGATCACTTGAAATTGGAAACTGTGTTAAACTTATTTATCCTAAAAAATGGGAAACCATTTTGTGCTTTTAAAAATATGCACCCTTGATGAAACATAGATAATACACCCGGAGAAGCTAACAGTAATTGAGAGGAAATCAACTAGGAATCTGGTGTGTAATTTAAACAAAGAGATGGTGATACTTGGAATGGTAGTAGTAAATACTGAGAAAAATGGATGTCCTGAAGGATATATAAGACATAATATTGACAGGACATGATAAGAGATAAACTTGGGTGTCAAAGTTGGAGAGGTATCAAAAATGAATATCAAGTTCTGAATTATGCAACAGGATGATCGTTGGTGGATTTCCATAGAGTATTTCTCAATTTTCCATAGCCTTGACTCCCACAACCTTGATAGCGTCGATACATTATTAATGATAATAATAATAAGAGGTGCCTACCTATATATTATAATGAGAACATAATCAAGACATACAGTTTGGGTAAATAATTGTTTTATTTTATGATAAGCTTAATGTGGTATTAAAAAATAAATGAATATATATGTTAAAGCTTGCAATAGATATATAGCTGCTTTAACACTAACAATGAGGTTTTGAAGCTCAAATATACCCCTAAAATATAAATAATTACTATTAATAATGATGGAATGTTATATTTACAGGAAGAGATTGCTGTAAATTGAATGTGTCTCCCCAAAATTCATATCTTGAAACCTAATTCCAAATAGGATGTTATTTGGAAGTGGGGACTTTGTCAGGTGATTAGGTCATAAGGTTGGAGCCCTGATGATTAGGATTAATGCCCTTCAGAAGGAGGCTCCAGAGCGTTCCCTTGTCCCTCCTTCCATGTGAGGACACAGCAAAAAGTTGCAATCTAGGAAACAGGAAGCAGGCCCTCACCATACACCAGATCTGCAAGGGCCTGATCTTGGATTTTCCAGCTTCCTGAACTGTGAGAAATAAATTTCTTTGTTTATAAACCACTTAGTCTGTGGTATTCTGTTTTAGCAGGACGAACGGACTAAGAGATAAAAAGAGGCATGTAATCCAGAGTCATCACTTCCTTTTCAACAAAATTAATAATCTAATAATTACTACTCACAAAGATTAGAAATATTTTCAGACCCTAAAGCAGAAAAGAAAGTGCTAAGTCTTTATCACCTCGCTTAGTAATCCTCTCAAATTATACTAGAACATCCTTAAAATTAAGGAGGCCTATAGAAACTCCAGATTCAGGAATAATAAGTGCTCTGAGACATAAGGAAAATTCTCCATTTCCAGATAAAAACAAACAAATCATCAAATAAAGACATTGAGATGGTTTTTTATCACAAGGACAAATTATAAAGATGCTTTAAATCATCCTTGAGATGTTAGTTAACTGATCCTTTGTTCATCTGCATTGCTTGTATTCTTCATGCACAGCAATATTTTGACATCCCCAACTAAACAACACATCCAGATTTGATCACATTTGAATACTAAAAAAAAAAAAAAGATTACTATATTCTCCCAAATTCAACCAAAATATCCATCATTGAAATTAACCCACTTTGCTATTGACTAGTCTTGACTATTGTAATATCTAGATAATAAATTATTAAGTTTAAGTAGCTGTTTGTTGCAAATTCATACTTCAATTTTCCCCTTATGGGAGAGATTGACAATATATAGTCAATATCAAACTTTATTTCTCAAGAAATGTTAGAGAAATATGGAACAACAGTTGGATCTCAATCTTTCTAATGCATGACTTGTTCTAAAAACAGACTTAGAGGCACTGTCTGTTAAAAAATAGTTTTCAGTAACAGTTTAAAAAAATTAGTACAATTGGAATATTCCAGCAATGTTTGTTTTTATTTGCCAAGATGTCTGCCTCCCCTGTTTTACATTTTATTTTGTTCTTCAACTTAATTAACATTTTGTATAATTATGCAATTTCAAACATTCCTCTTAGCTAATATAGCATATGATCACACAGATATGACCAAAGGCTTTATATCTTTCAGAACCATACTTACTGAGCTAGTAAAAAAATGTATTCTCATTTTTGATAAAGAACAAAATATAATTATACTGAGGCATATTCTCCTTAGTTTATTCTCCCAAAGGGTAGTATTACAAACTGGTTATAAACCTATGGAGGACTCCTAGAGGCTGAATTAATTTACATAAAATAGGAAATGGAAAAAAAGAAAACGTTCTTCTGGGTAATGGCACAGGCAAAAAAAATTAAATTGAGGGCTCTGATTTTTTGCCCTCTGATATGGAATCTCCAGTCTCCCCTTTCCTTTGGTATAGTGACCAGTGATGTCTGGGATTGTGGCTGTTCTGTTAGCCTGATTCCCTCAGTGACTATCAAGAGTTGGAGTGTCACAAAAAATGTAGACTACCCAGTGAAATTTGATTTTCAGATTAAAATAATAACAAAATTAGTATAAGTATATCCCAAATATTACATGGGACATACTTGTGTTAAAAAGGTATCTCTTGTTTTTCTGATATTTAAATTTAACTGAATGACTTTTATTTTTATCTACTATATCTCTGGCCATTGTATCAAGCCTCCCTGACACACATAACAATACATGTAACGAGCAAAAAACAAATTACTTATTTAAATCAAATATTATTACAGTAAAGCCTGGCTAATTTCGATTGCTACATCTACCTAAAGTCAAACATCAGTTTGTGCCAGAAAAGAAGTAATTGTACTCAAACAGATTATAAAGTGTTTAGGTATATAAATTATAGATTTTAGATATATAGACTATAGGATATTTAAATTTATATTCTTGACTCTTCCTCTAAATTACAAGGTCCAATATGCTTCACATTTAGTTAACAGAATCATCCTAATTTCTGTCTATGTAACATTCAATTACTCCAGCAGAATAATTGACAATTAAGCGTTATTATTTATTTTAAATTTTTTACTGTATGCAAATTTCAGTTTATCATATGTTATGCAGCACTGAAATTTATATTTCTAGCATTGGCTATGCATTAACAAACATGTTTTTAAATTAATATTATCTAAGTCACCAACAAATGGCTGTCCAGTACAGAACTCAGTGCACTGTAGCCAACTTTGAAGAAAACCCACCAAATGACAGTACTGAAAAGCAATGCTGGAGATATCTACATGATTATTTTGAAAGCCTACAAGGAGACAGATGTTGAATGCACAGAATCACTTTTGCATCTTACTGAATCTTACTGTGTCTGGATATTCACATTTTCTATATAACCACAGGCAATCATTCCTTAAAAAGATAAAAAAAAAGAATGAAGAAGTAGTTTAAGAGAAAACTTTTGTATACTCTGCATGCTTTTGCTGTCTGTTTTTACATGAGGGTAATAAGTATGCATCTTTGAAATTGTAACAAGGCAGGATATTTAAAACTAGTTCATTTTAAGCTCAGAAAAAATCCATTTGAAAAAGAGGCAAATACAGTTTTTCAGTTAGCATACACATAGGCTCTTGCATCGGCTTTGAAATATATCTCGTAGTAACTGGGACTTGTGCTGACTGATAAAATAGAAATCTTACCTCTAACTTGAAAAAAATACTTACTACTCCACAGGTTTTCAACATTGCTTTAAAAAACTTGTAATAGTTGATCAAAGAGGGGAGAAAAAGGAAGGTAGTTGAACACTAGGATATAAAGAAAACTATATATTATAAAGTCTTCAAAAATAACTATGTTGCCAGTATAAAATTCTATTTTTTTTCTTTACAAGATATAGACTAAAAGTTTATGATAGGATATTTGCAAGCTTTCATCATGCTGCTCAGAAAGCAAGGAGGATTTAAAATGAAATCAGCAATATTTCAACTGTTTCTTTTTTTGAAAATTTACCGTTGTAACTTTTTTTAATTTAAAAAATTTTAAACTTTAATCATTTGTTCAGCAAAAATGTCATACTACACGAGGCACAGTTCTAAGTGTGGGTTTTGAAACAGCTAAATTACAGAAATGAAACACTTTATGTAGTTTTCATTTTAGTGGAGGAACATAGAAAATAAACGAAGTACAGATCTTTGTCAACTTATGATGGGGTTACATCCCAATAACCCCATCTTATTTACAATAAGTTGAAAATATTGTAAGTCAAAAAGTCATTTAATACACCTAACATACAGAGCATCATAGCTTAGCCTAACCTATCTTAAATGTGCTCAGAACACTTACATTAGTCTACAGTTGGGCAGAATCATCTAAGACAAAGCCTACTTTATAATAGTGTTGAATATTTCATTTATTTTATTAAATAGTCTACTGAAAGTGAAACACAGAATGATTGTTGGGTATAGAAGTTTCCTTTACCCAAGACACATGTAGAAAATTATTTCAATTTCTTGTAGGAAGACTAGAGAAACATTTTGTGTATTTTACCTTGAAAAGCCCATTCTCTGTGATAGGCTGTTGGCCTATGAATAGACTCATGTCCGAGAGTTATTGACAAGCTAGGGGCATATATCATAGTAAAGCAAGTAAGCATCTAGTCAACATTCATGTTATTTTTAACCATTAAATCTGGTATAACCATAACAGTAAAAACAGGGAATGATCCTGGAATGTTCAGAGGAATGGTCCAACAAGGATCTTTGACCACTCATTCCTGGTATCGAATACTATACAGGAGAAATTCAGTCTTTAATAACCTAATTATGGGACTGGTACCCCTTCACCTCTGCTGTTATATTTTGAATAGAAGCCAACCATTAGGCTCAGCCCACATTCAAGGGAAAGGAATTACAAAAGGCATGAATACTAGAAAGCAGCAATCAATGGGGACATCTTATATGTTTACTTAGCATACATATATATATATATATATATATTTTTTTTTTTTTTTTTTTTTTTTTTTTTTTTTTTGCGGTACGCGGGCCTCTCACTGTTGTGGCCTCTCCCGTTGCGGAGCACAGGCTCCGGACGCGTAGGCTCAGCAGCCATGGCTTGCGGGCCTAGCCGCTCTGCGCATGTGGGATCCTCCCAGACCGGGGCACGAACCCGTGTCCCCTGCATTAGCAGGCGGACTCTCAACCACTGCGCCACCAGGGAAGCTCTACTTAGCATATATTTTTGAGAGGGAATTATAGGTACAAGATTAGTGTCATTTAAAGTTATATGTATGGGAAGGTACATTTGTATGTTTAATTTAGGACTAATCTTATTAAAAGAGATTATACATGACTATTTACATGACTTAAGAAACATAATTGTATTTTTCAAAAAGTTTTATTGGAGTATAGTTGATTTACAATGTTGTGTTAGTTTCAGGTGTACAGCAAAGTAAATCAGTTATACATATACATATATCCACTCTTTTAATGGCCCCTATAGGCATTACAGAGTATTGAGTAGAGTTTCCTGTGCTATACAGTAGGTCCTTATTAGTTATCTATTTTATGTATACTAGTGTGTATATGTCAATCCCAATCTCCCAATTTATCCCTCCCCCCCTTACCCCCCGGTAACCATAAGTTTGTTATCTACATCTGTAACTCTATTTCTGTTTTGTAGATTAGTTCATTTGTACCTTTTTTTTAGATTCCACATATAAGTGATATCATATGATGTAACTGTATTTTTAAAGGAGGTGAAGAATTTAAAATTTGGAAAGGGATGGCTCACTGATTTTCTGTGTCACCTTTAGGTTAAAAATATCTATTCTCCGTATTCTTCATGTCTTTAAAATATTCATATCAATGGGGGTCAAACTACTAATGCAAATTAAAATAAGTTGTCAGTAAAGTTAAAGTTTAGATTGTACATAATATTATTTTGATGAGAGCTGAGGAATACCTGCTTTGCTAATCAACACTTCTCACGGTAGGTGCATGATAAATAAATAAATAAATAAGGAATCCAGGAATCCTATTATATTAATTAAGTCCATGTTAAATGACCTTCAATGCAGACCCCTGATAAAGTTGATTTATGAGAGGCAAGGCAGAGGTCAATAAGGAAAGAGACAAAGTGAAAATACGAGAGAGGAGTCAGAAGAATAATGAGGTAATTTCACAGCATTTTACTTTTTTGCCAATATTTTTTTGATAATAATAGCATGGATAGAAATTTTTCATATAAAAGATAAAATGAAAGATATCTTTGGGGAAAACATTAGTAGTTTGAAGCAAAATTATTAGTGAAAATGAGAATATCAGACCGACAAAAGAAAAGCCTCAGGAACTATTCATATAGACTTGGATAATTGTTTTGATTCCTTTAAAGAAATTTTGCAAAGCACTGTCTAAAAGACATTAAATTAAGCAGGAAAAGACATTCATCATTCAGAACAAATGGAACAGGAATTGGAAACATATTATATTCTCTCCTTAATTGAGAGTAAAAATACATCTTGGCAATGAATATTTCAGTTGAAATAAAACTTTTTAGAACTTCCATTTGAATAGAAGATGAAGCTAAATAACCAATTCAGCTAGAGTAAAAGTATCAATAACCTTATTTGTTTCCTTTTACAAGAGAATCTTAAAAAAAAATTATTCAAACTCAGGAATGGACAAAAAGATGTAATAGAAATGTCTTGTCTGGCTTACTTTTCTGTGATCAGTAATTTTGAAATATTAGGTAATTATAATACGGAGCTTTCAAAAGCCAATCAAATGTTAGATCACATCATTTTTTAGATTGCTAAATAAGAGATTAAGAGGAATTAGTTTCTTTATGATTGTCTGCCTTTTCTCTACACTGTCAATAGCCTAAATCCTAGGCAAACCTGTAAAGTATTTGAGGCTGCATTCTGGAATACTTCTAGAAGCAGAGGTGGTAAGGAACTGCATAATTAAGGAAAGAGAGGAGCTTTGTTTTATACTGGAACATCTGTAATGAGATTAAGGCAAAACCGAGAGATGAAATTGTAGCACGGAGGAAAGCCAAGATTATAAATCTGAAAAGACAAGATTGTGGAATGGGTAATGATTTAGCAATATAATCTATGAGAGAGTAAGTTTCCAGAAGAATTACAATTTTGAGTGAAGAGCAAGGTTACAAAAAGAAGCAATAGGACGGTTGAGCAAGCTAAATCTCGAATATTACTTTTGCAGTTATAAATATCGTTTAACAGAGAACTATCTGTAAGGTCATAGCACAGTCATTGTGGGGGATTTTTTACACATACTCACATACTATTAGAATTTGATAGAAAAAGATATAGAAGTTTTGACAATGAAGTCAACAAATTGCTCACATGTATATGTTTGTGTTTGGGTGTGTGCAGACTCTAAAATTAGATAATTCCCATATTGTCAAGCATACATTTAAAAAAAAGTATAAAAACTCACTGTATACCAGAGCAATAAACAGAGTTTCCAAATACCAATAAATTGATACAATACATTATCACACCTTTTACCACAAAGCAATAAAATGATAAATTAGAATGCAATTGTAAATCAAAATCTTCCCTTTAGTTGTAAATTAAAATTGAAAAAAAAAAACACTTTTCTAAAATATTCATGAATCAAAGAAAAAATATTTATTGCATGTAATACTTACAGTTGAAAATCCAAAAATAAAACATATCAATGCTTATAGGTGAAGCAGTTGTCGTACCATGAGGAGCAATTCTAATTTTAAATGCACATATTAAAAATGAGGATATTTGACAATTAATATGCAAATTTAGAAAAGAAATGACAAGGAAAAGACAGTGAAGCTGGAAGAAGACATAATAAAAATAAGAGTAGAAATTAATGAAAAAGGAAATAGAAAATTAAATTATTCAATGAAATGATGACCTATGTATAAACACAAATAAAGTAGAAAACAAAATGGTTGATCTTTCAACAGTGTCCTACGTGACAGTAAAATTTTGTAGTGACAGCAAATGTCTAGGAAGGAACCCTGTGGGCAAATTTGTAAAATCATTTGCTGTTGTTGCAAGTACAGTGCTCCACCCTTCATCAGTCACAATTATGAGAGCAGGGATGTTTGTTTCCTCATAATTCTATATTCAAAACCAAACACAGTTCCTGGTATATAGTAAGATCTTGCTATAACTGCCTGCTGAATTAGTAAGTTATGTAGGAATTCAATAGAAAATTTAAGGAAAGAGAACTGGGATACCATTAGTAGTAGCTGTATTAAAATTTGCTTTCCACAGAAAGGATAAATACTCCTTTTATTTCATCTTCAAGGAAAATAAGGTTATGTTTTTAAATTTTGACACAAGGCCAAATTTTTGTGGGTGCCTTGGCCTCAATTATAACAATGTTTACAATAAGGAAGGATGTATAACATTATATCATTACATTATATATTGCATATATAATTCATAATTATAAGTAAAAATATGTTTATTTGAATAGACTAACAATTTGCCATTGATGTAATTTCACACTATATCTCCAATTTTCTTATTTTTCCCGTTCTTTGTACCATGCTTCTTGTATATCTGCCCGCTTAAGCTCATATACGTATTACCTAGTTTCAACAAAAATCAAGGAAGCTACTGAGCTAGCTTTAAAGAATATCTAGTGAAAGCCATGTATATATTAACATTAACTAAAAAAAAATTAAGTGATGAGGATAAAGGTGATATAATGTAATTATATCTGAACCTACAAAGGTGTAATTAAAAATAAATACTAATGAAACTCCCACACACCACAAAAAAGTCCATAGATCATGAACTGACACTAATTTTTCAGGTAATTGTTCTAGTGTAAACTGAACCATCATTAAGGCTAAATTTGCACAAAAGCAATTATGAAATGTATGAAATAGTGTGATCAAGCTGCAGGGCTAAATACATAGACCGCCTTGCCCTGATAAGCCCACCAGTTGTCAAATAGGTTCACTAACTCAAGCATAGATTGATATAAGTGGTTAATTTTATTAATTACATGCTGTTTATAAGATGTTCCTGGTCTATTTTACTTTTATAACTCAGAGATCTTTTTTTTGTCATCCACTAAGTAATAATGTGTTAGACTTTTTGGCAAGTTTCTCTGCAAAGTGCCATGAGATATATATATGAACAAATTCATGTTGAAATCCTAATGCCAATGTGATAGTAATAGGAGAAGGGGGTCTTTGGGAGGTGCTTAGGTCGTGAGGGTGGAGCCCTCATGAATGAGATCAATGCACTTATAAAAGAGACCTCACAGGCTCCCTAGCCCCCTTCTGCCATGTAAAGGTACAACTGAGAAGTCTAAGATCCGGAAGAGGGCTCTCAACTGACCATGGTGATACCCTGATCTTGGACTTCCAACTTCCATCACTGTGAGAAATAACTATCTGTTGTTTTATAAGACTTTCAGTCTGTGGTAATTTGTTATAGCGTTCTGAATGAACTAAGACACAATTTAAGTAAATGTTTGTCTTATTTTTAATGTTTTCATTTCCAGGCTTATCTTAGAGGATTGGCACATAATTTTTCTGTAAATGATGATCTGTAAATTTAATAATAAGTAAATTGAAGAACTAAGGGGAGGGGAAATTTGACAGACATTAGTGAAGTTTAGTAAAGTGAACAATAAAATATTTGATCATAAAATATAATGTCCAGTTTATTTAAAAAGAAAGGAGGAGTAATACATGCACACACACACACACACACACACACACACACACACACACTTTCACTTTTAGTATACAGAAATTTCCAACGTTTTCATTTGTCTCCAAAACCTTTCTTCCTACAGTACAGACTACTGTTAAAAATGTAAGCGGATGACTAGATGCAGAAATAAATTTCTAGTCATATCAAGTAGTTATTAATTTTAGTCAACCAAATTCTGTATAACCTGGGGATGGATATACATGATGAGAAATAAACAAATAAACTGTAGCAAACCCTCAAGAAGAGAACTACAGCTTACATCATGGAAAAAAAGCACAAATGACTTCACATATTTAAAATTAACATTGCCAATAATAAAACTGAAACATTTATGGTCATTGCTACCATAGAAGGATGATTTAATTATTAAATTTACAGGATGGTGAAGCCTCATTCTCATACATTAACTATGTATATGGCAGTCTCTTTCTAATGGAAGGACAGACTATTTATTGAAATAATTTATCCTTTTGTCTATTGAAAAGGAAAAATAAAACTTGTTTATCTTACAATCAAAAGATTTATAAATGGAAATTATAAAACATTTTCCCTGAATTTAATTAAAAATATGTGTTTAGATATTCCACCTACATTAATCTTGACAAAATAAAGTTCTTGCTAAACTAACTTTATGAGATTTATATTAGAAAAAAAGAGTGTAGGGCTTAGCCTCGTAGGTCAATAGAATATGGATGGAAATGATAGTGTGTGATTTCCTTGAAAGGAATCCTGTGTTTCTGCTTGCCTGCTCTTGTTCTTCTGCTCTCATGATAAGGACATGCATTGTGTAACCTGCTAGATCAAGGTGCATGACAGACTCATGGAGCTAACCCAGAGCCAACCCACAGCTTACTGTAATCAGGTCCATCTCTGCTCAGTCTTGAGCAGCCACATTCAGCTGACCTGAGAAAAATTACTGAATTAAATATTTTTTTCTTTTTAACCACTGACACTTAGGATATTTTCTTACATAGCATCATTGTTTCAGTAGGTAACTGATACACATGGATGGAAAGGAAATTTTAACAGTGGTGACTTCTTTTCTGCATTTTTTTAATGTTGTACCTCACTTTTAATTAAGGAAATCACTGTTAAATTAAATTGTTTATTGAATGTATAGAAACTAGATGTAAATTAAGGTCCTAAGACATAAAAATGACTAAAACTCCCACCCTAAAGTTATCTAATAATGGTTATTAAAAGTTGTATATACAAAAAAAGATGTATGAGAATTTAGAGTATGCCACACAGACAGACAAATGTACAGAAAGTCAGTGGAGAGTTTATACTCTCTTCTAAATCTTGTTTAATGCTAAATGTTTATACTCCTTAGATTTAATCCCTCCTTCCTTAAAAAAAAAAATAACATTGATATCTATCTCTTCTCCTTATCTCACCAAAAGGATTTCCTCCAGGGATGCCATTGATATTGAGAGTGATCATTTGATTTCTTTAATCCATCATCTAATCATCTCCTTTCGACAGGATGGCACAAACTGCACCATTTTCTTACGCTCCAATATTATGCTATTATTATTGTACAATTCTTTTTTAATTTCGAAGTTTTTGGAGCTTTTACTTCTAAACCTTAACAAGTTTATGTCCTTAGATAAATTCTGGATAGTCTAACCCTTATGCCATCATTTTACTTGGAACTTGACATTTAGCTTGTTTCAAAAGTGAACCTGTGTGCTTTGGAGGGTGTGATTGGATTGGGCTGCTAAGTCTAGGTTAACTTGCTTCTACATGTTATTTCTTGACTTATCAGAGTCACAGTCTCCTTTGTCTTGTGTTTTTTCTTCTAGTCAACATTATGATTCTTTAACAGAGGTATACAAAATCTCTTAAATTCCTCAAGTATATTTGACTCAAAGGATATAATTACAAAGCACATATACCAATATTTTAAAAAGCACTTTTAAAATAGCAAAGATATGAAATATTATGGACTCAGTTGGATATGGTGTAGTCAGTGGAAGTGTATGAGATTTTTATTCAAATCAGCCTGAAACTAAATTGCTGTCCTAGGCTTAATTATCTGTATGAGGCTGGGCAAGGTGTTAAAGAGCTTCAGTATCCTTATCTATAAAATTGAGTTTTAAAAAGGCTGGGAATTTTATTGTTTCTACTTTCATGAATAATATTAAATGGCCTAGCATACAGTAAGTACTACTCATTTTTTAAGGTCTTCATGTCAGTATGGGGAACTGAAAAAAATGGAGAAATAATTCAGGGCATGTAATTTTACGGTTACAAGACACAGAGATAATCTGCTCCAACCCTCACATTTTATAGATGCTAAACTGAGGTCAAGAGAGATTTAGTGTTTTGCCCAAAATGTCTCAGGAAGAGAGCAGGAAGAAGAAGATAACTTGTTCGTAATTATGTAATAAATCTAAAAGCTGAGCTAGGACTTTGAAATTTTTGCTTTTCTCTTGGAGAGGGAGGCCCATCTATGTCAGCAAAGCTGTGTTTGAATATCATTTAAATATTATCTCCAAAGAATTTAAATATGTTTTAGCCAACTATTACATTATTCAGTATTCCTAAAACATCCATGTTTGTTATATCTGCCCATTGAAATCTTCTTTAAAAGTCTGCTATGCCAAGTGACTGTAATGCAAAAGAAAAAATAGTGCAAAATAAGTTCATTTCTTGAAAATATCTTGTTTTCAGCTTTAGTTTTTGAGACTAACCCCTCTTTTTTTTGGTCCGGTTAGCTTACCTAGATCACTAGAAGGGTCAAATGACACTTCTAAAATATGCACTACCTTTTTACTCACCTCCTCTAGAAAATAAGACTGTAGATCAGATCTTGATTTTGAAAAAAATAATCATAATGGGATTGAATTATTCACATTTTCAGCCTTTAAATTCTAATATTTCAGGCAATGAATTTAGTAAAAGTGGAAACTCCTTAAGCTAAATAAAATTTTAACTTCACTAAGCACACAGATTTTAATCCTTCCTCCATCATGGACTCTGGGAAGAGTTGGTGTTCTTCCTCACATGTGGATTTATATTTCCCTGGGTCCTGCATTTCCTAGTCTTAGCTGAAACCATAGAGATAACTGCTCATGTCACATTTTCTCCCTAGACACAATCCAGGATTACTAAAAATCTCATAAGTTATCTTGTTTTTGAAAGATTTACAGCAAGATTTTCTGACCAGGTATGTTGGATAAGTTAGCTTCAGATTTGTATCTGAAATGAACTCCCTTACCATTTAAGGTTTATCATGGGTGATACCATCGAAAAGTAGCACACATAGCTTACTTTCACTGGCATGAAAGAGCTTTGGCAGGCTGCCTAAAGAGAAAATACCTGCGATTCAGAGAATTATGATGACTTTTTTTTAAAGCTTCTGTACCTTTTCAAAGTTCCCACTGAATCAGGGCCATTTAGCTCTGCTCTCTACTTTAAATTGACTTTAACCTTCCCATATGAACCTTGATACAAAAAAGAAACCCACGGTAACCAGGAATTTTAATTATTTCTCTCAGGTTTTGGGTGGGGTTGTTGTTCTGCTAGATAATAATTTTTAAGTGAATGGGTAGTTCTGGAAGGCAAGAATTTTTCCAATTACTGCTTTCTGTTGCCTTCTCAATTGGCTAGCACCCATATTTATTTGTTGGATTTCTCAAAAATCACTGTTCTGCTTTTTGTGTTTGAAGAATGCAGCAGTCATTTGTACTCAAACACACATTTTTTATCCTATTATCTTTAGTTTTCTTTGGAATTAGCATTTTCAATTGAATAACAATTTCACAAATGAGCATTTGCTTGTTTTCCTCTCTGCTACCACAGTGCCTTTTCACTCTTCTCTCTTTACTACATGATGGAATTGCAAAGACCAAGCAAGTCTGGAAAATAATTCTTTGAGGTGGAGTCTTCAGGTATAGGAAATAAGAAAATAAAGACTATCGTGTAGATCTGTTCCTGCTTCTCTGAATTACTGGAATTGTGTGAATCAGCTCTTTTCTCCCAGTGCGTTCCACACGTACACACAATGTGGAGTTAGGCTGCCTTGATCTCTACAGACTGGGCAAGTTACTTCGCCTCTGCATGCCTCAGTTTCCTCCTGTGTAAAGTCAGAGAAATTATAGTTCTTATTTGATAAAGTTTTAGAGGATGGCTTAGTACAGGATGTGATGCACACAAAATAAAACACTGATTAGGTGTAGACTGTTTGCTATTATTGCATGCTACCTAAAAGTGCAAGTTAGTATAAATTAAAATGGCCCAAATTGTTAGAGACACAGCATTGGACAAAGGAAAAAAGAGTGAAATATAGCTTTTGACTTCTTTAGTTTTCTAACTTGAATTTGGCTTGAGCAACCTGGAATTTGTGAAATCACAAATCGTCACTAACTAACCCCATCCTTCCTAGGGGGTCCTGAAGTTAGACTCTGGAAAGCAGAGGAGTAGCCAGAATAAATGAGCTGTATTCACAAGTGTAAATCACAGGGAAGAGAAGAAAATAAAAGGTAAAAATGTCAGATTAGATGCAGGAAAGGGAAGAGTATTAGTAGGTATGCAAAACCAGAAGGAAAAAGAAAGAGAGAGAACTCTCTGTGAGGAGGAAATCAGACTTGGTTTTAGTGAAAACAAGTAGGTTGTGAGCTCTCTCAAAATAAGCATTTCTACAGTGTTTTGTTTTTCTATCCCCACATAGCATGTTGCATTTTAAAATAAATTTTGACTGAATAAATTCATTTGTCAGTGATGTGAATTGTTTGGTTTACATGAGGTCAAATGCCAGTGATTGTCAATTGAAAGAAAACCTAGCGATGAGTTTTTTTGTTACTATTTTATCTATTTCTCCCCAGGAAATTCTAAAAGTATTTCTTTAGCCAGATGGCAAAAAGAGGATCTTCAAGTCTTTTTCTATGGTTCTTTTGACATACTATTAACACTATTCATATTTAAAATACATAATTTGTAAATTTTGCCATATGAAACCACTACAATTCCAGATTGTGAACATAGCCATCAATCGCATGTTTTCTCATGCCCCTTGCCTTTTCTCTCCCCTGTTCTTAGCCCCCATCCCCTTCCATCCTCAAGCAACCACTAATCTGTTTCTACAGGATAGAATAAATTGAATTATCTAGAAGCTATTTAATTGCAATCATGCAGTGTGCACTCTTTTATCTGACTTTTTTTACTTAACATGATCATTTTTAGATTCTTCCACATCCATGCATAAATCAGTAGGTTACTTTTAATTATTACTGAGTAGTATTATATTGTACTAATACATCAACATTTGTTTATCCATTCACTTGATTATGTATATTTGGGTTATTTATGTTTTAGGCCATTAGAAATAAGGCTGCTGTGAACATGAACATTTGTATACACGTCTTATATGGACATATGCTTTCATTTCTCTTGGATGAATACCTACTAGTGGAATGCCACAACCATGTAGTATGTGTATATTTTATATTTGACTTTTTAAATGGATTATCAATTTTTTTTCCAAAGTGGATATATCATTTTATTTGTTCACCAGTAGTTCCTGCACAATCTCTACATCACTTGGTAGGGTCAGATCCTTTCATTTTAACCAATTGAATGGGTGTCTAATGTTATCTCATTGTTGTTTTGATCTGCATTTCCCTAAAGACTGATGATAGCATTTTTTTCATGTATCTACTTGCAGTCCATATTTTGTCTTTGGTAAAGATTCTGTTAAAATATTTTGTCCATTTTTTTTAATTGGATGGGTTTCATTGAACTTCCTAGATCTATTGGTTTATAGTTTTTATCAAACTGGAAAATCATCAGCCATCATTTCAGCATGTATTATTTCTACCCTTTCTCCTTCAGTGACTCTAACTACATGCATATTTGGCCCCTTGAAATTTTCACACAAGCTTATTGGTAATTTTCATTAAGATTATATATATACATATATATATATATATAATTTTGAATCGTGTTTACTGTTGTGAATTCAGATTCATTAATCTTTATATTTTTCAGTGTAGAGTATGCCATTATACACATCTAGTGAATGCTTCATCTTAGACATTGTAGTTTTTAGTCTCTATAAATTCCACGTTAGCTTTCTTTTCTTTTCCTTTTTTTACATTGTTCATGTCTCTTCTAAACTTTTGAACATATGAAATACATTTATAGTAACTATTTTGTTGACTTGTGTCTACTAATTTTAACCTCTTTGTCAGTTCTCACCTAGATTGAATTGTTTAATTTTCCTCCTTATTACCAGTTGTGTTTTTATGCTTCTTTTAATTGTGAATTTTGCCTTTTGGTTGCCAGATATTTATATATATATATATATATTCCTACTTGATCTTTGGCTGAAGTTCCTTTTTTTTTTTTTTTTTCTTGTAGACAGTTTGGTCCATTTAGATGTTGCTTTTAAAATTTGTTAGGCAGGACCAAAGTAGTGTTTAGTCTAAGACTATTTTTTTCCCCACTAGTAAGTCAAGATATTGCTGACTACTATATCCAAAACCCCATAAATTGTGAGGTTTTCCACTCAAGATGTTGGGAACAGGGCTGTTCCCAGTGCTTGTGTAAGCATCAGGTAAGTTTCCTCTAGTCCCTTCCAACAGTTATTTTCTTAGCCTCAGGTAGTTTCTTCACACATATTCACTGATTAGTAAGTAGTCTGTTGAACTCTTGAGGAGCAACCTCTGCATAGCTCTAGAGAACTCTTATTCTGTCCTCTGACCTCTAGTTCCCTTGTTCTTCTCAAAATGTGATCTCCATCTTCTCAACTCACAGGATCTACAGGGTTCCGCCTGCATTTATCCTTCTCATGTCATAGCCTGGAAACTGTCAAGATTGTAATCTGAAATAATTGACCTATATTTTCTCTACCTCTCAAATATCACTGATACCTGGTGTTTTGAAGACAAGGGTTTTATATATTGTGTCTTTGTTGTTGCTATTTCAGACAAGTGGGTAGACAAAAGTTTCCTCTTTACTTGGTCCTCCAGTATAAACACCACCTTGCATAATAATTACCTATAGTTTGTATAATATGTGACATAAGACATTTATTATACACTCTGAAAGTGACTTTCCTTCCCTTTTTCTGGAAGGTAAGAATATGCTAAATACCTCCAAAGTGTAGCACATGAACAAGAAGGTAAAGGCCTGAGAACCAAATCTTTTTAAAAACACTGAGAAAAATGTAAAAAGGAAGAGAAACTAGTGGAAAGTAAGGGAGGATTTTGTTAAATAAGGGACAATATAGTGATTAGAGTGTCATTAAATAGCTAGAAGGAGCTTTTTAAAATCTGGTCAAAGTACAAAATGCTGCAGTTTAAGTAGGATGAGTACTGAGGATAACTCATTTGCAGTAGAACCTGCAAAATGGTAAAAGTCTGTTTTCATCGGAATGTAAGTTTAGAACTTATGTTTCAGAGTCGAAGAGCTGGAAAGGGTAAAAAGACATAATGAAGTTGGTGACTACTGCTAGTTACGAAGCATTTCAGTAACATGAAGGCAGAAAATAGAATGGCTTCTAGCAGTAACAAGAAGATCATGTAAAGATTTAAAATATGATAGTACAGAACTGTGTCTTTTGCTCAAAAGAGGAAAATACTATAGAATTATTATCATAGATGATTTAATGACAAAATAAAAGTAAGAGTGATGTTGCTAATTTTTGACTCTTTCTACCATATAAAAATCTCATGGAGTTCTTAAAGTGTCTGGATTCCCTGACATGGCATTTGGAGGTAATGAAGTTGTCCCTAAAGAGCAGAAAATAACTGCAGCTGCTAGGCTGTCTTGTTATACTTCCATAGATTTGGCCTGTAACTATACAATGAGTGCAGATGGATTGAGAAAAAACTAAGCAAGATCTGCATGGTGTCAGCTTCCTATAACTGGAAGAGGCAGATAGAGATGATAACTCTGTCATGGAGAAGCAGATTCTATACTGCAGCTAAGCAGCTTTATAGCCTGCAGCTGTACCCTAAGGAGGATGAGGTGGAAAGCTCCCTGGCTCACTGGAACCAGAGAGATTAATGAGAAACCCTGCTTTCTCCCACAAGTTGGAGAAGTGAAAGGGAAATAGCCCTGTCACAGTTCTTCACAAGACTGCCTATCTGTCATATCCCTGGGAGGATTACAGGGTGCTACACAAACACTCGGGTCAGACTGCATGTAGTCTTCTCTGCTCGGTCTATGTGGATACAGGCATTGTAGCCATGGGGCCATGGTGGAGCTGTTTTCCTAAAGTGGCTTGCTCAGTTACAGAATAGGTGGAGGGTATATCAAATTGAGATGAAAAATGTAGGAATAGAAAATGTTACAAACTGAATGTTTGTGTCCCAAATTCATATGTTAAATCCTGTTCCCCAGTGACATGGTATTTGAAGGTAGGGCCCTTGGGAGGTGATAGCTTATAAGGGTGGAGCCCTTATGAATGGGATCAGTGCCCTAATAAAAGAGATCCCGGAGAGTTCCCTCGCTTCTTCCACCATGTGAGGATACAACAAAAAGACAGCTGTCTATGAACCAGGAAGCAATTCTTCACCAGACACCAAATCTGCAGTTGCCTTGATCTTAGGCTACCAATGTCTAGAACTGTGAGAAATAAATATCTGTTGTTTATAAGCCACTCCAGTCTGTGGTATTTCGTTACAGCAACCCAAACAGACTGAGACAGAGAAAACCCCAAGCCTACATTTCCTGAAGAAAAAAAACCAAAAAACAGAAACAAATGAATAAAATGCTACCATACTACCGCTGGAAAAAGAAAACTGTCCTCAATTCCTCTAAAATCAGCAGAACTAGAGAGAAAGTTATTTGAGGATGGGAAAATGGGAAGTTGGCAGATACCATGCCTGGCACTTTTTATTAAAATATAATGGTATAGGACTTCCCTGGTGGCACAGTGGTTAGGAATCTGCCTGCCAATGCAGGGGACATGGGTTCGAGCCCTGGTCTGGGAAGATCCTTCATGCCATGGAGCAACTAAGCCCGTGAGCCACAACTACTGAGCCCGTGTGCCACAACTACTGAAGCCTGTGCACCTAGAGCCCGTGCTCCACAACAAGAGAAGCCACCGCATGAGAAGCCCACGCACTGCAACTAGAGAAAGCCCGCGTGCAGCAACGAAGACCTAACACAGCCAAAAATAAATAAATTTATTAAAAAAATATATAATGGTATATCATGTATTCTTGAACACAGACTGCCTAACAATGGTCATTAAAATGCTAAATGATAATAAATATGTTTGCTTTTTACATGAAAGTTAGGGGAATCCAGATATTCCAAATCTATTGAAATATGAATAATCATAGCCACCACTGACCCTTACTCAACCACTGAACAAGAAGGAAGCATGCTGGCATTGCTTTCTCCAATTCTGAATACATTTAATCATTAAGATATAGCAAAGTTCATTTGAAATGTACAACTCCTGATTTAATAAATGCTATAAATATCCAGAAGTGGAAGAAATTTAAAGTTTATCTAGATCAACATGCTCATTATATAGAAGAGGAAACTGAAGTTTTTTAAAGATGAAATACTTTTAATAAATGCAGTGCTGCCAATAGATAGAAAGATAGGTATAGATAGAGATAACGCATTCCCCTTCGCAATTTTTTAAAAAAAATTTCCACAAAACTGGTGAACGTTTATGCATGGAGATGAAAGCTTCCAAACAAATACCAAGAAGAAAAAAATGCATTAAACGTTTTTATATGCGTTGCCATATTTCCAGAACTCATAAAGACTAGTACTGCCATCTTGTGTCTTTATGGCTATTTATCAAAAATAAATTTTTAACAAAAATAAATTGTTTCTGTTTTTATTATCAACATGATGATACAGTCAAAGATACATTATATAGTATACGTTGCTGTGCATTTTTGATACTATTTTTAATCATTTAATTTGAAATAAAAACATATATCACCTTAAAACTAAAATTATTGGTATTTGTTCGGAAGCTTTCATCTCCATGCATAAACGTTCACCAGTTTTGTGGAATTTTTTTTTAAAAAATTGCTAATGGGAATGAGTTATCTCTATCTATACCTATCTTTCTATCTATTGGTAGCACTTCATTTATTAAAAGTATTTCATCTTTAAAGTAAATTATTATTAGACCAAATAAAATATAAATATATTTCCTGTAGGTGCTTTTTTATATCACAGAAGTCAAGTGACTTTTTTATATATGGGAAATTACATAATAATGATAGGCAAAGGCAGAAACATATACCTATCCTTTATATTAATATGTATTCTATGTATTAACATAATTTTATAAGCATATTCATTTTAATAGCATAATAACTTGGGGCTTTTTGAAATATGGGATATATGTTGATCAAAAGTTAAAGTAATTCTTTAACAAAATTTTGCTCAAGAAAAATACTTTTACTGTAGTAAAGCTAGAGGAAATTTTTAAATTTTATAATCACAGAAGATAGAGACTTACCACAATTAGAGTATTTATCTATTCTTTGTCATGAGCAATCTCGTTGTTAAAACCTGATATAATTTGTCAAAATATATTATTTTCAGATTAAAATAAAGTCATTTCTAAAGGAGATAAAAACAAAAATGAATTTTTCATTAATGCATTTATATCCATTAAATTAAATAAATATATATTATAGAGGAGATACTTATATTTATTAGTTTTAAAAAATGTGTCACGGTCCTTGGAGTAGCAAAGGTTGAAGTAGTAAATATAATTTACTGTTCTGAATATCATGGACTTAACACTCTGAAAAGCAAATGAATATTCGAGGTCAAATAATTAGCAATTAGAAGAGTAAAGATCTCAGCCAAAGTGTTCTGACACCAATTTCATCTGTCTTTCAACATCACAGCTGTCTCCCCCAAAGCTATCTATAATCTATTCCTTACTAAGATATACAATTTACAAAATCAATGATGTATGTGCATGTTTTACAAAGGAAAGCATTCTTCTCTTAATGCATTCTCAGCGAAATAAGTAGATTGAAGTATTGGACAATGCAGTGTATGTACTTTTATAAAATACTTTGTGCTGTGCCATATTTTAATCAATTTATTTCTCTCTTCAAGTTGTTATTCGTTCTGAGCATACAGAATGATTTTATTAAAGCATTTGGAGCTAGGGTAGTAATTGACTGCTGCTGTCTGTGAACTACAAAATCAAAAAGAAAAATATTAGATAAAAGAGATGACACTTTCCAACATTTTGAATTCTTTACAAATTACAGAATAAGTGAGTGAGTTGCTGGTTATGCATGTCTATTCAAAAAAGTTTCTAAGACACAAAATAGGAGTGAATAATAACTATGACTTCAGTTTTACAAATAGCTCTTGCATGCATTATTCCAAATGTTCCTCAAAACAACCTAATGGGGCAAGTGTTTCATTGACATTTTATTGATGAAACTGGGCCTCAGAGAGGTTAAATTACTTCCATAAACTCACACAGCTGGTTAAGTGATAGAATCAAACACAAACTTTTAGATTCTAAATTTGCTCCACTTTCCCCATTTATTATATTACTAGTTTTTCCCTAGACACCTATAAAAGTAATTTGCTTGTTATTTTAGATGTTTTCGTATCATTGCCCAAAATGAAGACTTGCCTCATCCCTCAATAGGTATATTACTAGATTTTGATGAATTTTAGACAAATTTATCTGTAGCTTGGACAAATAATCTGTAGAATGTGAAGGAAACCTTTGAGATTGGCATCTGTCTAGTTTTGATAATTTCTTGTGCAATCTTCAAATAACATTTTTGTGTGGTGTGTGTGTGTGTGTCTATTTTGCTATTTTTTAACTTTTATTATGGAAAAATCAAAACATATACAAATTAAGTTAAACCAACATTATAAGGAACCTTCATGTATCCATCACCCAGCTTCAGCAGTTATAATTATTCTGCCATTTTGCATCATTTATACTTTAACCCACCTTTCCTCTTCTCACTGGAGGGAAATTATGAGGACAACAGTGAAGTGATGATGACTATGATGATGATGACCACCTGTGCAATTTTTCCAGTATACATTTTTATTTAGATATAATTTGCACTTATTAAAATTTAATTCTTCTGTAGTGTATATGTTTATGAATTTTGACAAAGGCCTACACTCATGTAACCATCACCACCGTGCCCAAATAATCTTCAAGTCGGAATAATAAAATGATGAAAAATAAGGGTATTGATAATATTATTTCAATGACCTAACATAAAAAATATGTCTGGAAAATCTAAATCCATATGGTATCAAAATGAAATATTTTAATTTTTTAATAATTTGTTCCCTGAGCAGACTGGTTAATTCCCTGAAAAAATAGAAGTTTATCTAGCCATGCAGAGAAAAAGCTGAAATCTATCCTTATGAAGAACAAGATCCATGGTAAGGGCAGATCACAGGAATGCAGGACTTGGCATACATAGCAGGTTGAAAAGTCTCAATCCTCACGCTCCATAATTACATTTCATTAGATTCTCTGTATGGGCCTGTTTTTCTCTGATCCACACTTCAAGAAAATTTTTATTTTTCTTTTAAGTATCAATTTGATAGTCAATGGAAGCTCATTGTCTTAGCTCTGGTTTTCAACCCATAATTATTGACCACCGTACCTACGAACCCATTGACCAGTCTTCCAATATTAGCTAATTCCCTGAGCAGGAGACTGTTTGAAGGGATGGTAAATCCAGCCAAGCATGTCAGTTTCTGCATTTTGCTTACCAAACAAATGAAAAGTAATGTTAATCGGGCTAGGCAAAAAGGAAATTTCTTTCCACGTACATTGAAATTTTCACTGGGTAGGCTGGCATAAGTCATGGCTGGCTTCAGGGCTCAATTTTGTTGTTGTGAGTAAGTTTCTATCCATCTCTCAGCATTGCTTTTCACTATGATAGTTTTATTATCAGGTAAAAATACAGCAGACTCAACTTCAGCCCTTGCAACTTTTATGTGTAGTGTATTAGGGAAAACAATAAGTTTCTTACAAAGAGTTCTCGTCAAGAATCTTATTGAATCATTTTGCTTTGATTGGTTTATGTAACGATACATGAAACAATCACTGTAGTCAAGGGAATAACATAAACTGTTTTTCGTAGATCTGAATTTGTAAGACGGATCCCCACCAAAAATTTATCGGCCAAATATGAAGAAAGAGAGATCTCCAAATTCCTACTCAGTGGAAGTAGAACTAAGGGTGCATACTGAGTGCACAAAAAATAATAAATGCAACTTACACTGGAAAATTGGATTTTCTTGGAAGATAACTGTCATAGCTAATTAATAACATAAAATATTATAAATAAATATTTTTGTTACTGCTCTGAAATAAGAGCATTTCAACATTGAATTCCTTTTGACAAGAACAGCATTATTCAACTCATATTGAATATTGAATTTGGTGTTTATGATGTTACTATATGATAGAACTCTTAGTACTTTGCAGAAAATTACCAAAATATTTTAAAATGGGCTCTTAGTGTCATATTTGATATTGGCCTAGTAATCATTTAACTTATTTTTTTTAATTTTATGAAAAGTAAGTTAAAATATAATTGTCTGAAATCCTAAAAACATTGATATTAGTTTTGTTTTTTTTTAAATCAACTTGAAACTCCTTGATTACTTATTCCAGTTATGCTAAAGACACAGGTTTATGCAATGAAAATCAGAGACACAGATCCTCTGAGGGCACACATCATAGGTGCATATATGCACAGGTGCAACACATGATTGTATTATGTGTTTCTAATGAGAGAACACATGTTAATCATATATGGAATATATAATGTGTTTATGTATTGTGTTAAAATGTCAATAAACCATATTTTATATGTATAATATATAAACTCGTTGTATATAATATACTCATATTATTTCTATTTGTATTAATTAACATTATATATTTTATAATATTTATATAATATGTATATATAAATAGTTTCACCTGAATTTCCAGATATTATAGCCAACTTGTAGTATCACAAGCAAAGAAAAATTTTGTTTTTGTGAATCTAACAATTGATATATTAAAAATAATGGTTTACTTTTTTCCTTTATTTCACGTATTAAGTTATTGTTAGTTCATAGTAGTTCAGTGCATTTCACAGTTTCCCTCTACCATACACTAGATAAATAGAAGCCACTGTAACAAGATGATTAGTGAAATTTAAGAAGCATGCTAAAATGTCTGGAAGATATTACCATAGAGGGCCTACCCCAGACAGTTTTGAAATTGCAGTTAATATCAATGATAACACATAGAGAGTAGCAGTTACAAACTCAACTGCATGCTTAATATTCTAGCAGAACACACACTTCTTTAAGACCATGGTAAAGAAAAGACAGTATATTGCTAGACACTCGCAACTAATATTTAGGTGTGTGTTACTCATGAAACGACTAAAATTCATATACAGAATTTCCCCAGGAGTCTAGTAAGCATGAAAATTACATAAGATTAAATTATTACATTTCAATCACTAAGGAAAATGATTAAAATTAATGTAAAACGTCAGAAATAATTTAAGAACTCAGATTAATCTAAGTGAACATATTAAGTTTCTCAATGCAAACGTACACAGATTTGTTTTGAGGTCACGTGTGAAGTTTGTGCTTTCTGACTAAGGATAGAATCACCGTTTTCCTCAAAGTTAAAAAAATCTACAGTGATTTTTTTTTTAAAACATGGACTGGTTATTGTTATTCAAATTACTGCAAAGTACAAGAAAATTCATCTTATTCAATTAAATGAAAAGGCATGTTCCACACCCCAACACAATGATTAATATTAACTTGCATTTCATAAACTATTTTTTTCTTAGTAGTCCTCAGGTGGCCATGTTGCACAGCATGAAACAATAGTGAAAAATTCTACATGATTCTAAGTCTCATGCAAGAAAATTAATGGGAATTACCCTTATTTCCAGTCACAATGGACCAGACTAGGTCATGAGTTGTGCCTTCACATCACTTCACTCTTCCAGTGGCAGAATGTCCTCCCTGAGTTTTCTATTTAGGAATTATTTCAGTCATCTGTCCAGATGATAATCAACTGATACAGATGCCCCTGCTGAATGGTCCTAAATAAAATTCAAGCATCTATTGGACCAGATCCCTCTAGCATCGTGACTTTTAAAAGATCAGGGATGCCTTGACACATTCAAAATTCACCACACCAAGGAGAAATATTCTAAACATAACCCATCTTGTATGGATCTAACTCATACATTTATTTGAGAACATGGAACACATAAGTGATGTACCAGCATCAACTCTGAAATAGCCACAGGGATATTTAAATTTTGACTCTTGTTTAGGAGGAAATTTTTGTAGATAGGGTGATGCTTTATCAATTATGTGTATTTCAGTAGAAATCCATCTACCAGGATATTATTATATATGAAGTTAAAAAACTCCAAGACTGAGGTATATCTGAACCCTGTCCAAGACCCATGGAGCCTTTCAGAGGACATATTATAGGCATCTTCTTGCTGAGAGTAAAACCTTTATTAATACCTAATAAAAATGTGGCTATAAAAAGTAATAAAAAATATCGAGATAAATGAAAACAAAAACACAACAATCCAAAATCTATGAGACACAGCAAATGCGGTTCTAAGAGGGAAGTTTACAGCAATACAAGCCTACCTCAGGACACAAGAAAAATCTCAAATGAACAACCTAACCTTACAACTAAAGGGACTAGAAAAAGAAAAGCAAACAAACCCAAAGTTATTAGAAGGAGAGAAATAATAAAGATCAGAGCAGAAATAAATAAAATAATGACTAAAAGATTAGAAAAGATCAATGAAAATACTAAGAGCTGCTTCATTGAAAGATAAACAAAACTGATAAAACTTTAGCCAGACTCATGGAGAAAAAAGAGAGAGGACCCAGATAAATAAAATCAAAACTGAAAGAGCAGAAGTTACAGCTGACACCACAGAAGTACGAAGAAACATAAGAGATTACTACCAACACTTATACATCAATAAAATGCAAAACCTAGGGGAAATGGACAAATTCCTAGAAATGTACAATTTCCCAAGACCGAATCAGGAAGAAATAGAAAATATGAACAGACCAATTACCAGTAATGAAATTGAATTGGTAATTTAAAAAAAAAAAAAAAAAACCTCTCAACAAACAAAAGCCTAGGATCAGACAGCTTCACAGGTGAATACTACCAAACATTTAAAGAAGAGTTAACACCAATCCTTCTCAAACTATTCCAAAACATTGCAGAGGAAGGAAGACTTCCTAACTCGTTCTATGAGGCCACTATCACCCTGATACCAAAACCAGACAAAGAGCACAAAAAAGAAAATTGCAAGCCAATATCACATATGAACATAGATGCAAAAATCCTCAACAAAATATTAGTAAATTGAATTCAACAATACAATAAAAGGATCATACACCATAATCAAGTGGGATTTATCCCAAGGATGCAAGGATAGTTCAGTACTTGCAACCAATCTGTGATACAGCACATTAACAAATTGAAGAATAAAATGTATATGATCAGCTCAATAGATGCTGAAAAAGCTTTTGACAAAATTCAGTACCCATTTATGATAAAATCTCTCAACAGAGTAGGTATAGGGGGAACATACTTAAGCATAATAATAGCCATATATATAATAAGACCACAGCTAACATAATACTCAACAGTGAAATGTTGAAAGCATTTTCTCTAAGATCAGGAACAAGACAAGGATGCCCACTCTCACCACTTTTATTCAACATAATATTGGAAGTCCTAGCCACAGAAATCAGAAAAGAAAAAGAAATAGAAGTAATCCAAATTGGAAAAGAAGAAAGAAAGCTGTTACTTTTTGTAGATGACATGAAACTATATATAGAAAATCCTAAAGATGCCACCAAAATCCATAACTCTTTGATGAATTCAGTAAAGCTAAAGGATACAAAATTAATATATAGAAATCTTTTGCATTTCTATACACTAACAATGAACTATCAAAAAAAGAAAAGAAAAGAACCTCATTCAAAACTGCATCTAAAATAATATAATACCTAGGAATAAATCTAATGAAGGAGCTTAAAGACCTGTACTCAGAAAACTCTAAGACATTGATGAAAGAAATTGAACATGACAGAAACAAATGGAAAGATGTATCTTGCTTATGGATTGGAAGAATTAATACTGTTAAAATGGCCATAATACCCAAGGTAATCTAGAGAGTCAGTGAAATCTCTATCAAAATACCAAAGGCATTTTTCACAGAACTAGGACAAATCGAAAATTTGTATGGAAACACGTAATACCGAAAACAATCTTGAGAAATAAAAACCAAGCTGGAGATACCACTCTCCCTGATTTCAAACTATAATACAAATCTACAGTAATCAATACAGTATGGTACTGGCACAAAAAGAGACAAATAGATGAACGAAACAGAATAGAGAGCCTAGAAATAATGCACACTTATATGGTTAATTAATCTACAACAAAAGAGGCAAGAATACACAATGGGAAAAAGACAGCCTCTTCAATAAATGGTGTTAGGAAAACTGGAAAGCTACATACAAAAGAATCAAAGTGGACTACTTTCTCACACTATATACAAAAATAAAACTCAAAATGGATTAAAGGCTTAAATATAAAACCCAAAACCATAAAATTCCTAGAAGAAAACATAGGCAGTATGCTCTTTGACATCTGTCTTAGCAATATTTTTTTAATGGATTTGTCTCCTCAGACAAGGTCAATAAAAGCAAAAATAAACAAAGGAAGTTACATGAAAATCTTTTGCATGATGAAGGAAACTACCAACAAAACAAAAAGGCTGCCTACAGAATGAGAGAAACTATTTGCAAATGATATATCTGGTAAGGGGTTAATACCCAGAATATACAAATAACTCATACATTTTAACAACAACAACAACAAATTTAAAAAAACTTTTAAAAATGGCCAAAAAGGAATAGACATTTTTTCAAAGAAGACAGATAGACAATAGACAAAAGAAAAGATGCTCAGCATCATTAATCATCAGGGAAATGCAAATCAAAACTACAAGGAGATATCACCTCACACATGTCAGAATGGCTCTTATTAAACAAGTAAGAAGTAACAAGTGTTGAGGAGGATGTGGTGAAAAGGAAACCCTTGTGCACTGTTAGTGGAAATGTAAATTGGTGCAGCCACTACGGAAAACAGTATGGAGTTTCCTTAAAAAATTAAAATTGGAACTCCAGTATGATTCAGCAAGTCCATTCCTGGGTATTTGTCCAAAGAAAACAGAAGCACTAATTTGAGAAGGTATATGTCTCCCTATGTTCATTGTAACATTATTTACAATGGCCAAGATAGGGAAGCAACTTAAATTCCCCTGAATAGAAGACAGAATAAAGTACATGTGTGTGTGTGTGTGTGTGTGTGTGTGTGCATGTATAAAATAGAGAAAGATAAATACCATATGATTTCACTTATATGTGGAATCTAAAAAACAAATGAACAAACAACAAAATAGAAACAGAGTCGTCACAAATATAGAGAACAAACGAGTGGTTGCCAGAGGGGTGGGAGGATGAGAGAAATAAGTGAGGGAGATTAACAGGCACAAACTTCCAGTTACAAAATAAGTGAGTTATGGGGATGAAATGTACAGTGAGGGGTGTGTAGTCAATAATGATCTAATATCTTTGTATAGTGACAGATGGTACCTAGACTTACCATGGTGATCCTTTTGTAATGTATAGATATAATGAATCACTGTTGTGTAATGTATAGATATAATGAATCACTGCTGTGCACCAGGAACTAGCATAGTGTTATAGATCCATTATACTTCAAAAACAAACAAACAGATAAACGCATAAAAAAAGAGATTAGATTTATGGTTACCCGAGGCAGGGGGGAGGGGGAGGGAGAACTGGGTGAAGGTGGTCAAAAGGTACAAACTTGCAGTTATAAAATAAATAAGTACTAGGGATGCAATGTACATAATTAATATGATTAACACTGCTGTAGGTTATATATGAAAGCTGTTGAGAGAGTAAGTATTAAGAGTTCTCACCACAAGGAAAAAATATATTTTTTTCTTTATCTTTTATTTTGTATCTATGTGAAATGATGGATGACCATTAAACTTATTGTGGTAATCATTTCATGATATGTGTAAGTCAAATCATTATGCTGTACGCCTCAAACACATACTAGGCTGTATGTCAACTATATCTCATTAAAACTGGCAGAACAAGAAAAAGAATGATTTCCCTATTTTTTAAAAAATATTATTTATGGAGAATAATAAGGAGAATATGTATTAGTCTTTCCTTTTCTTTGTGTCAATGCTTCTCAAAACATATTGATCTGAAAGATAACACATGTTCCAAGGTGAAAGTCTCCTCTTCATACATAGGTGTGGTTATTAAAATAATCTACACAGTCATATGTATGCATATGAATTTAATTGCAGGACTTGTCACACTACAAAGTATTGTGAACATTACCTAACACTTACTGTGTGCCATGTAGTTATAATCTCTTTATATTTAAGAAATCTTGTAATCTTTTCTTACCTCTTTTATTGATAAAATTCAAGGAAGTAGAAATAATTCTAAGTTTGAAATCATTTAATCTTTAGAACAATCTAATGAGGGGGATACTATTATCGTTGCTATTTAAAAGATGAGAAAAAAGATACAGAGAGAGATAAACGACTTATCTAAGGTCACACAGGTGCTAAATATCCAAATGCTTATGATGACTCCTCAACAATAAGATTTAGAAGGTATTGTTTCCAATGCATATTTGAAAATATTATCCCCACACAAACATCTAATATTTTTCAAAGCATATGTTCTATGGAACAAAGTGTAGCCAGCGTTATTTTGTACAGTCCAAATATTTCATTGTCCTAAATCAAATCCTGGGGCAACTATATGATAAATATTCATTGCTTCTCTTAGATTCATTTTCACCAATATTTACCTTGACACTTTGCTTTCTAAATACATCACACATGCTATGTAGGATACGAATGATGAGACTTATAGTCATGACAAAGTAATAGAGATAAG
This sequence comes from Grampus griseus, assembly GCF_964374135.1. Taxonomy (NCBI): domain Eukaryota; kingdom Metazoa; phylum Chordata; class Mammalia; order Artiodactyla; family Delphinidae; genus Grampus; species Grampus griseus. The sequence goes on along the minus strand of NC_138998.1, from coordinate 119,473,573 downwards.
ATTTATCTTTCCACATTAAATAACTAAAGCAATATACAAAGTATATGGAATAATGGTTTTCAGCCATTGGACAAAAGACAGCTCAGGACAGTAAACTGATAGAAGATAAATAAACCAAGTGAGGACAAGTGCCTAGTTCACTACATAAAGGGTTTCTAAGACACAGTGCAGGAGGGGGTGCTCAAAGAGAGCCAGCTCAGAGATTTTGTTGAGTTCACAGTACAGGAAGGCAAACTACCAGAAGGGAAAGGCTTGCACAGAGAGGAACAGTCCTTAGATCTGCAGAGACTTCCTTTGAATCTTTGTGTGCATGGAAGGAACTATATGAAGGACCACAGAGAAGGAGATACAAAAATTACTGGAGACCACACACACCTGGCAAGTCTTCCTAACACAAAGTAGCCAGCGGAGAACTCAGAAAGGTATTGCCTCGGGACTTCCCTGGTGGACCAGTGGCTGAGACTCTGCCTTCCAGTGCAGGGGACGTGGGTTCAATCCCTGGTCAGGGAACTGAGATCTCACATGCTGTAGGGCAACTAAGCCCACGCACTGCAACTACTGAGCCTGCACGTTCTGAAGCCCTCACACCACAAGGAAAGATCCTGCATGCTGCAACAAAGATCCGTGTGCCACAACTAAGACCTGAAGCAGCCAAATAAATAAATAAATATTTTAAAAAAGAAAGGTATTGCCTCAGTAATGGGGCTAAATTAGCCTTAAATTCAAGGCTATCGTAATGCTACCTAATAAAACCTCAAAAGTAAATCTCAGATTGATTGAACTCTTTCCAAGAAGCATAACTGGGTCCCAGAAAAAAAATACCAAAATATTTAAATGTACACAGAAGGGTCCAACATCCAATTAAAAAATCACCCAATATACAAAGAAAAATATTATTCATACTGAGATGAAAAATTCAATAGAAACAGACAAAGAAATGACAGAGATAACATAATTAGTAGCAAAGCGTGTTATTTTATATAGACCCCCATGTGTTCTTTCTTTGATTATGGTTAGGAATTAAAAATGAGTGATAATTCCCAAGTTTTAATATCTCTTTAAGCTTACAGGGACTTTGCATATTCCTCAAATGGAAGCAGTTTTTCAGAGAACATTTCTGATTTTTCTTTCCTCCCATATTCCTTCACTTAGACCTCTCCGCCAGAGAAAAAGGTCTTGTGTCAGGAGATTTGACAGAAGGGCTCAGATGTCATAGTTGTTGTCTTCTGGCTGGTCTTCCTCTCCTATCAGCATGATCAACCCATCCGTGTGTGTGTGTGTGTGTGTGTGTGTGTGTGTGTGTGAGAGAGAGAGAGAGAGAGAGAGAGAGAGAGGAAGGGAGAGAGAGGGGGGGCTTTTCTTGTGAGGCCTTAACATTCTCCTCAGCTTGACTAAACTTTAGACAAGCTTCTTCCTGACTTAAAGCCTCCACCTCCCTTTCCTTAGAGCAGTTACTTTAGAAAACTTGCAGTTTCTCTGCCCCTTGGAGACTCAAATCTTCTATAACACAGGACTGTCTTTCTCAATGACCTGGGAGCCATCCCTTTAACATGTCACCATCAAGAATCATAAGGCTCCTCTTTCCTACTCCCTGTGGCAGGGTAGGAGCCTAACTTAGATACAGGACAATTAGTGAACATAGATGGTCCAAACATGTTGGCCAGCCTACCCCATGAAGTTCTCTAGTACTTCTCCACTAACTCATCCCAGGCTTAAAGTCCCCTCTGTTCTGCTTCAATAGAGTTGAGTTCAATCTCTCTGCCTTAACACGTGCCCACTGTAGTACTTATTTTACAGGGTACAGACCAGTAGTTTTGAATGGATCAGTTAAATTTAAGGTGGAGAATTGGAAGTTAAAATGTGCTTCTGAACAAAATTTCCTATCTGAATCCTAAGCAGGTTTTTTAATCGGTATGGAAAACATAGAGGAAAGTGATATTAACTGAAAGGTAGAAAACCCAACACTAATTATGAGGAAATTTTCACAGCTAGGACATTTCCGGATCTCTCTCTCTCTCTCTCTCTCTCTCTCTCTCTCTCTCTCTCTCACACACACACACACACACACACACACACTGAAAAAGCTTAGAGCACTCATTCTATTTTTGAACTATCAAATGAGTGAAGGAGAAACTGAATTCTCTGCCTATACACAGAATCCACACATTATTATAGGTTTGAAATTTTAATGAATGGTGCAGACCTTTATTTAAAGCAGAAATTGTGCGGTACATGCAGGCGAAGTCATTGCCCCAAGGGAAGCTAATTAGCAAAAGAATAGAGAATATAATTCAAATTTCTCAATGTTTCACTACCCTAAACTGCATCTCTATTAATTTCTCCCTGACTGCACTAGAAGGCATGTTTTAAATCAGGATTTTATATAGAAAGGTAAAAATAATTTTCATGTTTATCAGATAATCCCAATAGTTATTGGCAATTAAAATGAACTGTGTGCATTAGCACATCTTAACCCACGTCTCTTATGCAATATCAGGGACTCCACTGTGCTCAGTTTCCTCTAACATTTCATCGATCATGACCTGGTGCTCTCTTGTACATGTGCTTGAGGGGAAATGCATAAGGCAAGCGGCAGTGTTAAAATAACAAGAATGATACAATTATCAGCATGCAATCCAGTTACTTTTGAATTGGATGCCTTATGCTATTATCGGCTTCATTTCTCCTGAAACAAAAAAGATTGAGGGTCTGCCTCTTTGCAAATTGCCTCAGTTACGGATGGTATACATTGCTGTGTTGTCGAAATGGAGAGGAGAAAATTTTCTTATGGCCTTTCACTTGAAAAGCCAGGAAACGACTCTCTTCAGATTTTCTTTAGTCTCATATTAATCCCATTTCATTGAGATTCAGAACCTCATGGAGCAAACACTAGATTATTATGTATATAATTAATGTGCCTGCATTCACGCACTTGATTATTAATCAAATCGTATAATTATTCTTTAGCATTTTATATTTCTCAGCAAATAACTTGTCAATATAAATATATCTTGATCATGTACTGATAGATTTACCAAGTTCACCAGATAAATGTTGCTATGTAAATCATTTCAAAAACAATACAGCAAACCTCAGGCCCCCAGACAGCAATTCACAGGGTGACTAGAAATGCTTTCTAGCACAATTCTCGTTAGACTTTCTCCAGTTTTGGCTAACAGCAATTCCCAGCCTAAGTTTACTGTCTGCAGTGATGCACCCTGATGAGTGAGAGCTTTTCTCAGCATGGGTCTTATTAGCATTTTTCTGTGCTTGGCAATAAGCAACTCAGTACTCCCTATATCGTCACCCCTTCATTGCCCACAGCAGACGGCTCTGATTTCTTTAAAGAAGGAAGCCTTCTCCACTGGCTGTACAAAACATTTTTTTTAAAGTTTGCCCTACTGGAGACAGGTGAAAGACTGACTTTCAGTAGCTGCACAGGAGACTACTTCCAAGCGTTCTTTGCATTAATATGTAAAGCAATAATCAGTAAGTAGTACCTTTTGACAACAGGTGGCTTTTCATTCTAAAAGAGGCAGTATCTTGTTGTGAATCAAAGGTACCCCGTGGTTCTGCTATCACTTCTCTGTACCTCCTACCAGCTCAGGGTATATAGATATCTTCACAGACCAGAGCTGCGCTGCTCTCTCCAGAGCTGCCTTCCATGCTTAAATTGAACTTCAGTGATCTGGCAAGTCACTTCACCAGTGGACGATTTCCTTGTACTCTCAAATCACAGGGGGCTTTTGAACTGAAAAGACAGGCTTCATAATCAGAGAAAAGAAACTATAATAGAGCATTCCCTGTAAGAATTCTCAACGCTGGGATAAGCACACACAATGCAGATTTTCTTTTACTTTTACCCCATACTTACTACCCAGGACCATGTGCTCTGGATTGAAATACCTTTTATTGAAATACCTCTTATATGAACATGGAATTCAGCTATGAAACAATTTTTAACCATTGATAGTATACAGTGTTTCTTATTTTACTCTATTTAGTTGAGGACACAAGCAAGATTAGAACTACTGAGATCAAATTTTGGCCCTAAAAGAATGAGAAATTGATTTTCCAAAGAATAAAATACAGATACTTTGATTTTGTCTGCAATGCTAAGCATCATATTAACATATGTAAAGCAGATTAAGATGAGTTAGTTGTGTATTAATGCAATATGAAACCAACCCAGAGGTACCGTAGACAATGAGACCCTCGCTCTACCTATTGTGCTTAGTCCCATTCATAACATAGACATTGGAATAAATGTGTGAATGTTATCCCTTTTTTCCACATAACAAGGAAATTACTGAGAGGTGTCTACTGTATTTTAATAAGTATTTTCAACCTTGGGATTTTCAAATACTTGTAACCTGCATGATATATATTGGGTTAGACTTCTAAATTGTTTTCTTTTTGGTGTCCAAACACATTTAAGTGAAAAATATTGTCCTTATCTCTAATTCTATTTAGTTATCAGTCATCATATTTTGTATGCATTTAATGATTCATTTAAAAATTCTCTTATATTCCCAGAATTTAGTGATATTCAGAAATGTTGAGTGACCCAACGTGCTAGATTAACTAGAGAGTGGAAATTAGAGTTTATTTTAGAGAATTAGAACACAAATAACACTCTAAGTAAATATGTTTGGAACTAATTAAATTGAGAGTATTTAATCAATTAATCAATGAGTATTCAAGGTACTTTACTAGAGACTGGGGAATGCATTATCAACCAGGAGTCAGGAACAGAATTATCTGCATACAATTACTTAGAGAAAAGAGAGAAGAGCTTAGAGTAAGAAACCATTGAAATACGAAATGTAGAAGACATGAATTTCTAACAACTGTGACATAAACCAGAAATGAGATCCAATTATTAATTAATTACAAGACTGTGAACCTCATCAGCTTGGGGTGTAAGGCACAAGAATATTTTAGAACTTCTTAATCACTTTCTCTTTATCTTTAGGCAGGCTTTACAAAAGCAGTCATCCAAGAAATAAACACCAAATCTAAGATCATGAAAGACACTATGGTTACACTGAAATTTTTCAATGCAAACTTGATATCTAATCTACAAAAGTATAAGAATTTACAGCAGGAAATATTTTTGTTTTTATTTTGTTTCTAGTCTAACCTGGAGTTTAGACTTTATACTTCCCCAAATGGAGAAACCAAGGTTCTAGGGGTTTAAATTATTTGTTTAAAGTTATTCAAGTAAGAATGCAGGAGAGTGCTTCATATTTAGTTAAAAGTGCTTTGCAATATACTGGAGTTGTGTTTAAAATATCAGTTTAATAATGGTTATTGTTTATTGAGTCTATAATGTGTAGTAAGAAGTTTTTTATTTCATTCTGTCATTGCAGTAGCCTTTCTCTTGTAGTTTTTAATCCCCATCTCATAGGTGAAGAAACTAAGCCAAATGCAGGTTAAAAAGTCTGTACATTTTACAGAGTCAAATTAGATAGTCAAATCAGTCAGGATCAAAATAAAACACACCTATGTACTAGTGTACCATGTCTTTTCAGGGATAGAGAGAATTTTCCATATTTATGGCTTCTCTCTGAACGCTGAACCATAGATTCTAACAGCCTACCAAAATGCCCCGCTAGAACAGTATTATGGATAACTAATGTTTTCTAGTGAGCACTAAAACCTTTCTGTATTTAAGTGAGTTACTCAAATAAGGGGGGAGGGGAGCTGTGCACCCTGATAAAATAAAAAGAACAATACCATAAAATGAGCAAATCAGATCATAGTATAGCATGAATTAAAGCTATCTATCTGTCTGTCATCTACCTGTCTATCTATCATCTATCTATCTTCTGTCATCTATCATCCTTATGTGTTAAACACTGAACAGCAGGAAATAATGGATACAGATGCATAGTGCTTCTCCAATTTTTTAGTGATACTTTTAATATAAACTGTGTTGCAAACATGTCATACTTGAAAAAAATGTATAAGGATTCTGGAAGAACACACATTATAATTAAATAGAGATATTTCCAAGGTCACTTGTAATGTATGTAATGTAGTTACAGATAAAGAGCCAGCAAAATGACAAAAAGTAGAGTTTACACCACATGCAATGATCTCAGCTAGCAACTACTATAACTGTGTCTAAAGTTACTACTTAAGCTCCTGTGGCCATTTATGCAGAATTCACTTGGATAAATTATCCACTTACTTTAATATAATTACAAATTTGTTGTTAATCTAAATATTCCACAGCCAAGAAAACATCTTAACCTTCCTTTATGCAGGAAAACATCCAGTTCTACTAACAACTATGCTTTAACACTAATGAAGAGTGTTGTCTAAGAGTGTTGTCTAAGCTGGTTTTACCCTCAGCAGGAGTAAAAGAGATAAGTGAGATGAGAACTTAGCACAAAGATCCCTGCCATGTTCCTAAAGTACCAGCAGACTAACAATTATAATTTAATGTATTTATGCAAAAAGCCCTATAATTGAAATCATTTACATGCTTGGACATTATTTATATTTTTATACTATTGTAGTAATTGTACTGATCTGATAATCCCTATTGAGTGTTTTGAAATTTTTAGAAGCTTAATTTTTTAACGTTAATGCATTCTTCCTAGAGCTTAACCCCTATTTAATATCGACTCAGATATGATTTTTCTCTTCCAGATTTACACAAGTTTTTTGAGACATCAACATATTTATTATTTCTTAATCAAAAAGAAAGAAAACATATTGTATCTGTTTATTTTTGTGATGAACAGGGTATTGGGACTCTTCTAAAGCACAGATTCGTTTGATTCACACCTTTCTAAATGAGTACTATAGCTCGTTTTATTTTCTGACAAGCAACAGATGCAAGACTGCAGTTTGAAATAAGATAACATGAAATTGGACTGTTTTCTTTTTAACTATTTTCTAACTCCGAATTACACTATTATGTTCTGTTACAAACCTTGTTTTGCCACACAGACTAGACTGCCTTTTACCTGTCTTTTATATTTTAGACAAAATTTGGAGGCCTAGGTTTCTTTAAGAGCCTATCAAAGAAATTAAATCCTCTTGGCAGCTAACATGCTTGGGCTACTGTCTCTATATCCTCTCTTTATAGTTCAAAATACTTTTGACATGAATTTCTAGCATCCACTTAAAAGACACACAACAGGGCTTCCCTGGTGGCGCAGTGGTTGAGAGTCCGCCTGCCAGTGCAGGGGACACGGGTTCGTGCCCTGGTGCGGGAAGATCCCACATGCCGCGGAGCGGCTGGGCCTGTGAGCCATGGCCGCTGAACCTGCGCGTCTGGAGCCTGTGCTCCGCAACGACGGGAGAGGCCACAACAGTGAGAAGCTGGCGTACCGCAAAAAAAAAAAAAAAAAAAAAAAAAAAAAAGACACACAACAAGAGCCATGAGTTGAAGTGTTATTCAGGGTCTTGCTGAGGACTATAGCCCAAGAGACAGACACTCAACCCTGAGGAACTGCTCTGAGGAAGTAGGGGAGAAGTCAGTTTATGTATGATTTTTGGCTAGAGAATTCATGCAGTCAAGCATACATCTTGGTAAAAGATTACTGCTAATCTCAAAGAACAGCTTACATTAAAGATTTTAGTGCTTTTCTATTGTATGGGAAGATGCAAGAATCTGGGGTCATTGAATTTCTTTCTGAGGTACGTGGCATCTAACTATCTAAGGGCCTGCTAGTCCAAAGCACAGAGTGCCTCATCCTGTGTTTCATGCTGAATTCCTCTCAGGGTGCACTGTTGGTGGTCAGCTGCAGTGAGCTACCCTTGTAGACCTGGATGGTGAACAGCACTCTTTTTCTTGGGGATCGTAATTTTTCTGTATCCACACTAGCTACCAGATGTGAACAGATATGCAAAAAAAGGAAACGCCATTACTTGAATATGTTGACAGAGGGAGACTTGCTCCTGAAAGTATGGTAGATATGACAGTATATGGAGCCACATTCTGGCAGTCTGTGCATTGCAGAAAATAAATAAACTTTCTGAACAAGTAAAAGTATTATTCAAGAAATGGAGTGAAGTTAGGAGCCTCAGAAGCCATGCCCACAGAACAGTGATCTAATGCAAAGCTGCCGTATAGTAATTAAATTTGGTCTACAATTTAGAGTTCTGAAAACAAAACTAAACAAAATCTATCAGCTTTATTTATTCTGTCCCTTTTTACTTTACAACAGGGTAATTTCAATCTCCAGAAGGCTTCTGTAATCTCTTTTAAAGCAGCTATTACTTCCATATTCTCAAATGCAAATACGCTTCAAGATCTGTATTAGGTAGAGGGGAAAAATGATACTCTGAAGTTATTTTATCCAGTGCACGGGGATGCAGCAATTTGCATAGGAGAATCTGTGTATGTGTATGTGTTTTTAAAGAGAAAGCAAGTGCCTTCTCTCAGGTCGCAAAAGATGTTATTAATAAACATTGGTTGAACTTACATATATTTGAATCTCTTGCCTCTTGACTGCTCCTTTCAGCCAGACTGCCTGCTCTTGACATGTGATTGGCAAAGAGTAGTCAACCATGTCTAAGCCAAAGGGAGAAGATTTATAACTATTTAATAGAATCCTATCATAAAAAATAACTCTGTAGAGGAATAAAGTGAAAAAGTGCACTGGAGCATTTCACATACTATGCTAACTCTGAGCCAAAACAAAACAAAACAAAACAACTTTTTAAAAAAGGTTTAAGCACACAAACACAGGTAAAGCACTTTTTGTTTCTGTTCATATAGAGAATGCCTCTGTAAGTAGAATTACATAAAATACAGTTGTAATATGGGTCATCTTTAAATATCTATGATTTCTAAAAACATTAGAAAGGCTATCTTACATTGCTAAATGATGGTGTAGGCTAACTCATAATTTGTCTGCATGTAATAGAGAGATATCTTTTAATTGTCCAGGGTTCTAGGTACAAATATGTATGAAAAAAATCATCTGAAGTGTAATTAGATGTAAAATTGAAAAACAGTATAATATTTACACCTTCATTGCTTCTATGATCACTGTAGGGCAATTAAAAATACAGAGAGGCAGCCAGTGCACATCTGGTTTGACAGTGAGAGCCATAGGGTATGTTTATACCTCTACAACTATTAAAGTTCAAACTAGAACAAAGACCTTTGTCCGAAGCCATTGTTAAAAAAAATTTTGATATACTCTTCATTTGATGTTTGCCAAGTAGCACAGCCATGCCCTACATCAATATTCTTATAATTAGGTGAAGCCAAAGAAGTTCCCACAAAACCCAAGAGCTTAAACATATTATTTAGATCAGCAATTTACTATATTATTCTGTTATTTTCATGTTTAAGAAGTTTTTGTTTTTTTTTAAGACTAAAGCCCAGATTATTCAAATTTCACCAGCTTTCTCATTAATGTCCTATATCTGGTGCAGCATTCAATCCAAACACCACATCACATTTAGTCATATTGTCTCCTTAGCGTGCTTTAATCTGTGATGGTTTTTCAATCTCTCTTTATTTTTCATGATCTTGAGATGTTTGAGGCATACTTCATTAAGTATTTTGTAGTATGTCCCTCAAATGAGATACATCTGATGATTTTCTTACAGTTAGAGTCTAGTATTTTAGATTCTAGAATACCACACTTTCTTTTCTGATTATCTCACTTTGTTTCTCAGTCACATTTACTGCTTTTTCGTCTTCTCCCCTACCTTTAAGTTTGAGTGAGTGACAAAAAGAAAACAAAAAAAAAGGGAGAGTTAATGATGTGAGGTGATAGAGGTGATGGATGTGTTATCTTGATCTTGGTAATCAGTTCACAATGTATATGTAATCAAATTATCATGTCATGGACTTTAGATATAAACAACTGAATGTACAATTATTTTTGTCAATGATTCCTCAATAAATTTGTAAAAAAATATTGAGTGACTCAAGGCCCAGTCCTAGATCCATCATCTTTTTTATCTATTTCTTTTCCTTTGGGGTTTTATCAAGCTCTATGGCTTTAAATAACATCTGTATAAGTTGAATATTTGATTTAAGAAAAACAGTACGTGCTTCAACATTCCATTAAACCATAACAATCCTGAATGTTGGTTTCATTGCAGAGGTTGTGATTCTAAAATGCTGGCCATACATGGCCTGGAAGCTTCTCTGAAACAATATTTTCATTTTTATGAAATGGATTCAGGTATATTGGAAAAGGAAGCCATCATTTGTTAAACAATTATTGGCTGTCAAAAACTGTGCTCGGAACATTTATTTTCCAGAACCTCAATGTTTTAGAAATCTGATGGCTGACCCAGGATGGATTGACATTATTGGATCTGCCTGGAACAGTATAATTTTGAAATGATGGCCTTCAGGCTAGTTTTTGCCTAGATGAAGCAGACCACAGGGCCTGTCAATAGATATCCAGGCATGTCCTGCTGGAAGACGAAGTATGTTCCACAGTTATTAGAAAAGCATTAATCTTAAATCTAGGACATGAGATCTAACTACTGGGGCAATTGGCATGCTCTATCCATCAAATGACAAAATATTCAGACCTAAATGATGTTCATAGTTGACACAAATGTAAATAAATGCATCTGTATGTACACATATTATTTCAGTATGCATACACTATTTAAAAAAACATTCTGACAATCACTTTTGTCCATTCAATCAACAACTTATTGAATGATAAAAAAGGACCAACATTACAGATCTTTTCAGACACCGTTCACTGAGAAGAACAATGTCTGAATAATCAAGCCAAGAGTTACACTTTTCTGTATGAAGCATAAATTTTTTTCCACAGAACTCATTCAGTCAAAAGTCAGTATTGACATGGAAATATTTCATTCAAGTTATAGTTGCCAGATAAATACAGGACACTCAGTTAAATTTGAATTCTAGGTAAACAACATATATTATTTTAGCAATGTAATATTTGGAACATACTTATGTTAAATAAATTATTCATTGTTTTACTAAAATCTAATTTAACTGTGAGACCTATATTTTTATTTGTTAAATCTGGCAACCGTAATTACAAAAAAATAACCCATCTCTGAAATATTCATGTTTATTCATGCAGTACTTATTTATTGAGCACATAGTATATGGCAGTAATACTAATGTACATTCAATTTTCAATGAATAAGAGTTGATTCAATTCTTCAAAAAGCTTTCCATGTTATAGAACAGAAAGACAAATAAATGCATGCCTCCAATCAGCATGATAAGTATTATATTAAGTATTCACTGGGTATCAGGGCAATTGGATATGGAGCTACCTCAGCCTTTGCAGGGGGTTTTAGAAGATATCAGAAGATATCAGAAATGGGTCAACATTTAAGTTAATTCCTAACTAGGTTAACCTGGTAAGAAAGCCATAGATGAAAGTAAGATACGATGGAGTTTAGGGAAAGATCTTCAATTTGATAACTGAACATTGTATTTCCAAGTTACGGAATTTAAAAAATTGTTCAAAAGTAATGAATTCAAGTTCTAGGTTTCTAGAGCTTGAATTTTGTAATAGTCAAGGTCAAGGCAGAGATAAAAATAAAACTAGTGTTTTGAATAGAACAAATTTAAAAGAAAATGTTCTTAATTCAGTTTCATCCATGTTGTCATAAATGACAGGATTTCAAACCTAGAGGACATTATGCTACGTGAAATAAGCCAGACTCAGAAAGACAAAGTATGATCTCACTTATATATGGAATTTAAAATAGTCCTAACCCTAACTCTAACCCCCATCTTTGCAGTCTTCCTCTAGTGCTCCTTCTTGGCAAAAACTAGAGGAAGGCTATTAGGAAAGTAGAAAAGTGGATCATAGAGTCCAGCTTCAGCACCAGAAACAGGGTAGAGAATGACTGCTCAAAGTTGAAAGACAACTAGATGATTGGCACATCTTATAAGTCACTATATGAACATAATGCTGTAGACACTGTACTTCATCATTTTTTGTGTGTGTAATTTTTTCTTTTTCTCATTAAGCTTTTCCATTAAATGATGGGAAAAAGTAACTTCTTTATGTCAATTGCTTTTTATCATTGACAATCATACAACATTTTTCTTGATACTTACAATTTTTCACATGCTCTTTTTCTCTTTGATTGACTTTATTGCCCTGCAGAATTCTCCCTTTTGCATGTCAATTTTTAATCCCTTGTTTTTATCAGTCTCTTCTGTAAGGGAAAATCAATGAAACCATGTTTCACCAGTAATCTGGTTACTAATTGTTTTGTTATTCACCTGAGACTCACATTAGAAAGTTTTTTCCCTTTCTGCTGCAAATTAGTAAATTGAATGTAAGACAAAGCCATGTTTATTCCTAAAAATGAAGTAAGATAAGAAAATTCTTGATATTTTACATATTGATAAGTTAAGGCAGGAAAGAATTTGAATCCCTCCAATTTTCTACAGCAATAAACTATTTGCTACTATTAGTAGCAAAGAATGTGACCACAAATCTATGCCCCCTCTCCACTTTTTGATCTCCACATTTTGTCCCAATATTGGGACCACTTCAGGTATAAGAAGCAGTGGCAAATATTCAAAGGTCTTTCATAAGATAGCTATAATCTATAATCAAAGACATACATCTCATATTTAGTGTAAAATTATTTTTAATCTCACATTGCATTTTGTGCCACAAATGGAAATTATTATTTTCCCACATGTTATTGCAAAAGTAACCAAAAACTATATATGATGACACCTATTATAATAGTGTGTATTTAGGGCTTCCCTGTGGCGCAGTGGTTGAGAGTCCGCCTGCCGGTGCAGGGGACGTGCGTTCGTGCCCCGGTCTGGGAGGATCCCACGTGCTGCGGAGCGGCTGGGCCCGTGAGCCATGGCCGCTGGGCCTGCGCGTTCGGAGCCTGTGCTCCGCAGCGGGAGAGGCTACAGCAGTGAGAGGTCCGCGTACCAAAAAAAGAAAAAAATAGTGTGTATTTAACTAAAGGCATATGAAAATTATAATTCATAAACATAATTAACTTAATCTGACACTCATCATAATAAGCCAAATAAAACACTCTTCTAATGATAGTGAAAATGAAGTGCAGAAATTAAATCTAAATTATAGTTAAGAGAAAAGACAACAGGTAGAGATTAATACTCACTGAGTATTACTCAACTCACTGATAATGTTATAACTAGCATTATTTTGAAGAAGCTGAAGGTGAACTCTGCATTCATAAGATTTTAAAATGGTGTTCATATTTTAAAAATTTTTTTATTGGAGTATAGTTGATTTACAATGTTGTGTTAGTTTCAGTTGTACAGCAAATTGAATCGGTTATACATAGACATATATCCACTCTTTTTTTGGATTCTTTTTCAAAATGATGTTCATACTGTAGTTTTCTTGGGTATAATCAGAATCAATAAAGCAAAGCATGTTGTACAGAATCTGTCCAATTAATAGATCGTAGGTGGTTAACTAGTCTGTACTAATTGTTGCAAAGATGGAAAATTTTAAAATGCAGTGATTATTTTCTTCTACATAGTATGACATAGTATTTGGTAATTTCTTTGTCCTAATTGATGAATTGTTTTGCATTATATACTATATGTTGAATGTGGCTATAAATGAAATTTCCATTCCTATTAAAAGACATTCGTGATCTCCAGCATAAAAGGCAATACAAATATGGGAGGAAAAGCTTCCATTCCCTAACTCATCAGCATAATTAGCAACATGTTTGGAATGCCTCTAGCAAGTGGACAGGGATGAAAATATCTTATTGGTCTTGAGGTAGAGTTTACCTAAGATGAGCGATCCCAATCGCCACTAGTCACTATCCTTATTCAATGCCCATTAGAAAGTCAAATTAGTTAAATCACAAGTTTCCAATATTTCCTGAAAACAGTATTTCTCTGATTCTTGAGTGGAGTAAATGTCCTAGGAATTTAAAAGGATGCAGAAAAGTCTGAGTAAATAAATGTAAAAACATTTAGATTCTGTATAGATTTAACACAACTATTTAGTTTGATAGAAGGGAAAATATGTAGCTAATAAAATTGTCAGAATGGTTTTTATGTTCTTTATGGCTTAGACCATAAAGGAAAAAGGATTAAGGTTTCTTTTGTATCTTATCTTAAAGAAAAGTCATAATTTATACAAAACATTTATAGTAGTTAAGTATGTCTTCTATTTAGGAATATAGTCTCTCACTCTAACACAGCCACAGTATTAAGCCAAGGAAATATATTCAGTTACCCAAACCTTTTGGATGGTTTCTTAAAATTGCTGATTATATTAAAATTTGTTCTATTAAGAATTGTGAGGGTTTTATGTAAATGTTTACAAACATCTCTCTAGACATCAGTTCATTTAATACTATTTTATAAAACCCTAAACAAGACACTATTAGAGATGAAATCTTTCAAATAATGATCATACAAAAAATGTATTCCATATACACTATTATTCCTCTCTTCTGGATATTGAGCAATCACTATCACACTGTGAAATAAATAGGTTCCTGCCTCCTCCTGCGCCTGTTTTCAGTGATTTTATTTAGTCAAGTAATCATATGAAATCCAACATGATTTTCTGTGTGGGAGATAGAAAAGTAGAGCAAGAAAATGAGATATGGTGAAGCAGAAAAGAACAAGAAGGAAGAAACACAAAGAAAGCATGAAGTCATTTAGTGAGAAGGAGTATGTCTAATCCACAAGACATTTATGAAATAAACAGAGACATCCCAACTTCTCAGTGTGAAAGGTTATTATCAGTATTGATTTTAGTTTACAAGTTCCCAAGTTCCTTCTCTTTCGCATTTAAGAAGGTAACATAAAATCCATAAATAATATGTGTCCAGAGAGTCAGTTTCACTAGATGGATCTGGAGAACTGCAGCACATTAATCTTGTGACTGTGCATTGGACCACTCAGAGGTATAAATTTAGAATGGCCTCTTGAGGGTCTTAAGAAATCAAGCTCATGTTTCTGCCCTCATAGACCCCCAGAGGAATATTTAGTGATGGTAATATAAACCCAGAATGCCTGTATACACAATCACACATATGTATGCTAAAGCAGGCACACACAGATATATACATAAGTAGACACATAAATGTTATGAAATTGTGGACAGATTAAATATTCACAAAATTAATAGTAACAATTTAGCCACTACCACTGTCTTTGGTTTGAGCCATTATATTCTGCTGCCTGTTTCATTGTCAGTATGTCTCTTGTGACATCTGCTGCTACTAATACTGCTCTTTGAGGCATGACCCAACAGTGGGGAAGACTCTTTGATATATCACACACAGTATAGAGACACAGATAACCAAAGGAAAGCACACCTTTCATAGCATAAGTCCTTTCAGGTTCAATAGCAAAAAACAAAAGATTTTTTCCAACTCTGCAACAGCACAAATCAACAACCTTCAAGTATTCCCTTAGCTTACAATAATAAAATAAAATAAACAAAAAGAGGAAGAGAAGGAACAGGGAGTATAAAGGCAACTGTTTTCTGATAATAAAATAAGGGGGGGCCAAAATCAGAAGGCCTGGCACCCAATCACTGAACCAGATGCCATTGTATTAGTCAGCCCAGGCCACCCTAATAGAATACCACAGACTGGGGGGCTTAAACAACAGAAATTTATTTTCTCACAGTTCTGGAGAGTGGAAGTCCAAGTTCAGGGTGACAAAAGGGCTGGTTTCTGGCCAGACCACCTTTTCATTGTGTCCTCATATGGCCTTCCACCTGTGCACATGTGTCTGGGGTCTCTATAAGGACACCAGTCCTGTTGGATTAAGGTTCCACTCTACGACCTCATTTAACCTTAAATACCTCCTTATCAGCCCTATTTCCAAATATAGTCACATTATGGTTTAGAGTTTCAACATGTGAATTTGGGGGTAGACAATTCAGTCCATAACAACCATCAAGGAGCTTAAATAAATGCATGAGTTTTCACATGGGAGTACCCGGTTTGAGTCGTGACTCTGCACTTACTGTTGCTATTGACCTTGGATGACATATTTCACTCTTCATTATTCAGTTTCTCATCAGTAAAATTGGGATTAGAGCAATAATTCCTTCCTATGATTTTTGTGAAAGTTTAATAAGACAGTTCATGTAAAGTGCATAGTGCAGAGCTGGGTACATAAAAATAATCTATAAATGGTACTTGTAAATATTATTTTATCTAGATGAAGTATACAAAGGGAGCAAGTTATGATGAGACTTTTTAATTGTGCAGTTAGTTCTTTCCTTAGTCACTTGGACAAAACACTTTGTTTTTGCACCATTGTTTTCTTATCATTAAGATGATGAAAATAGCTGTTCTTCTTATATCATAATTATGGTATTAAAACAATGAGATCATGCCTATGTAGCTTTCTGAGCTTCACAGATATGAGTCCTATTGAAAATATGGATTCTAACTGTTAATAAACAGCAGCATATATATTAGCTTAAAAGTCATTTCTTTACAATTAAAAATTTACAACTCACCTGAATGTGTAGTAGCTGCATAATTATGGCTTCTGGACCATTTTTATATTGTGCATGCTTTTTTTTGTTTGTTTTTTGTTTGTTTTGTTTGCTGTTTTTGATGAGTTGTATTTCATTTTTTAATTTTAATTTTTTTTTTTTGACGGTACGCGGGCCTCTCACTGTGGCCTCTCCTGTTGAGGAGCACAGGCTCTGGACACGCAGGCTCAGTGGCCATGGCTCACGGGTCCAGCCACTCCACGGCATGTGGGATCTTCCAGGACCGGGGCACGAACCCGTGTCCCCTGCATCGGCAGGCAGACTCTCAACCACTGTGCCACCAGGGAAGCCTTTGAGTTGTATTTCATTTTGATTTAACATGAAAACATTCACAAAAGGATAAAAAAAGGAAGAAACATTCTGAATGACATTTATCTAAGCTCTTTCCTATTTGGCTAGGCTGCTGCTTGGAACCATGGAACACTGATTTCTATGTTGGACAGAAGAACCTGAAGGGAAGTCCTTGTCATTTTCCTGTTCTCCCTCTACTTGTAAGTGAATGAAAAATGTAGGAGAAGGAATTTAGGGAAAAGACAGTAATCATCAGCCACTTGTTATTTATACATTCACCTATATTCTAAATGAATTTTTCAGTCATTCTATTTATCAAATTAACAGTGCATAATATAACATATTTTTAAAAAAGAATGAAAAAGAACATATAAGTGTACTAAACTGAAAGAAAGTAGATTGATGCAAAATATAAAAATATCAACTCAGGTGCATTAAATAGCCATTTTTAAAAAGGGTTATAAATTCAAATACATAGCTAAAAGCCCCCAAATTACTCTTCTGCTAAAAGTGTCATGGAAACATCACATTTTATTTTATTTTGACTTTTTAAAATAGGTTATATTTGAAGTGTTAGGCTAAACTATTTTTAGTTTTATAATCACAAAAGGTTGGAACATCAAACTTAAGCCACGCTTTTATGCTTGGCTTGTTCAAAACTTACATAACATCTTAATTAAAGCATTTTCTATCTTTCTCTATGGATTGTGTGGAAACATTAAAAATTTTATCTCAAGAGCAGCAGTAATTAAGAGAAATAGATCAAAAACAGAAAAATATATAGAAGCTGTACTTTAAAAAATAGTTATAAAATTACTTTTAAGGATTTCAGAACTTGTAACAGACTTTACATTATTCAGATGATAGTTAATGATTTGTAGATGAAAAATGAAAGAGAACCCATTAATCGTTATTTCTATTGAATAATATGTATTTTCACTAAGCAAGCGCAGGGTAATTCTAGTTAGTTAAAATACACATTTTAGTTATTAAAGATACTTGGAGATATTTCATTTATATGAATTCTTCTCCAGTCTGTATTTCAGTTTCATTTAACCAAAACTAATAATAGCAGAAATACCTATGTGAGATGCTCCACACCTTTCATTTCATTGGCTAAAGAAAGATATTGAAAAGACCTGTGACGAGTGTGCATGTGTGTGTGGTTATAATTGCTTGCCTTTCTCAGATCCTGATGCATTATTATAATTGCAGATTTATTTCTACTATTATCTGATATCAGAAAGCTATCAGAAAACTGATATCTAGCCCTCCAGCCAGATACCAGAAACCTGATATTTGGTTTTCCAGAATACTTTTCAGCAGAAACACCAAATTATGTGTCTTTCCCTTGATGACATGCTTTTCTTTTTAATTATTATCTATAAAGACAATTTTTGCAAGCAAAGGAGACTTTAAGATTTCTTTTTCTTATGAAAAATTGTATTTTAATTTATTAAACAATTCAGAAAATCAGTTATTTAATTCTATTTTAAATATATCAAATCTTATTCATCTTTAGAGGTTTTGGAGTAAAGCTTCATCCATTTGCTGACTTAATATCTTCAGAAATTCTAAGCTGCATTATAACCTACTGTGTTTTATTTCTCTTTTAAGTAATGAAGTCTTATGATTAAATATGGTGACCTTTATATTCTCAAAAATGTTATAATGGTCTGAACAAGTTTAGGAAGAGCTTAATTTAATATCTTAGGTTTTAATCAATTCTTTAATTGTACCTACAAATTGGAATTACACAGTTGATACTTGGATGGGCACAATTCTCTTAAACACTACAAGAGTACAAAATATCAAACATGCACAGTTTCTTAACTCACAAATATAAGTGAAATGATTGCTCTTTATTTTCTTAATGTTTTACAAACTTAATTCTAAATCTTTCCAATTTTAAAAGTCTTACTCATTCAAGGAAGGCAGTTCCTATCCAACTTAACAGGATATTACAAGCAGAGAATTTGGCCAGGTCTGAGACCAGAGCAGCAGACTCCCAGAGCGTTTTTCATATTATTAGTTTATCGTACTGAGACCTTTTTGAATAGGCTTAAGACCTTGAAAGAGGCTTGTTCCTAAGGCTTGAACTAGCTAAATCCTTTTCTTCTAAGTAAAATTTGAAACTTTGAGGTTGAACACACAATTGCATGTTTTATTTTCTTGGCTTCTAAAACATATAAAGATATTTTTCCCAACTTAGAAAACCTAACATTTGTTCAAACTCATGGATATATAAACTTCGATGGATATTTAAAACAATATCCAAATGAATTCGAGATATAGTACCTCCCATGGCCATGTCTTGATTGCCATCACGTCCGACATCTCCAAGTCTGACCATAGCTTTCTACTCCACTGTATGCTTTCAGCTTAGGCTTTCTATTGTTCTGTTCTTCCAAACCTTGCGGCACATGTTGCTTGAGCACAACAAGGTTGGCCAGATCCCTCACAAGACGGACTAGTTGTCTCCAGACTCCTTTTAAAAAACTGGATCCTGTTTCTTGTCAACCTTGGCTTTGGTAGTGTTCTTCATCCAAGCTGGTTGTACTGCTGAGAGCCAGAATTCTGTAATCTGATGACTTGCAGTGTGCCCAAAGCTTAATGAGCATGGTAGCATAAGACCATTCTCCCAATAGACACTCTAGATATAAGCATTTGCATAAATTAAGTCGAAAGGCAACCCCTCCCTTGTAGATTATAATTTGTAACGAAGGGTTAATCCTATGGTCAGACAACTCCTCTTAGACCTGAATGCACTCAGTTCTAGCTTCTTCCTTTTAGTCATTGATTATGACTGAAGTACTAGCAAACTTAGGAGCTAACTAACCTATTTGAGAAAAGACATATTTGGGACATTTGAATACTATTTCAACTCAAAAATACTATGTTTTGTTGTATTTGTTATTAGTAACATTTCTTAGGTATCTATCTTCATCTTAAACCTAGAACTCAACAAAATGCAGAATCGATGATTTACAGCTTCAGCTTTAAATATCATTGGGTTTTGTTCTATTTTCCTTCTTGAACACTTTCTATAAAGCAAGTGCCTTGTTGTTGCATTTTAAATATGCCTTACATTGTGGAAAAACATCGCAATAGCAATATTTAAAAGTAGCCAGAGTCTCTAATGTCTTCATAGAAAAAATAATTGATTAAACCTATATGAAAGGTAACAGGAAGATCTTGTTTTCACATTGTTCTAAAGAATCCTGCCTGGAAAACATCCAGACCAATGTGGAGGTGACACGAGAGTAAGTTATAACTCAAGGAAAGTCTAGGGCACAGTAACAACTACACCAGCAGAAATAGAGGTGACCCTTTTAAGGCTGAAGAAAGAACAGTTAAGGTTCACGGGATCATTATAGGAAGGGAAAAAAAGGAGTAATTGCTTTGTTCTTTTCAATATCTGAGTTAGGACTTCCTGACAAAAATGTAGCTAAAATTTGTTTGAATGAACATATATGATTTGAGCAACAAGAAGGATGTAAGGAGAGGAGGTAACAAGAATCTTTGAAAAATCCTGCTTTGCTGGTCAAGACTACATTGCCATCTGATGTGTGAGTA
Source organism: Grampus griseus (assembly GCF_964374135.1). Taxonomy (NCBI): domain Eukaryota; kingdom Metazoa; phylum Chordata; class Mammalia; order Artiodactyla; family Delphinidae; genus Grampus; species Grampus griseus. The sequence goes on along the minus strand of NC_138998.1, from coordinate 119,453,222 downwards.
TCCTTCCTTCATCAGGGAAAACAATGAGCTTAATGATTGTCCCTGAAGTAGCATGATACATCAATACCTAGGCCATTCTTAAGAAACTATTTAAGTATGTTACATCAATGGGAAGCAATAAAATCATGTGAAGTTTTTTTTAGTTTTTACATCTTATTCCATACCATAAGAAATGTCACATGCTTGCTACTTGTAAAGGTTTTGATTAGAGAAATAAAAGATACTGATGATCAGTGCTCTAAAAAAGAAAATAAGGTTGTTGGATGAAATCCTCAATGTCAATAATCTAAGGTGTGGAAGAGCACAGGAGTTCTATCTAGGCAATGTCTCCTGTGCTTGACCGTGAATGAACCTCTCTGGGGTGCTTCCTCAGAAATTATGAGGAGGTGGAACTAGTGAGGAAGGAAGCGCTTCCTCCCTGTGCACATTTCTGAAAAAAAAGAATTCAAGAAAACTTATTTAAATAACAGAAGGCTAAGAAATTAGGATAGTGAATACCAGATAATTATCTTAAAGGTGAAGTAAAAGAGAACTGTTACTTTTTTTTTTAACAGCGTCTATCTCTTAACAACTGAAATTACCATTCACTGACGTGAGAAGAGACTGTTTTCTTTAGGGCATGTCAAAGAGAAGAGGGTTTCCTTAGACTTATGGCAAAAACAACAAAACAACCAATTATAAGAAAAGGAATTCTGGGCAGTGTGTGGTTTAGGGGGAGTCTGATTCTCCAGGAAATTCAGCTAAGAAAACTTCGGGCAGTGATGGCTCCATTAAGTTTGAGACAAGAGGTTAACAGATGAATAAGTAAACAAGTTAAGCTTTCTCTTTTCTTTTTATCCTGCCACCACAAGGGAGTCTCTCTCTCTCCCTCTCTCTCTCTCTCTCTCCCTCTCTCTCTCTCTCTCTCTCTCTCTCTCTCTCTCTCTCTCCCCCCCCTCTCTCTCTCCCCTCTCTCTCTCTCTCTCCCTCCCTCTCTCTCTCTCTCTCTCTCTCTCTCTCTCTCTCTCTCTCTCTCTCCCCCCACACACACACACACACCTTTTCTTTCTCTCCTTTCTTGATTCTGGAGATCAACAGGTGGATAGATATAAATATAAATATCTGGCCATGGTAAGAGAAACATGTAGAAGAGAAAAGGTATGAACTATGACAAAGTAATGAAAAAAGCATTGGTAAAATCTTTTAAAGTAAACTAAGGGCTAAATGAGGTATAATTTCCTTTGTATGCTTCTAGAAATTCTTTCCCTTCTTTACCAACCAAGCTACCCAAGGGACTTTTTCTCTTCCTAGTAAAATTTTCTCAATATAGAATATGAGTTGTATATATGATTCAGAGAAAAAACCATTTTCTACTCTCCAAGAAGTCCAGAGATTTCACTAGGACGAGGTGTGCTCATATTTGTGTGATGTTCACTAGAATTTTGGAGAGGATTGCTCCTTCCAGATAAACAGGTGTGCTGTACAAACGTAGAGAATATCATGAGGGTAGGGTACTCCATAACCTACCAACCAAAATACCTTTTCTTTGGAACATCGTCCATTCCTGAGGAGACAATGGATAGAGAAATCAGAAACAGTTTATCCCAATCTCCCACACCTCTTCACATGAGTTTAATTAAATGGACACTTAAGACCAGGTTTCCACAAAGAAATAAAATGGATAAGTTCTGGGGATTTTTTGTTGTTGTTGTTGTTTTTAATAAACCTGGCACATATACATTGACTCCATTAACCAAATTTCCCACTTTTTCCTGAAGAAAGCATCATTCACAAATCCATGCAGTTTTCCTGCATTGCTAACTGGATGAGTAGAAGTGGCTGCCAGGAAGCTGGGAGAAGGAGAAATAGAGGAAGGTTGGAAAAGGGTAAACACTTTCTAGAGGTGACTAAAATTGGTAACACTGCATTGTATAATTGAAATTTGCTAGGGTAGATCTTAAATGTTCTCACCAAAAGGAAAAAAGTAAATATGTAAGATGATGGATGTGTTAATTAACTTGATGAGGGGAATCCTTTCACAATGTATACAAATATCAAATCCTCATGTTGTATACTTTAAATATCTTATATTTTTTCAGTTATACCTCAATAAAACTGGAAAAAAGAAAAGCAGCTGGAAATTGGCAAGTGTTACTGACTTCTCTCAGAACGTGAATCAGCTGTTCATGGGCCTCCATTTGCAAGTACTCATTCTTTAATAAAGCCTTAAAGCATCCTTAGAACATGGAGTGAGTACCCAAGCAGTTCAAGTATATGAAGAAACAAAATCTTTTTATAGTTGATTTCCCTTCTGTTCGTATAATCTGAGGTGGGATGCCTGGCAACCTTGCCCACCGCTCACATGGTTAGTAAATCAGAAGCAATAGGCCACCTGAGATTTACCTGTGAGCCTTTCTCAATGGAAATCAGGCTAAATTTGTTTTGCCTCAACTGCTTTAGCTTTCTGAATGAGAATGTTTAGTAATACCAGCAACTAAGTAAAAATCTTGAGGGAATTACTTCTGAGTTGAAGCATGTTGCTTTCACTTTTTCATGATAATTCCTTTAAATTCACAAACTGGATACTCATTCTTCATTCTTAATCACCCAACCTAGAATGTTCACAGACTTACAACATTTAGAAATCTCCACTTTATGTGACACATGAAAACTGATTAGACTCTACAAATATTCCCATATAGAATTGGAGTAGAGGTTGGAAAGTATAATCTTTATTACTTTCAAAGGCTTATATTTAATTTAGTCAATTCATGCTAGTCAATTTACTCAATTAACATTAATTAACAATTTATAAATTTCTTTGGCAGGTTTCAATTTCTTATTTATTGAAAGGCACTGCTACTTAACTCCTGACTGAATTTAATATATTTACATATCCAGGGAAAATATAATACTGGAAAAAGTGACTGCTTTCATTTTTTTCAGGAACTGTGTCCCATATTTGGAAATATTTTAATAAATGAAACTATGGAATAAAAAAGAAACTTGATTTTCAAAATGAATTTATCGTAATTAAATTGTTGCCATTTTTTAAAAAATAAGAGAATATGGGCTGGGTGCTATTTTAGATTCTTTTAACCATGATGGGGGAGAAGATCCAGTACACCAACAACAGAAGCCAGTCAAATGGATTTTACTAATTTTAATGTTTTCACATTTTTCCTTGAATAGACTGCAGTTACACTGTAGAGAATTAATTATGATGTTTAACTCATGGTGTACTGTCATTATCAGTCCAGATATAGCCCTCTTTTACTTATTTATTGGTCAGCATACTTATTTTTAGTTGTGTAATGACCCACACATGAATTCACTACCCAACAAAAAAACAAGAACACTGACAATAACTTGACTGGGACAGAAATTTGGGCTTTGCCAAGATATTCAATTATAACTTAACTAACGTGCAGCAGTGCAGTTCCAGATTTATTTTTGTTAGTACAGAAACATTAAAAGCAAGCAAGAATAATTTTAGATGGAGAGAGAGCTCTCATAGGTAATTTGCAGGCATTCTAAACATTCCTGGTATGTTGTAATAGATAATCTACATTCTGGGTAGGAACACAGATGTTTCTGAGGAATGTTGCTTAAGAACAATGGACTCTGGTCACAGCCTTCCACTTCCATCTGCTTCATAGAATAACAACAATAAAAAAGCAAAACAGTTATTTGAGGAGTGTTCAATGGTTTTCAAGATCGTAGGAGGAATGTGACAAGAGTTCCTGAAAATTTTCCCTTTTCAGGGAAATTTTCCCTTTTCAGGGGGCAGGTTGAGGAAATATTCCTTTCTTTATCTTCTCTGCAAAAAGTTTTTTTTATAATTTGAATAATTACCATCACACAGCTGCCAGCAAATGACATATACATATATATAATATACATAAACATGTATATTTATTAATATATTTCCCAAAGTTAGGTAACATTTGCTTGACCCCTGCCGTAGACCCTATTTTTTTTAGTAATGCTGCTCTTACATTATAATGACAATGCCTTATTGTTGCCAGATCTTTCTATCAGAGTCCCTGAAAATAATGAGATTTTTGTTCCAGCTTCTGGCACTAGCCTTAAGAAAAATAATGAAAGTTTAATTTTAATTATAAGAATAATACAAAAAAATATAAAATCTCTTACCTCCTCTAGAATTCACCAGGTGGGATCTCACTGCAGAGCCTCTATACTTGCTATTCCATCTCCAGGCACATTAGCATCTCAGGACTTCTGTAAGCGTGCCAGATACATTCTGCTTCCCGATAGCTAGTTGCATTGCTCACTCTGTCACCTTCTTTACCAATGTGCCAAATGTCGCCTTCTCTAGAAGGTCACAGCCATGCCCTATTTAAAATTTCAATCCTATCTCTACTCACCACAAATGCAGTTTCACTGGCTATTGTCTTTGTTTACTCTAATTTTCTTTGAAAATATGTATCCTCTTTTAACTAAAAACATAATTTACTTAGTTGTTTTGTTTGTGATCTGTCTTCACAAAAGGTGAGTGTGAGAAGTCAGGATTTGATGCATCCCCAGTGTGTAGAAGAGTGCTGCCACACAGTTTCTACCCAATACACATGCAGCAAACACTGTTTTCATTTTATTTTTTTGACATTATCTTCTGGGGCTTTTTCTCCATTTGCATTGGTATTTCCTGTCTTTCAGTAAGTTCTGTGTTACCCAGCTCTCTGTCAGGTATCCCAGCCTTCCTCTCTGTACCATACAGGAGCAGAAGTCAGATTTGACAAGGTTTCCATAGCCTTCAGCTATTCAGTAGGAGGCATTTTGAAATGCCTGAGGGTCTTTGTGCCTGAGGGCTCATTGTCTGACACACTGTTCCCAGCATTTGGCAGCCTTAGGAGGCAATAATTCCATAACTGACTCCACTCTTACTCTCCACTCCCTGTAAGCTAAGTAGGGAGGTCTTTCTGCCTGTCTAAGTCTTGGTCCTTGGCATCTAAGATGCACAAGGTTCCTCTCCTCCTGATTTTCTGGCCTATGAGAAACCTGCCCAGGGTCTCATTGCTTGGTTGGGCCACACACTCCATGAAAAGTATCTTTTAGGGCTTCCCTTGTGGAGTGAGAGCTCGTAAACAAATTGAGCTGGTTCCTGCTTAGCTGCACATCCAAAACTCTCACATCTTTTACTTCTTCAGTCCTAAAGATCCACCTCCTTCAACTTACATTTTTCTCTAAGATGAGTGCTTTGAGCATTGTGGAATATGTTATGTTGTTAACGTGATAAAAATATGAAAGGAAAAGGAAAATGTGTGATTTTGATAGAATTTAATTTTGCATCTATTACAAATAAAGCCCTTCTAGAAATCTTTGGTTGTGATTTGGAAAGATAGGACTGTCTGGGACTCAGGGCTGTGATAGAGATTGCAGATGTCTCCCAAAAGCCAGAGGACAGAGGTAGCATCAAAGGCACAGCAGTGTTTTCTCCAGAGGTAAGCACACAACAGCCAAAAGGAGGATTATCACAACTGTGCTAATCTGCTTTCTCCTTTCTTCTCTCTTGCATCTCCTGGAATTGTGCTACTGCAGAGCTGTGCTGACATTATATCTAATGAGTGGGAAGAGAAATCACCCTTGAACCTGTCTTGGAATGATGAAGACAGTTTTGTGATAAGGCCCTAGACTAGCCTAGTCTGTTAGAAGATAGACGGTACATTCCCTCTTTGACAAAAAAGCTTTCAGTCATTTAGGGTAAATTCTCCCTCTGTAGCCAATAAATTTGCCCATAAAAATCAGAAAGAATCAAAAATTTTCCACATCATGCATAAGAGTTACCTTTACCTTTTTAGTCTTTCCTTAAAGATTACGCAGATTAGATATATAAAACATTCTAATTATTTGCTCCAACTCTTGAGGTAGATACATAGAATGAAGTCAGATAAATAAATAATAAATTCAAAAGTTGTCTTAAATTGATTCTTGCTTCAAAATGTGGAAGAGTCACATGGGCATATAATGTTAAATGGACCAAATTGCTCAATGATCCTTTTAGCACAGGCTTGTGTAATTAAGAAATCATATACACAAGTCAAATTACATTTAAGATGTTTTCCTACTTCTCACTAGAATTAAAGATATAATTTAATATGGATTTTTGATTAAAAGCAGATTATTCACATCTGTTCTAAAAATGGAAAAAAGACATTTTAACTAAAAAGTATAAGTCATTGAGGTATCTGCTGAAGAAGACATGCTGAATATAGTTTGATTCTGTTTTCATGGGTAGGTCCTGATACATGTCCACTAAAAGAGTAACTGGAATAAAAATAAGTATAGTTTTAGAATAATATCCTCATAGGAATCATCTTATGTTGCAAGATGTTCCAAAGGTCAGGTAGGTGAACTTTAAGATGATGTCATCTTGTCTAGGCAGGTATGGAAAATTTGCAGAATGAACCCATCCAAGGTCCAAAGAACAATAGGTTGAGAAACTTGAGAAGGCTATGGTCAAATAGGAGGAGATTTTCAGCTAGATTTTTGGGAATGAGGTTCTTTGTGAGAGACAGATTCTCAGGTGAACTTTATTATTTCTGCCTTCCACTGCTCACATCTTTATGTCATCACCCCCCACCTTGAATGTGGCAGGCCTATGACTTGCTTCAATCCAATAGAAGATCATGGCAAACATAACAGGATATATGTGATCACACATACATGATTATATTGTATAACACTATAACACCCAAATTGGGAAGAAACTTTTTCTCCTTTGGTGATCTAGAGAAGCAACCTGCAATATTGTGTGCTGCCATGTTGGAAAGCCAAGGAGCCGAGGGTGTCCTCTGGCTAAAAACCAGCAAGAAAAGGAGAACCTCTGTCCAGTAGCCCTCAAAGAACTGAATTTTGCCAACAAACACAGGAGTTTAGAAGTAGATTTCTCCTCAGTCAGACCTCATATGAGACTGAAACTTTGGCCAACACCTTGATAGCATGTTTAAGTTCCTGAAGCAGAAGATTCTGTTAACCCAAGCCCAAACTCTGGACCTGCAGAGAGTATGAGATAATAAATGGGTATTATTTTAAGCTTCTAAATTTGTGGCAAAATGACTACGTAGCAATACATAGCTAATACAATCATTTTCCAGTTTATACTTCATAAGAAGTTCCTTGTCACCAAAGAAAGGCAAAGCACTCAAGCTTGGCAGTGATGTTGGAGGAGACAGATGTAGACTCATCAGAATGGTTTAGGGCCACACAGAGATATCCATCTCTGGACCCTCAGGAATGACAATAAACAATTTGTACAAAGGTAATACTGCTAAAATTTCCATATGAACCCATGAAAATATAAGTTAGCAAGCTTAATGGAGTGATATCTCGGAGGAAATAATCGTTTTTTCTCATTGCTTCAACTTGATAGTACATCAAGGATGGTGAAGATACATAGGAAGCACCCTTGTTCCTTGTAGAGGCTATATGAATGCAACATTTCTGCAAGATGCTAAGATATTTTAGGAACATAAAGGGCATTATTCCTGAAACCAAGAGGCCACCTTAGTTTTGGAAGACACCATCCTGAAATACAGCTAGTCATGTGACCAAGAATATGGTCCAAAAGCATGGTTAATGTCAGATTACTAGATTGAAGTCAAGAGCGAGGTATGACAATTTTAACAGTGAAAATTCTTATTTGGAAGTTAATAGAATATACAATATAATAAAGCCATGAATATACAAGAAAATTGAACATTAATTCATCATGTATTTATCCATTATAAATATTTTAAGTTTTGCCATAATTTACCAGTTCCATTTAAAAAATTTAAAGAAATGATATCTGCAAATTATTTCCTAGCTTGTAGAATCAATTGTAAGTATGCTTTCTCAGATACATGCTATTATATATTTTTTTCAGTCAGGTTAAGAATTAAGTAAGCAATTGTATGAAAATAAGAATTATCCATGTTGCCTTTTAACTTACTAAGTTTTTATGAATTCAGCCCATTTTTTGTGGAAATATTATGTTTGTAATGTGCAGTACATCATATTCTTCTTGTCAATTTATTTTCACTTTCTCCTTTATTGAGAATACCTACCAGATAACGGATTGATATACACATTATCATCAGTGTCATTTTATAACTCTCAGCAGATAGGCATTAAAGAGTTTTTCTCTACAGTGGCAGATGGCACCTAATTAGATAGTTGTATATTATTATATGAGAAATACATTGTGATGGACACTACGAAGAAAGAGGTGATCAATAGTTTTGTTGAGAAGACAAGAAAAGTGAAGATTAAATTTTAAAAATCAAAAGTTGTACATCACTGCATTATTGATAAAACCATACTTTTCAAAATATCATTCAACACGATTGGTCAAACTACACCACAGGAAAGAAGAAAGTCCTGCAGATATCGCAGATGACAGCCCTGTGCACAAATTCCTAATCAAATCATCACCATCTGCATAACTTGTGATCAAATCTGCTTTGGCATTTGGCTTGGTATGTCCTCAAGGATATGAGTCCTAAATCACAGAAACCTTAAATGGAGAAGAATAATGGTTCTGAAGATGAAAAAGGATGGCATGACCCACAGAGAACAAAGTCAAGAGCTACCTTTATTATTATTATAAACTCTTTTTCCCGTCTCTCAAGAATTTACTGACTTCACACAGGGCAGGGATAATGTTCTACATTCTGACCCCTCTGCATTAACTAGTCTCCTAATAATTGATAAATGTTAATTAACTGACTCGCTTGCTAAATACTGACTGGAAAACACAAGGAGAAACCTTGAGAGCAGGAAATCATTTATTTCTGGGGTATCCACAGGGTACTCCCTTGTTCCTTTCCTAAACATTTCCAGAACTCATCTAATCTATGTATTAAAGAGTTTGTTATGTTTCTTTTGTTTCCTTTTCTCTTCTCTTCTCTTTTCTTTCTTTTTAATTCTTATACCTGAGGGACTGCCCTGGTGGTGCAGTGGTTAAGAATCCACCTGCCAATGCAGGGTACATGGGTTTGAGCCCTGGTCCCGGAAGATCCCACATGCCGAGGAGCAACTAAGCCCATAGGCCACAACTACTGAGCCTGTGCTCTAGAGCCCGCGAGCCACAACTACTGAGCCCACGTGTCACACCTACTGAAGCCTGTGTGCCTAGAACCCATGCTCCACAACAAGAAAAGCCACCGCAATGAGAAGCCCGCGCACCGCAACGAAAACCCAATGCAGCCATAAATAAATAAATAAATAAATAAATAAATAAATAAATAAATAAATAAATAAATTCTTGTACCTGAATTGAGGAACTAGGCTGAAATGCATACATGTGAGTAGTGAAATGGATCTTCAGAAATCTGTAATACTGCAGCTCATTTTGAGATGAACACAGCCAGAAATTCAGGTACTCTTAAACCTTATGTTATTTAATGCTTTTAAATATATAACAGAACTAACTTAAATGTGCCTCATAGAAACCAAAAGCAGGAGTGCATGGGAACTTAGGAAGAAACTGGAACCAAACACTGTAAAGTCCTTCGCCTTTGTACCTATATTTATCTCTACTTATTCATTTTCCCTTTTAGAAATTTCTTTGTTTCTCTAGACCACATGTCAAAATATGCCTGTCTGTATAGTTACTGAGCTTATGTATTATAATTCCAGCCTTTTGAACTGGCTTATTGGTCCTAATTGCAAATTCAGGGAGATATAAGATGATGAACAAACTTGGAAAGGTGTCCATTGCTCATCTAATTAGAAATGGCCAAGAGGATGAACCGTGGTGAACTATAATGGCTCAGAGCAAATTTCCAGAAAAACTATAGTGCAATCTTAGAATGAATCTTAGAATGGGATCTTCTATGAATCCAGAAACATCATTTTAGTATCCAGATTTTAAAACTTTGAGCACTTTTATCACTGTATCCTTTGCCTTGAACTTAGTGATGTGGACGTATCTCCTAGAAAGGAATCTGACCTTTGGCCTCTTCATTTCCACATTCATAAATAAGACAGGTGAGAGGTAATTGCCAATGCAAGTTTTATCCAGACTGAAATTACTGGAGAAAATTAGTAGTGAAATCCCTTGCCTCCATTAACTTTCCATTTCATACAACTATACATTTTTAAAAAGGAATTCATAAAGAGAGATTTACATAAAAACATAAATGTTACGTATAGCTGATTCACTTTGTTATACAGCAGAAAGTAACACAACATTGTAAATAATTTATACTCCAATAAAGATGTTAAAAAAGTAACATAAATGAAATGGACAATGTAGAGGAATGGTCATGTAATTTTCTAGGTCTGTTGTTTGATTACCTTTAGACATGGCTTTTTTTTTTTGGTCAATTTAAAGAAAGGTGGTAGATGTTTAAACCAATTTTCATTTTGTTTTCAAAGCTAAATTACTTTTTAAGCTTTTATAACATGAAATATTTTTTCAATTAATAAAAACTAGTTAAATCCTAGTTACTTTACTATATTTTATTATCATATATGGCCTTGAAGTATTTTATCTGTTTAGATAATGGCATGCTACAGCACATGACATCCCAACTTTGCATTCAGTGATGACACATTGGTAGTTCAAAAGTCGTCCTAGTGGGGGATATCCACATGACAGAAATCACATACCATCATCACTTTTTGTTGTTGTTCAGAGAGGTGATTGTTAAACATTTACCAACTTACTCTCTAGAAATATGAATTATGTATTTGGGGGCTTCACACTGCAGTTCTCTAGAGATAGAGGGATAAACTGAAAATCCTAAAGAGCATGCTTGAGGAAAGACATTTGCTGGGGAAAATGACCTGTTTTGCTTGGTTTCTTTTGCTTGCCAACAGTGGTCCTGTTGGGTCGCTGAGTGCCCAGTGCAACATAACAGGAAATGTGGGACAGTTGCTTGAACCAGGTTAATTTTGTAAACTATGTATGGAGATGATTGTCGAATAGTAAATGAAAGGTTGAGGCAGGAGATACAGAAAGAGGAGCCATAAAGGGAGACAAAAATTATTATAAATATTTTATTTTTAGAAGATAAATGTGCTAGGTAAGGTGTAAATTATCACCCCCTCCCCAACCTCATTATGATTTACATTATCCAAAAGGCTTTTGGGCTTGGATTTTATGTTTTGTTCTGAGGAGTTTGGGAGTCATCCAGACACTGAGAAATAGGCACAACCAAGATAATCTAGTCACATTCACCTTAAATCTATTAGGTTGTAACAAGTTATCTTAATACATTAATTCTTTAACCCATGTCTTTATTATTAAATAATAAAATGAATCTTTAATAAAAGTATCAACAAATACTTTAGAGAATAATTCTGTGCACATTATGCTTTCAAAACCTTCCTATTCAATTTTTAATATCATGATAATGTAAAAAATGGGATAAGATTTAAAAGCTATTATTCATCAATACCAAAATATATAAATAAAATGAAAACATATTTTTTAAATGACTCATTTTCCTGAGATGATTAAGGGCACAAATATATGCTGAAATTATCTAAAATTATCTTGTATAATAGCATAAAGCAATGAAGTTAAACATTAATTCATTATATACTAGAAATAATTACTCTATTTTATTGTTTGGCAATTGGTATGTTTTACCTGTTGGTACAATTAATGTAGAATATAGGATGTATCAAATATAAGAGCCACACTGAAAAAAAATCTGCTTCTTCAATTTCCTTAAATTCTGATTTTGTCCTAGCTGAATAATTCACTGAATGTGTTTAATTTTGAACCAAAGCATTTTCAAAAAGTCTGAAAAGAAAATGGACTCATTTCCATTTTAAATGTCACTGAAATGAAAATACTGAAGTCTTGGATAAGTGATTTCCTTTCATAAGGTTAAATATCTACCAAGAATATTAGCAGAGTTCCCTCAAAATTGCCCTTTAAGTGCTATTGCTGCCAAGAAACAATACAAGGAAGTAAAGCTGGTATTGTCTGAAAATCACAGTGCCCTGACACTGAATTGCTATGATCTTATTGCAGCTGGGCTGTCATTGCCAATGTTTATTTTAACCAATTTTATAAAATGATTTTTATTGCTACCACTTGGTAATATGCTTACCAACTTAATTACTGCCCTGTAAACTGATAATCTAGTGGGTGAGACATACTATAAACAGATCATTGATGCACAATGTGTTAAGAGCTATGACAGAAGTGTCAGTAAGGCAGTTTGTAGCACAATGAAGAAGGATGCTACCTCCCAGAGACCAAGGGAAGGTTTCAGAAAAAGGCAGCATTGGGGTATATGTTTAAAGATAAGGAGGACTTTGTTAAGCCAAGAAGAACTCTCCAAAGAGTCAGGGCAAGGAGGGGTGGGACGAATTGGGAGATAGGGATTGACATATATACACTACTATGTATAAAATAGATAACTAATAAGAACCTACTGTATAGCACAGGGAAGTTTACTCAGTGATCTATGGTGATCTAAATGGGAAGGAAATCTAAAAAAGATTGGATATATATGTATACGTATAGCTGATTCACTTTGCTGTACAGCAGAAACTAACACAACATTGTAAAGCAACTATACTCCAATAAAAATTAATTTAAAAAAAAGTGTTCAGGGAAAAGGCAGAAATGTTCTAACAACTTTAATGATTAATGGGATGATGTTCAGTATAACTAAAAATCAGAAAAATTACATTAAAGGAAAAATTAGCCATTTATATCCATAGGATCTTTGTTTTAAAAGAGCCAGTTTTCACAATAGGTGGAGTAGCTCATAATTGCTAGGGAAACTGCAAACTAAATTGGAGTCTTTAAGAAAAAGGTCACAGGTATATTTATTTTGAAATAATTATCCAGGAGATTCTAATGCTTGTAACACAAAATATTATTATGTCAAAGCATTATTTTCTAGCACAACAATATGAATTTTTATTGTAAAATTTCATGTTGTAACTTCACTTTCACTGTGTGCCAAGTCCTATTCCATTATGGCTATGAATGTGTAATATCAACTTGATATTTACACACAAACTACAATGGTTCCCAGAAGTCTCTGTGAGAACAGGGAATTCTCTAAATGCTATATTTCCGAGGCTCTGATTTTTTTTTCAGCTTTGTTGAAGTATAACTGACAAATAAAATTATAAAATATTTAAAGTGCACAACATGGTGATTTGATATATGTATATATTGTGAAAGGATTGCTTCCTTCAAGTTTATTAGCATATCAATCACCTCACATCCTCACACATTTACCTTTTTTTTTTTTTTTTTTGGTAAGAACATTTACTTTCTAGTTTCTTAGCAAATTTCAATTATACGATATAGTGTTATCATCTATAGGCACTATGTTATGCATTAGCTCCTCAGACCTTATTTATCTTTTAACTAAAAGTATGCTGTTAACAACCTCTCCCTCTTTCCCACATCCCCTCATCCTTGGCAACCACCATTCTACTCTATGTTTTTATGAGTCTGGTTTGTTTAGATTCCACACAAGTGAAATCATATGGTATTTGTCTTTCTCTGTCTGGCTTATTTCACTTAGTATAATATCCTCCAGGTATATCAGTGTTGTCACATATGACAGGATTTCCTTCTTTCACTGCCAGAAACTGACAAATCAATCTTTGTCAAGAATTTAAACAACTAATTTCAATGTAATCAACTAAACTTACCCAGTTAATAAATGTAAGTTCTCTTAAACGTAGTAATATGGTAGTTTTACAAGCTGTCATGTCTTTCTACTAAAAATCACAAATCCGAAAACAGTTACTCAATATAATTTCAAATGCAATTGTAACGAATCTTACATTTTGATAAATATTATAAACACTTTAAAAAATATTCACAGACAATTTCTAAATTCACACAGATATGTGAGAACATGGGTATGATTTATAACTTCTTATGTCTATGTTTAACTTGAAAGTTTCCTAGTTTAGTAGATCAATACAAAGGGAACATTGTTATTTTATAAAGGTGTTAGATTGTCATCCAAAGCACATAGGATTGAAGTATCAACTCTGTCAAGGACAATTTTTTTTTTTTTTTTTTTTTTTTTTTTGCGGTACGCGGGCCTCTCACTGCTGTGGCCTCTCCCGTTGCGGAGCACAGGCTCCGGACGCGCAGGCTCGGCAGCCATGGCTCACGGGCCCAGCCGCTCCGCGGCATGTGGGATCTTCCCAGACCGGGGCACGAACCCGTGTCCCCTGCATCGGCAGGCAGACTCTCAACCACTGCGCCACCAGGGAAGCCCTAATGTAAATATTGAACTCACCCATTCTCACTAATGAACCAAGTCTGGGCTTTCTTTTCCTTCATCCATTGACCAAAATGGGCCCTCCCTGCTCTGATACTACATTATATTTTCCTCTCACTTTCTAGGGTGCATGTATCTTACCAAAGTCAGCAAATCACTTGACACTTTTGCTCATTTTGTCCAACTATATTCATAGGCCTGTTACATCAGTAAAATTTTTAACAGTCTGGACCATGTCTGAATATTCCCTCTGAAGTAAAGGACAAATTACATTTTACACCTTCCAACACCAGGAAGGATGTGGTAGGGAGAATAATGGGCCCCCAGAGATTTCTGTGTCTTAATACCTGGCATTAGTGAATATGTCACTATATGTCCCAAAAAGGGTTTTGCAGGTGTCATTAAGGACCTTGAGACGGGGAGATTATTTTGGATTATCCTAGTAGGTCCAATTTAATCACATGAGCACAAAGAACTTATCCCTGCTCTGGAGAGAGATGTAGTGAGGCTGCAAAGTTGGAAGGATGAAACCTGGCTGGTTTTGAAGGTGGAGAAAAGAGGCCAAGAGCCAGGGAATGTGAGAAGCCTCCAGAACCTGCAAAAGGCAGGGAAATGCATTCTTCCCTAATTCTTCAGAAAGTAATGCAGCTAGGCCCACACCTCAATATTAGATATGTAAGACGTGAGTCTGACTATTGACCTACAGAACTGTAAAGTAATAAATTTGTATTGTTTAATCTCTCTAAGTTTGTGCTAATTCATCACAGCAGCAATAGAAAACTAATACAAAGGAAGCACGAAGACTGGTAACTTCAGTTTTTGGAAGCCTCCTTCAGTCCAGCATCTTCAGACTTTAGCTTTTTATTTATTTATTTATTATTTATTTAGGGCTGTGTTGGCTCTTTGTTTCTGTGCGACAGCTTTCTCTAGTTGCGGCAAGTGGGGGCCACTCCTCATCGCGGTGCGTGGGCCTCTCACTATCGCGGCCTCTCTTGTTGCGGAGCACAGGCTCCAGACGCACAGGCTCAGTAATTGTGGCTCACGGGGCTAGTTGCTCCTCGGCATGTGGCATCTTCCCAGACCAGGGCTCGAACCCGTGTCCCCTGCATTGGCAAGCAGATTCTCAACCACTGCGCCACCAGGGAAGCCCCAGATTTTAGCTTTATATGTGCTCTCTCAGCTCCTGCCAGTATATGTTTGCTAGGTTCTGCAGCTCCTTTGGTACAGTCTTTCTTTTCCCCGTCCTTGAGCAGGTTCAGCCCTAGCTTATGCTGTGACTTAACTCTACTTCATGGCATAGAGCAAGAATCAGAAAACTTTTTTCTATAGAGGGCTTGATAGCTAATATTTTAGGCTTTGTGAGACAAGAAGAAAATTCAAGAATTTTTTTCAGCTTTCTGTGTCCTGCAGTTGAAAGTGATTAGGAATAGTGATTCCCATCTTAAGGACTTTCCTCTTGAATCACTTCTAATACCAATTATTGCTGATATGGTTTCTAAGAAGCAGATCTTACATAAAGATTAGCATGCAAGAAGTTCATTAAAGAGTAATTTTGAGATCAGTGCCTGTGGGGAAAAGAAGAAAGCAGAATTGGGAGAGGGAGAAATTGGGGTCTGCTGTAGTCTTAACAAAGGCCTCAGGTGATCCTTCAGAAAGCTCAGAAACTGAGGCAGCTCTTCAGAGTTGCTCTGAGTTTGGGTGAAGATGCAGGCTGTCCCCATAAAGGGTATGACATTTGGCTCAGTGGTTCTCTTCAGCCTTGGCAATTTCCAGAGAATCCTGGAATTGAGGGTTCTTAGCTAGCAGAATCCTCTGCAGCTGGGGGAAAATCTATTTGTCTTAAAGGCTATTTGAGTGATACATTAGAGAATCCACTACAGTGAATATTGTAATTATTACTTATATAGAGAAAAAAAACTGGTTGTGCCCTGGAATACACAATTCCAGAAAGGAACAGCATCATAATGAACCTCCTCATTAGCTAGACTCAGTTCAGGAACATCTTTCTATAACCAGAGGCTGTTTAGTCTAAAATTTAAAAGAAAATAGAAAATTAGAAACCTAGGTATAACTCTGTCAAATGAAATATCTGCTGAGTTCTTCCTTTGGAAGTTTATCTATTATTAAGTCTAAGGAAGAACACAGTTCCCTGTCTAAAATATGTATTCATCCATGTGACTGAAGATAAATCATATTATGAAGCAACTGAATGCCAATGCCAAATATCATTATATTTTAGCCCCATAGGTATTTCATTTTTTTAATACTAGGTGGATGTCAATATCAACACCTGAAATAGGATGTGCTACAGGAAACCCAGCTAAGAGAAATACAGTTGTAAATCTGTGTCTGTGCACATCCTCTTGAAGGTGTTTATAGATAGATATCGGAGATTGATTTGTGATTATGTAACAGTTGATGTCATTGGAGTGGGTGAGATTGGCCATGGAGTGTGTGTAGAGTATTAAAAAAAAAGAGAGAGAGAGAGAAATAAATCATGGCAAAAACTAGAAAATATTAAGAAATAACCTCGAGCTAGTCAGAGATCAAGGAAGAAAACAGGGAATGTGTGTTTAAAGAAAGAAGAGAAAAAGAAATTAAGAAGTTGACTGTGGTTTATAGTATCAAATTGTCAGTGCTTTTAAAAAGCCAAATAAATCAACTACTAATTAAATGTTATTGACTTTGTTAAACAGATCATTAGTGACAATTGGTGGTTTCAGTTACATGCAATGGTAGGAGCAGAAATCAATTTATTATATATTGAGATCAAAAATTGAAGTAATGTAAACAAACAGAAGTAAGACATTTGTTCTTCAAAGAGAAGAGAGAAAAGGGATACAAGTTTAGTTAATAGCTTATTTGTATTTTAAATTGAATACACAATCATGTGTAATAGGATACAAAAATTGCTTTGAGATATTGTACTTATTAAATTTTAAACCAGTTATTAAATTTTTATTGTTACACAAGGAAAAGTAATTTGATCAATTACATCAGGTACACCTTATTTTTTTAATATATAAAAGTAGCTGCCAGTCATTAAACTACTCTCTGATAATTCAATTATAAATAATCATAAAGTTATAAAGAAAGCAGTTTTCAGGTCAAAATCTGCAACATAGGAAAACTTTTATTGTAAAAGCATTTACTTACAAGCAGGCATATGTAGTTTCTACATGATGTTTGGTGAGCTCATGGAAGTCCTATACCTCTGTCCTTTTAGGTGATCTAAATTTCCTTACAGCACAAAGGCTCACTCAAGGCATCAAGGCAATATTCCAGCAGTAGGATTCATGATTTAGAGTCTACATAATTTTACAAGAATCCTCTGAATAACTGGTTAGTCACTGACTGTCCAGGAATCATGTACAAGGCTCTTCTGCTGCATATACAAGCTACTAAATTTACTAAATATTTTTTCATGAAAAGGTGAAGAAACCATTTAGAGTATTTCTATCAATCAATGTATCTTGAATTCTGCCAATTTTCTACATTAAGAACACATTTCTGGCATCCATTACGTGAATAATAAGACTAAAAATTCCCCTACAATATCTCAATTTTTGAAATTCCTAATGCTAATTACGAGATCTATTACATTCCCTGAAATTTAGAAGGCACATGTTTTTATCCTAGTCAGTGCCTGGAGAGTACTAGGCCTGGGATGTGGATTTCTGATTAGAGCAATCCATCACACAAAGGGTATATCTTAAGCTAATTACATATTCCAGGGTAAAACATTTAAAGTAAATTATAAGCAAGTCTTCTTCAGTAAATACGTCAATATTATTTTTTTAAATTGTATTTTATGCTAAAATATTTTCAAAATCAACAAAATTAATAATTAGTATTTAGCAGGATAGAATATTTGAACCATATTTTTCTCTCACTAGCTACTCCCAATGTATCTTTTGTGTTTGGTCAGTCCGAGCCAGGCTACAATTTCATATTGAACTTTGCATCTGGGTTTTCTGCCCTTTAATTTGTTGTTGTTGTTTTCAATCTTCAACATGCTCTTTCCTTGAGTTGCTTTGACTTACTGAAGAATATGATCCTATTTTTTGTAGAATTTTCTTCTTTCTAATTTGTGTGACTCTTCCTTAGGGTATTGGTTAGCTAATTTCTTAATCCCTGTAATTTCTCTAGCTGGAAGGCAAGTCTGCCATAGAGGAGAAGTTTATATGACCAATCAGATTCAACTACAAGAGCCAAATATCTCTGTGTTTGAGGGAGTGTGGTAGGTGGTAGAGTGAGGCAATTGTTAGGTGCACCCATCCTGACTCAGCCACCTTCTAACTTGTGCTGTGAGAAAAGGAGCTATTCCACTAATTCTATAATACTTCCAAGTTCTTAGCAACCTAGGGTCTTACCTGCTCACCCGCTAACTCAAAAACTGACTGAAACACAGATGTGAATATGTTCTATTTACTCTCCTTGACAAGAGTTTGCTGGATGCAATGGCACCTTGATCAAAAGCTCGTGACTGGGATGTATCTTGGGTTGCAGAGACTGCCTGACAGGTTGAAACTGATGGGGTTCAGGACATGCTACCCCAAAATATGGCACCTCAAAATATTGAATTTTTAAGCTGAAGGAGTTTGAGAAAACCACAGAAGCAAGCAGGTCACTCTGACCTCTTCCACCACCCCCCAACCTTTCTCCACTAAACAGGTCATAAAATCTTCAAGTGAGAGGTTCTCTCCCTGTACCCAGAGGAAAGGAGCATCCTTATCTCCAAAGACAAAGGGACACCAAGAAGAATACTAACAAACAGGACTCGCTTAGTTCTTCCCAGTTTACTGTGCTTACCTCATAAGCCTTAACCTGTCATAATCTTCCATGACTGTCCACCCTTTAAACTTAGCATAAAAATACACACGCCTAACAGTTTCTTTGGGTCTTTATTTCCTTATGAAGACTATTATGTCACATAAAACTTACATTAAATAATTTGTATGTTTTTCTACTGTTAATCTGTCAGTTTAATTTTCTGACCCAACCAGGGATAACAAACCCACAATATCTCTGAGGTGTGCCTGTATTACCTAACACTCATAAGCTTTTGCTATATATAACAAAAATAAGGTATCACATCAGAGATATTGCAGATTTGGTTCCAGACAGCAGCAATAAAATGAGTCACACAAATGTTTTGGTTTCCCAGTGCTTATAAAAGTTACGTTTACACTATAGTGTATTCTATTGAGTGTGCAATAAGGTGTCTAAAAAATTCCTTAATTTAAAAATTCTTCATTGCTTAAAAATGCTAACCACCATTTTTAGCCTAATCAGCCTTCATTGAGTCATAATTTTTTTGCTGGTGGAGGGTATTGCTCTGATGTTGATGGCCGTTAACTCATCAGGGTGGTGATTCCCAACGGTTGGGGTGGCTGTGGTTATTTCTTAAAAATCAGACAACAGTGAAGTTTGCCACAGTAATTGGTGCTTCCTTTCATGAACGATTTCTCTGTAGCATTCAATGCTACTTGATAGCCTTTTACCCACAGTAGAACTTCTTCCAAAGTTTTCTCAAACCTTGCCCCTGCTTTATCAACTAAGTGTAGTCTAAATTCTTTGTTCTCATTTCAACAATCTTCACATAATCTTCACCAGGAATAGTTTCCATCTTAGGAAACCAATGTCTTTGCTCATCCAGAAGAAGCAACTTCTCAACTGTTAAAATATTATCATGAGATTTTAGCAATTCAGTCACCTCTTCAAACTCCGTTTCTAATTCTAGTTCTCTTGCTATTTCTAGTGTATCTGCTGTTACTTTCTCCACTGAAGTCTGGAACCCCTAAAAGTCATCCATGAGGGTTGCATCAACTTCTTCCAAACTTCTATTAATGTTGATATTTTGACCTCTTGCCATTAATCACAAATGTTGTTAATGGTATCTAGAATGGTGAATCCTTTCCAGAAGAGGTTTTAAATTAACTTCGCTCAGCTACATAGGAGGAATCACTATCTATGGAAGCTATAGCCTTATGAAATGTAATTTTTTAAATAATAAGACTTGAAAGTCAAAATTACTCCTTGGCACATGGGCTGCAGAATGGATGATATGTTAACAGGCATGAAAACAACATTAATCTTGTTGTTCATCTCTATCAGAGCTCTTGGGTGAACAGGTGCATTGTCAATGAGTAGTAATACTTTATATATTTTTATTGAGGTATAGTTGACTTACAATATAATATTAGTTCCAGGTATACAACATAGTGATTTGATATTTTTATAAATTGAGCAGTAATATTTTGAAATGAATCACTTTTTCTGAACACTAGCTCTCAACAGTAGATAGATTTAGATTTATAACATATATTTGTAAATTTAAATTTCTTTTAATATTTAAATATTTATAAGGTATAGTATGTTGGGTGTTTGCATTTGTGCCAACTAATTGTTATTAATCATATGGTCTAAATATTATAATTTTGTAAAATTAGAGGCAAAAGAATTATTATATCTCTACTAACAAAAATATAGCTAACTACATTGACTTAATCATTACTTCAAATAGGTAAAATAGAACCAGGACAAATGTTTAAATCAAAACAATCTTCCAGTCAAATATTTTCTGTACATTCCTTGAATATAGTTTGAGAACTTAGCTTGAGTTATATATAGGAATAGGAGGAGAAAAGGAACAGAATTAGAGTCTAAGGAAATGTCCTTGCTTAGAAAGGATATATTCTAAAGTTACTTCAGTTTAAAATAGTGTGTTAAGTAATATGAAGTTGAATTTCAAGTGACTTTGAGTAAATCTTCGTCTTCACTACCACTGCAGTCTGGAATCATTGCAAAAATTGGATTAACCTGAGTGAGAAAAGTGTATGGACAAACTGATTATTTAGAATGCCTGTTATTCTGGAAAAGCAAACACCACTTAGCAAACTGTGCTTTGTTTTTTTTTATAATAACCTTTTTCAACTCAATCAAGTCAATTCATTCAGTCCAGAGTATATATAAGCACAACATGTGAATCCCCAGAAAAGGTAATCAGGTAAATACCAGGAACTGTTTATCCAGAATGGTCAAAAAACAGTTAGATGAAATCACCTGAAGGTTTTTACATTCTCGAGAGCTTTAGGACCACACACACATACAAACTCTTAGACACAAATGAGATTTTCAAAGCAACACTGAAGTTTGTTTACAAATCTCTAGTCATTTTTATGAATAAGTGATTAGATGGCCCCTGAATGTGTACTGAAGCAAAACGTTAGCTTTCAAGTTCAAAGTTAGGAAACATGTATGTTTAGAAACAGCCTATTACAACATGAGTACCTTTTTGGTAACAGTACTGTTGATTAATATGCTAACAAATATATTAAAATGTAGAATGGTCCAATAGTATCCTAGTTTTAATCAAGTATCAATTAGCCAGTCAAGATTTTTAGAGAAGGACATATAAAATCCAAAACTACAACAAAAATTAGAAGTTGTGGGTGGAAACAAGAATTAAGAAAATTACAATATAATACACAATTTGTAGTGTGTAAAACTAAATTGGGTTGTAACGATAGAGATCTTAATATGGATGAAATTTTAAAAAGCACTTTTTAAGATTTTTCTTCAAAATTGCCTCAGTACCAAAAGGAGTGAATGACTACCCTAGCAAGTATCAAGGATTATGTGGAATCTAAAAAAATGATACAAATAACTTATTTACAAAACAGAAACAGATTCACAGTCTTTGAAATCAAATTTATGATTACGAGGGAGGAAGGGGGGGATAAATTAGGAGTTTGGGATTAACATATACATACTACTATATGTAAAATAGATAATCAACAGACCTACTGTATAGCACAGGGAACTCTACTCAATATTCTGTATTAACCTATATGAGAAAATAATCTGAAGAAGAATGGATATATGTATATGTATAAATGAATCACTTTGCTGTACACCTGAAACTTAACAGAACATAGTAAAATGACTATAGTCTAATATAAAATAAAAATTAAAAAAATATGGTTGGCTAAAAGTATGAAATAAGTAATATCTTATGCTGTAATCAAAAATGAAAATGTTGTATATATTCCATAAAATAACATATATATATATATATATAT
Organism: Grampus griseus; assembly: GCF_964374135.1. NCBI lineage: Eukaryota > Metazoa > Chordata > Mammalia > Artiodactyla > Delphinidae > Grampus > Grampus griseus. The sequence continues at coordinate 119,430,937 of NC_138998.1, read as the reverse complement.
ATATATAGCATTTTCAACACACACATTTACATATATGTGTTCAGTATCTAACTAATGAAAATTTCTGGAAGATTTTTCATGTTTTTCCTAAGTCTTAGCATCCACTTAAGAGCACCATGCACTTCCCATTCAACAACAACAGGGATACCTGCACTGGAGAAGAGAATGAGGAAAGAGAGGGAAGTATTTCAAAGAATGATGATGTTTCCAAAAATGTCTACATGAAAATCCTGCTTAAAACTGCCTTTGAATTGTACTTTATATGAGAAGACTATAAACAGTATTCAAAAACACCAACTAAGTTTTACTTATGCTGTATATCTAGGCCCAGGGAATATTCTCCAAAATGTGTAATCTAAATTTCAGTACCCCATCCAGTTTAAGAAGATTAAATATATTTAATTTCAATAAGCATTTGCCCACCCCAAAAATACTACCAAGTATACAATAGAAAATATCCTAAGTACTAATATATATGTATAAATATATTTACATATACCATTCCATATATGCATCTCTGTAGCCCAAGTTAATTGGTTTATTCATTTTACACGTTGGGATAAAGTTTATTGAAAAGAATATATAGAAAAGTGAGAGAAAAATCTAAACTAAACTTTTCAGTTTCCAGCGTCAATGTTTTCTGACCTAGATAACTATTCCTTCAAATCAACAACTTCATTCCTCTGTTCCTTTTTTCTTCTTCACAGCCTTTGATAACATTTTTAAACCACTTCCAGTAGGGAAATAATCTCCCCTACATTTTTTGACAATGTTTATTATATACACATAGCCTATAATTAGATTACTAATAATATAATACACAGTTTCAAAGAAAATGGAAGTTAACAAAGTGAGTTAAAATCCCAAAAGATCTATCCCTTTGTGTAATTTTATATACATATAATCTTTTGGGGCTGTAAAAATTAAGAAGGAACTCTCATCTGTATCTAAAGAATGATACATTTAAGTGTATATAAAGTATGGCATGTCATTAAAGATCCCTTCAATAATAAATCACTCTTACTAGATGGTATTCCATCTGACTGTCGTCAATAATGGGCACCTTTGGTGGCACTGAAGATGGCAGACCTGTTTTATTATAATGCTGTATTTGGACATTTGCCAAAGAGAGTAAAAGAAACAAGTCAGCAGCTTGTAAACATAGTCATGGTAGTCATCCACATTTTCTATTTCAAGTCTTAAAATGCAATTTTTCCCATGTGGAACTGGGCAAAAGAGAAACTCACACAGATTTGCAGAATTTAAATTACTTAAACCCACAAATCTAATTCCCTATTCAAGAATTTACTTGCATCTTAATTGCAATAGGGATATTTTCCCAAATAAGAATTATAAAATCATACACCATTAGAAATGTAAGTGCACATCAGGGTACCAAAAATTAACTTATAATTAAATATGTTAATAGTTTCCGTTTTATTTATTCTACTTTTCTACCTTAAGCTTTTTTTTTTTTTTTTCCGGTACGCGGGCCTCTCACCGCTGCGGCCCCTCCCGTCGCGGAGCACAGGCTCCGGACGCATGCATGGGCCCAGCTGCTCCGCGGCACGCGGGATCCTCCCGGACCTGGGCACGAACCCGCGTCCCCTGCATCGGCAGGCGGACTCCCAACCACTGCGCCACCAGTGAAGCCCATACCTTAAGCTTTTATTTTTTTAAATTCTCTTCATGGAGACCACTGAGGATTTAGAGTTGCTCCTAAAAATATCCTTATGCAGTTTTTGAAATAAAGATATATTTTCCTTATAAGAGATCACCTTTGTCAGTGTCAGATCACATTGGGAGAAAAATAAAAGACATTTTCATTGTTATCCATTAAAATGCTGTAGTTGCAGAGAAATAAGTAACAACAGAGGAATGAAGTAGAAAGGCAACTAGCAATAAAACACAGCAGGGAATTTTCCTTTATATGTTTAATAGTTTGTAATTTGCTAGCCTACAAAACTCTGCTCTGACTTATAACAGAAGCCATGGCTAAGTAAAGTTGGGAAAATATTAAATTCTTTTTCAGTTTTAATTAACCAATAATCTAAATTATTTGAATGTCATTCTTGAATATTTTATCTAGCCCTACACTTCTTAGTAGGCAAAGCAAAACTCCTTACTAAATTTTCCTCTCCTTAAAAACTAAAGTTAATATTTAATAAGTAACAGTATTGCCAGGTAGCTCCAGAATGACACAAATGAAGCTTGCTCTTCATGATTTGAAAAGAGTTAAAACTGGTTTTTCAGGAGGAGAATCAGAGAATGGATTAAAAATATTTAAATGCTTATAGGAATGGTAGGTTTTCTATGTACTGAAATCAAAGCAATTGGTAGAAGTTCTTCATACCCAAGAACTGGGGGTTGGTTGTGACCTCAGAGCAACCAGCATCCTGATGTCTTGAGCCAATGAGTAAACAAAGCTCAACTGAGTATCCTGAACAATGGAGATTCAAACTCACTGAGTCATTTGTCAACATTTGTACCACAGAAATAGCTCAAAGACAAAGGAATTTTTATATGAAAATAACTGGGTTTACATATTTTAAAAAATATATTAGTGTACTTTTATTTCTCATCCTTCTGTATATACTGATTTCTATTTTTCCTGAGACATCCATCTACTTCAGGAAAGATTACAGTTGAGAGAACAAAAATGCAAAGCAAAAGAGTCAGAACAAGAAGATGATCTTGAATTTGAAGTGATATTAAGAGAATTTTTTTTTCAGGTTCTTTTATGCTCTCATTAACATATCAAGAACTAGGCCTGGCATACTTCATAGCATTTTTACAATGGAGTTTAGAGTAAAGATAAAAGAAGATATGATAAAAGGGAATTTCCTTCTCTTCAGAAACAGGAAAGGTCCACTCACACAGCAACCAGGGGAAAACAGAAAAGGAATTGATAGCTTGGATTAGTCAAAGACAAGGTCCTTAGCCGCCCTCTTCATCAGTGAATGATTCATGTTCTAAAGCCTGAAACTTGAAAAATGAGAAACTTGAAGGATAAGAAGCCTCCAAATATACGTGGAGATGATATAAGTACTTTATTTCTAAAGGTCTGCTGAAAATGATTTCAGTGCTTACTTAATTCTTTCAAGCATAGTACCTACAATGTATGCCTTAGGACATTAGTGTTTAATTATATCTCATAACCTGGTTGAGAAAGGCTGAATCTAGAAGAACCTATTTATTTTAAATGTCATCAAATGCAGCTTGGCAGGAAAGAGATAGGACAGGGTTAGCACAGGGAAGTGTGCAGAGGAAAAATCTAATTTCCTGTGTCCCATTTATGGCAGACAAAACTCTGAGTTTCTTCAGTTCAGGGAACAGAAACCAAGGCACTAGGAGACTAACTGAACCAGAAAAGACCCGTATAACATGTTGATTAATAAATACAACTTTATATAAGAGAGAGGAAAAATAAAACCTTGGTTTTCAATTGGAATAAGTGAAGGTAGAGGACTTAGAATTGCTACAGTTCCTTAAGAATATAATTTATATTACAGGGGTAGATTATCATAGTTCTTTCTCAGCTCTATTTTAGACTGAGATTTTAAATAGTTAAGAGAATTCAATTGTTTTTCTGTGTTATCGGAATGAGGCATATGTTACAATTGATTCAGAACCAGTGGACCGTGTTTCTCCAATGACTTATTCTGACGGAAATCCCACATAAAAATATATAAATAATTAATTATATATTTGAAATAAAAAAGGAAAAAAGAGAAAAAGAAAGAATATGTTAGTAGATATTAGAAATGTTTAAAAAGCTTAATTTTGATGGATACATCTCTTACCATTTTTGATTATGATTATCTGAAAATGCATTTTTTTTACTTCCTGATAAGATTATGAGTTGAGGACAGATATATTATTCTGTTACTTCAACTGATCATAATTGAAATAACCATAGAATTATAAAAATAGAGGCAGGCATGCATTACCATTGTAAAATAGGAAGAAAGGATGCCTTCCACATGTGAAAAATCCTGGAAGACAGTGAAGGTCAACTTACAACTCCTGAGAAGATGACATAAAGTTATCAGAAATAAGTAAAACAGTGCTTCCCTGGTGGTGAAGTGGTTGAGAGTCCGCCTGCCGATGCAGGGGACACGAGTTCGTGCCCCGGTCCGGGAAGATCCCACATGCCGCGGAGCGGCTGGGCCCGTGAGCCATGGTCGCTGAGCCTGCGCGTCCGGAGCCTGTGCTCCGCAACTGGAGAGACCGCAACAGTGAGAGAGAGGCCCACATACCACAAAAAAAAAAAAAAAAAAAAAAAGAAAGAAAAATAAGTAAAACAGATAACACTGGTAGAAGTCAATTAACACCTCCACTTTGTAAAAGTGAAACCTGGAGGAGATTGCAGTCCTCTTGCAATCCTGTTCCTTCTGTTCCAGTTAGCCACAACCTTTGAAAGGACTTCTGCCAAGTGGCCCCAGGATAAAGTAGCTAAGGGAATGGAGAGTCAGGCTTGAGGCAGGCTCTTTTGCTTGATTACAAAGGTTACGAGCTCAGAAAGTAGACTCAATGATCTTTTTCTTAAGTCACAGGGAAAATATCTTTGCAATCTTTTTTTTTTTCTGCCCAGATGTTGCACTTTGTAAATGAGGAAGAAGAAACAGCCGTAGTTTTCAATGGAAGGGAAGGGAAGGGAAGGGAAGGAAAGGGAAGGAAAAGGAAGCGAAGGGAAAGAAAAGGAAGGGAAGGACACTGTCTTGCCAAAATTAAAAGAACAAAAGAGTAACACTGCACTCATGTCTTTTTTTTTTAACATCTTTACTGGAGTATAATTGCTTTACATTGTTGTGTTAGCTTCTGCTGTATAACAAAGTGAATCAGATATACATATAGATATATCCCCATATCTCCTCCCTCTTGGTTCTCCCTCCCACCCTCCCTAACCATCCCTCTAGGTGGTCACAAAGCACCGAGCTGATCTCCCTGTGATATGCAGCTGCTTCCCACTAGCTATCTATTTTACATTTGGTAGTGTATATATTGTCAATGCTACTCTCACTTCATCCCAGCTTACCCTTCCCCTTCCTCATGTCCTCAAGTTCATTTTCTACATCTGCGTCTTTATTCCTGTCTTGCCCCTAGGTTCTTCAGAACCTTTTTTTTTTAGATTCTATGTATATGTGTCAGCATACAGTATTTATTTTTCTCTTTCTGACTTACTTCACTCTGTAGGATAGATTCTAGGTCCATCCAGCTCACTACAAATAACTTAATTTCATTTCTTTTTATGGCTGAGTAATATTCCATTGTATATATGTGCCAGATCTTCTTTATCCATTCATCTGTCAATAGACACAGTGCTTGCTTCCATGTTCTGGCTATTGTAAATCGTGCTGCAATAAACATTGTGGTACATGTCTCTTTGAAATATGGTTTTCTCAGGGTATATGCCCCATAGTGGTATTGCTGGGTCATATGGTAGTTCTACTTTTAGTTTTTTTAAGATCCTTTACTTATTGGATTCTGCCATTTCCCCAGTTTTCATCAGCAGAATGTTAGACAACATTGCACAGGATAGCAGCCTAACCTGTGCTTGTCCTCCTGAATATCATCTAATTATCTGCTTTATCATACACTCTTTACTCCCTTACCTTTGGAAAAGAAATTCATCATAAGCTTGAATGTAACCAGTGAATAAATGGCCAGGAGTTGTTCTAAGCATCTGACTCTCTGTTTGACTAGATCTTTTCAAACTAAATCAAAGAAAGAAAGAAAGAAATTGGTCTTTCACTTAAAAAAATAGGTAATCTATTTTCATTTTATGGGACTGTGGCAGAACTGCAGGATCTTTAGACATTTCAAGACCCCCAAGTATTAAATACCAGTAGCACCCACTCACCCCATGATTGTGATGATCAAATTTTCCATGGCCTAGAATGACGATCAGAATTGTTTATCTCTAAGACTATAGGTTAATTGTCACTCCCTTTCAGAATCTGGTTTAATTTCCTTGGCTACTATCTGGAGGTATGTTTGCATAGCAGAGACAGATAAGGTAGTTATTGGGGAGGACGTGCCCTTCTACAAAATCAGCAGCCATAATTGGAACTTCAACTTCATTATTGACTTCATTGGTGGAACTTTAACTTCATTATTGACTTCATTGGGTTGTATTGAAATACCTGTTTTCAGTATCAGGGTGATGGTGGCCTCGTAGAATGAGTTTGGGAGTGTTCCTCCCTCTGCTATATTTTGGAAGAGTTTGAGAAGGATAGGTGTTAGCTCTTCTCTAAATGTTTGATAGAATTCGCCTGTGAAGCCATCTGGTCCTGAGCTTTTGTTTGTTGGAAGATTTTTAATCACAGTTTCAATTTCAGTGCTTGTGATTGGTCTGTTCATATTTTCTATTTCTTCCTGATTCAGTCTTGGCAGGTTGTGCATTTCTAAGAATTTGTCCATTTCTTCCAGGTTGTCCATTTTATTGGCATAGAGTTGCTTGTAGTAATCTCTCATGATCTTTTGTATTTCTGCAGTGTCAGTTACTTCTCCTTTTTCATTTCTAATTCTATTGAGTTTTCTCCCTTTTTTTCTTGATGAGTCTGGCTAATGGTTTATCAATTTTGTTTATCTTCTCAAAGAACCAGCTTTTAGTTTTATTGATCTTTGCTATTGTTTCCTTCATTTCTTTTTCATTTATTTCTGATCTGATTTTTATGATTTTTTTTCCTTCTGCTAACTTTGGGTTGTTTTTGTTCTTCTTTCTCTAATTGCTTTAGGTGCAAGGTTAGGTTGTTTGTTCGAGATGTTTCCTGTTTCTTAAGGTAGGACTGTATTGCTATAAACTTCCCTCTTAGAACTGCTTTTGCTGCATCCCATAGATTATGGGTCATCGTGTCTCCATTGTCATTTGTTTCTAGGTATTTTTTGATTTCCTCTTTGATTTCTTCAGTGACCACTTCGTTATTAAGTAGTGTATTGTTTAGCCTCCATGTGTTTGTATTTTTTACAGATCTTTTCCTGTATTTGCTATCTAGTCTCATAGTGTTGTGGTCGGGAAAGATACTTGGTTCAATTTCAATTTTCTTAAATTTACCAAGGCTTGATTTCTGACCCAAGATATGATCTATCCTGGAGACTGTTCCATGAGCACTTGAGAAATATGTGTATTCTGTTGTTTTTGGATGGAATGTCCTATAAATATCAATTAAGTCCATCTTGTTTAATGTATCATTTAAAGCTTGTGTTTCCTTATTTATTTTCATTTTGGATGATCTGTCCTTTGGTGAAAGTGGAGTGTTAAAGTCCCCTACTATGAATGTGTTACTGTTGATTTCCCCTTTTATGGCTGTTAGTATTTGCCTTATGTATTGAGGTGCTCCTATGTTGGGTGCATAAATATTTACAATTGTTATATCTTCTTCTTGGATTGATCCCGTGATCATTATCTAGTGTCCTTCTTTGTCTCTTCTAATATTCTTTGTTTTAAAGTCTATTTTGTCTGATATGAGAATTGCTACTCCAGCTTTCTTTTGGTTTCCATTTGCATGAAATATCTTTTTCCATCCCCTTACTTTCAGTCTGTATGTATCTCTAGGTCTGAAGTGGGTCTCTTGTAGACAGCAAATATATGGGTCTTTTTTTGTATCCACTCAGCCAATCTGTATCTTTTGGTGGGAGCAACCAGACAAGGATGTCACAAAGAAAGAAAACTACAGGTCAATATCACTGATGAACATAGATGCAAAAATCCTCAAAAAGATACTAGCAAACAGAATCCAACAGCACATTAAACCGATCATACACCATGATCAAGTGGGGTTTATTCCAGGAATGCAAGGATTCTTCCTTATACACAAATCAATAAACGTGATACACCATATTAACAAACTGAAGGAGAAAAACCAGATGATCATCTCAATAGATGCAGAGAATGCTTTCAACAAAATTCAACACCCATTTATGATTAAAAACCCTGCAGAAAGTAGGCATAGAGGGAACTTTCCTCAACATAATAAAGGCCATATATGACAAACCCACAGCCAACATCGTCCTCAATGGTGAAAAACTGAAAGCATTTCCAATAAGATCAGGAACAAGGCAAGGTTGCCCACTGTCACCAATCTTATTCAGCATAGTTTTGGAAGTCTTAGCCACAGCAATCAGAGAAGAAAAGGAAATAAAAGGAATCCAAATCAGAAAAGAGGAAGTAAAGCTGTGACTGTTTGCAGATGACATGATACTATTCATAGAGAATCCTACAGATGCTACCAGAAAACTACTAGAGCTAATCAATGAATTTGGTAAAGTAGCAGGATACAAAATTAATGCACAGAAATCTCTGGCATTCCTATACACTAATGATGAAAATTCTGAAAGTGAAATCAAGAAAACACTCCCATTTACCACTGCAACAAAAAGAATAAAATATCTAGGAATAAACCTACCTAAGGAGACAAAAGACCTGTATGCAGAAAATTATAAGATACTGATGAAAGAAATTAAAGATGATACAAATAGATGGAGAGATATACCATGTTCTTGGATTGGAAGAATCAACATTGTGAAAATGACTCTACTACCCAAAGCAATCTACAGATTCAATGCAGTCCCTATCAAACTACCACTGGCATTTTTCACAGAACTAGAACAAAAAATTTTGCAATTTGTATGGAAACACAAAAGACCCCGAATAGCCAAAGCAATCTTGAGAACGCAAAACAGAGCTGGAGGAATCAGGCTTCCTGACTTCAGACTATACTAGAAAGCTACAGTAATCAAGACAGTATGGTACTGGCACAAAAACGGAAATATAGATCAACGGAACAGGATAGAAAGCCCAGAGATAAACCCACGCACATATAGTCACCTTATCTTTGATAAAGGAGACAGGAATATACTGTGGAGAAAGGACAGCCTCTTTAATAAGTGGTGTTGGGAAAACTGGACAGGTACATGTAAAAGTATGAGATTAGATCACTCCCTAACACCATACACAAAAATAAGCTCAAAATGGATTAAAGACCTAAATGTAAGGCCAGAAACTATCAAACTCTTAGAGGAAAATATAGGCAGGACACTCTATGACATAAATCACTGTAAGATCCGTTTTGACCCACCTCCTAGAGAAATGGAAATAAAAACAAAAATAAACAAATGGGACCTAATGAAACTTCAAAGCTTTTGCACAGCAAAGGAAACCATAAACAAGACCAAAAGACAACCTTCAGAATGGGAGAAAATATTTGCAAATGAAACAACTGATAAAGGATTAGTTTCCAAAATTTATAAGCAGCTTGTGCAGCTTAATAACAAAAAAACAAACAACCCAATCCAAAAATGGGCAGAAGACCTAAATAGACATTTCTCCAAAGAAGATATACCGACTGCCAACAAACACATGAAAGAATGCTCAACATCACTAATCATTAGAGAAATACAAATCAAAACTACAGTGAGGTATCCCCTCACACCCCTCAGAATGGCCATCATCAAAAAATCTAGAAACAATAAATGCTGGAGAGGGTGTGGAGAAAAGGGGACCCTCTTGCACTGTTGGTGGGAATGTAAATTGATACAGCCACTGTGGAGAACAGTATGGAGGTTCCTTAAAAAACTACAACTAGAACTACCATATAACCCAGCAATCCCACTACTGGGCATATACCCTGAGAAAACCATAATTCAAAAAGAGTCATGTACCAAAATGTTCATTGCAGCTCTATTTACAATAGCCCAGAGATGGAAACAACCTAAGTGTCCATCATTGGATGAATGGATAAAGATGTGGCACATATATACAATGGAATATTACTCAGCCATAAAAAGAAAGGAAATTGAGCTATTTGTAATGAGGTGGATATACCTAGAGTCTGTCATACAGAGTGAAGTAAGTCAGAAAGAGAGAGACAAATACCGTATGCTAGCACATATATATGGAATTTAAGAAAAAAAAATGTCATGAAGGACCTAGGGGTAAGACAGCAATAAAGGCACAGACCTACTAGAGAATGAACTTGAGGATATGGGGAGGGGAAGGGTAAGCTGTGACAAAGCGAGAGAGAGGCATGGACATATATACACTACCAAATGTAAGGTAGCTACTAATGGGAAGCAGCCGCATAGCACAGGGAGATCAGCTCGGTGCTCTGTGACCGCCTGGAGGGGTGGGATAGGGAGGGTGGGAGGGGTGGGATAGGGAGGGTGTGAGGGAAGGAGACGCAATAGGGAAGAGATATGGGAATATATGTATATATATAACTGATTCATTTTGTTGTAAAGCAGAAACTAACACACCATTATAAAGCAATTATACTCCAACAAAGAAAAAAAATATGTTTTTTCCTCAAATACAAATTTATATTTTCAAATTGAAAACTTAAAGGAATACAACTGAAAATGAAATAATGTTAAAATAATAACAATAATAATATCATCTTACGTTGTCTCCACTATCCCTCTTCTCCGAGACATATTGATCAGAGGTCTATATATTATTTTTGTATTAGTTTTGTTTATATGACCCTTTGTTTATATGACCATGTTTTAAGATGAAATATTGATTCTAGAAACAACAGTCTTTTTAAATATTCTTTCTTATTAGAACATGCTTTTGTCACATAGGATGATTATTATTTTAGAGAGTTTTATATTCACCACCTATTATATACTGAAATTTTGAGTCGCCCCAAAATGTATATTTGTAGCCCTAATCCCCAGTGTGATGGTATTAGATATGGTACCCTTAAGATATATTTAGGTTTAGACGAGGTCATGAGGGTAGAGTCTTCATGTTAGAAATAGTACCTTTTAAAGACGTAGAGATACTGGTGCCTCCTCTTTCTTCCATGTAAAGATATCGCTAGAAAACAGCTTACAAGCCAGGAAGAGAGTCCTCACTGAGAACCCAATCTGCCCACAAATTTATCTTGGACTTCCAACCTCCAGAACTTTGAGAAATAAATTCCCATCGTTTAAGCCACTCAGTCGATGGTATTTTGTTATAGCAGCTGAAGCTAAGATACCACCATTTTGTCTGCTGTGTTATTGCTCCCATTATTTTCTTTTTAGCTCTATTGTTAATTTGCTAAAGATATAATTTCATTTTTGTTTGTATATAGAACTCATTTTTAGTTGAAAAACCTATAGAAAAGAGCAGGTGATACAGAATGTCCAGATAATTTTACACAGTGGCAACACTATAGGTCAGTTAAAGATTTAAGTGGGTATATCCATCAAAATAGGTATTAATTGTCTTTAAGACCAAAGACTAGGTTTTATTTATACAAAATGAGAGAAATTGAGAGTATTTTTCAAAACAACTCTGTTTAGAATTGTCAGTTGGTACAAGGTAAGATAGATGTTTGGAATCAGTTAAAATAATACAAAAAATTGTAAAACATGAAAATTATTTCATTGTGTAATTTTCATTTTGATGATATTTGCTTTAAGCTGACTTGCCAAGTAGATAAAACAGATAAGTTGCTTCAGGTTGGAGGGTAAAACTTCATGATTGTTGGGCCAAATTTTACAGATGCCTATTATCTATACTGTTGGAGAAAGACTTGAACCTTGGTTCTTCTTTTCCCTTCTGTTTTCTACTTTTCACCTATTGCTTTGACTCTGTTAAATAGAGAAGACATTTTTTAAATGATAAAATTTAAAAGTCCATGAAATTATTTCTTTTTAATAATTATATAATGTTTATGCAACAATTTATATGTAGTTATAAAATATAAATATAATATAAAATATATTTTATAAATATATTTATAAAATAATATAAAAAACTCAACAGTTTTACTAAACTGTTTACTATTTACTAGTCAAAGGAAATAAATTATACCTTAAATGGGATAGTCTATGGTATTAATATATCTGATTCTTAAATTAAAAGTTTAATGTAGTTTTAAATGGTTTATATTCATAAGTTTTTCAAGTCCATTTCTCTAGACAGTGCATTAAAACATGCTAAATTTACATGTCTGTTTCACCTTCAGTAGCTGTAATAATAGCCGTACCTCATTTCACCAGATTTTTAGTATGGAGAGAGAGAATAGAGAAGAGATATTAAGTGGGAAGTGGTTCAGTTTTGAAATAAGAAAATAAATGTACCAGTCATGGGTATTGGGTCCCAAACTGTACCTAATTTGCTTAAGGAGTAAACAACCAATGTGAAATGTTGTACAAAGTTCATACCCATTATTCATTTCTGGAGAAATATATTGTATTATCTTGCTAGAGATGCCATAACAAATACCACAGATGGGGTGGCCTAAATAGCAGAAATTAATATTTTCACAATTCTGGAGACTAGAAGTCAAGAGCAAGATGTTGACAGGGTTGATTTCATTCTGAGGCCTCTCTCCTTGTCTTGTAGATAGCTGTCTTTTCCCTTTGTCTTCACATGGTCTTTCCTCTGTGTGTGTTTGTGTCCTCGCCAATTCTTATAAGGACATGAATCATATTGGATTAGGGCCCACTCATATGATCTCACTTTACTTTAATCACCTCTTTAAAGGTCCTACCTCCAAATACAATCATATTTTGAGGCACCAAAGTTTCGGACTTCAATGTACAAATTTGCAGGGGGACACAACTCAGTCAATGACATTGGTTTTCTAGTGACAGTGGGCCAATACATTAAATAGCATTCATTATTGAATAGACACTGAAATCACTGCTACTTAGAATGGGTTTTATTTTCAGTGAGAGAGGATTTGAGAAGTTGTTTCAGTAGGGATTTAGCACAGGAAACTGAAATCATACGAAGATTTTAAGGGATGCATTAGGGGAATTCAGTACTCAAACTGGAAGTGGGCATCAAAGTCAAGGTTATCAATGGAGGTTTCTAATGAAATGTATTAGGTACACTCCACTAGAAAGTGCTACATTCCCTATTCTCTTTGAGACAGGTTCTCTCTACTTTGGACCTTCAGTGTCGCTGCTATGGGACAGTATTCTTCAGTTCCTAGAATCCCTATTGTGGACAGTTCTTATATTTGATCTTTTTCTTGAAGGTCTTTCTAATTTTGAGAATGTTCTTCTAAGAAAGACTTGAGATGAGAATTAGTTTTATTTTTCTACCCAGAAAGTCCTGGTCCTTGAAGGGTGTTCATAAAACCCTTATGATACCTTCTGTGTAGCTGAAAGTTTCAATGAAGCACTGCCTTAAATCTTTCTAAGTTCTTAACAGAATGTCTTACAGTGATATCCTTAGGATTTTTACACTAAGACCTTGAAGTGCCATAAAATTTATATTTGCATTGAGGACCCCCTCTCCTTTTTTTCTTTGAATGTCTTTTTCTATGTAGAGAGAATAGAGAATAAGACTGTTTTAGTTTTGATCCCCCTAAGTCTTGAGTTGGAAATATTTCCTCCGTATTTTTCTTGAAAAGTGAAGTTTCTTTTTTAGGTTATATTTATCTTCTTGTGTTTTACCCTAGGAAGCATGAAGAAACCAATTTGTACTTTCTATATTTTGCTTAGAAATATACCCATGCAAATGCATGACTTTGTTAGGTATGCTATTTTCTGTATTACCACAAGAAATCATTTTGCCAAACTTTTGGCCATTATGTAACAAAGGTTTCCTTTACTCCAGCCTCCAGTAACATTTCTTTAGTGTCCTTCAAACTCTCATTGTTTTCTCAGGCTATTTCCAAGCTTTTAGTACTAATTTCCTCAAGACCTTTATGCTTGTGCCAGCTACACAGTCCCAAAGCCAGTGCTACATGACAGGTTTTTGTTATGATATCACACCAGTTCCAACACTAAATTCTATTTTGGTTCATCTCTGCTCCATGATGTCTGTGGCCTTTGCCCAAATGCCTCTACAGGCTGGGGGCTGAGATAGTTGAACACTACCCTGTACCTGTTTCTGCTCTCCATAAAGCATGGCTAGTTGTGCTTCCTCACAGTATGGCAAGGGAGTCAGCTTTCTACTATGACTTGTGCTTCAAAAGGAATGTAAAAGAAACTCACAGTCCTCTTAAAAGGTAGACTCAAAACAGTTTGAAATCACTTTTGCCACATTGGTTGAAGAAGCCACAGATCATCCCAGATTCAAGTGGAAAAAATACAAGCTGTGCCATTTGGTATGAGATTTGTCAAAGAATTTAATTGCTATTTATGGTGGCTCAGATGCATAGATGAGAAAGCTCTTGTTTCAGTTATCACCTTTACCAATACAGCCACTTGACAGCCATCAACATGGAATATTAAGTCTGGCTACTGTGGAGAATGGGAATAATTAAGAAGTCTAAGACAGCTCCTGAGTGTTCATCATAGGCAAGGGATTAAATGATGTTTATTGGCATTTATGGGATACTTGGGAGAAGAAATTTTAATTTTACAGGTAAACTGAAACACCACAAAAAAAAAGGAAAAAGAACCCACCAGGTTTGTGTGCACTCAATATATAATTGACTATGTGTGACCAATCAACTTCTCAGGAAAATAAGAGCAAATTACTTTCAGTCATCTCATTTATGGAATTTACTCTACATTTTCCAATATCATTCATTTGGCAAATACTCATCAGCTGTCTACTCCCAGGAAGATACTTCTATTCCATGTGTTGGAAATACGTCACTAACCAAAAAAGAGTCAGTTCCTACCCTTGTGGATTCTGTTCTAAAATGAGAAACAGAGAATAAGCAAATGGTGAGAAATACCATAAAGAAAAATGAAACAGAATACAGGGCAAAAAGAATGACATGAGGCAAGTGGGAGTTGAGGAGACGTTATTTTAAATAGGTTGGAAGAAAAGCTGATTTTCTTCCTATTTAACATCACATGAAGCAACCAATCAAGTCAACTTTTCTTTTTTTATTTAAGAGTTATTTAAGAGTCCTGTAGACAGAGTTAAATCTAGAAACTTTCTCAGGAATTTGTTATTTTCTAATACTAGAAGGATACTCTAAACTGGAGAAAACTTTTAATTGAAAAAAGTTATATAAGTCACATACAAAAGTTACTGTTTGGGCTTCCCTGGTGGCGCAGTGGTTGAGAGTCCGCCTGCTGATGCAGAGGACGTGGGTTCGTGCCCCGGTCCGGGAAGATCTCACATGCCGCGGAGCGGTTAAGCCCGTGAGCCATGGCCGCTGAGCCTGCTCATCCGTTTCCTGTGCTCCGCAACGGGAGAGGCCACGACAGTGAGAGGCCCACGTACCGCAAAAAAAAAAAAAAAAAAAAAAAAAAAAAAAAAAAAGTTCTTTTCCTCAGTAAAAAAGCAAAAACCTTATTTAGAAACAAAAACATTATTACCTCTTCAACTCAAGCTTTAAGCCAGGATCTAGTTATATTTTTCTCCCTATTTCACAGAAAATACAATCCTTTTAAATGATGATTATAGCTTAAGTCTTAGACTTCTCAGTTTCAAAATTTCAGTAAAATGCACTGTTTTACTCCCTGACTCCACAGTATGCTGGTACAGATGACTTTCATTAAAGGAATAGAAAAAGAAAGCAGGACTGTACTTTCAGGAATGTGATAGAAAATTTATAAAATAAATTATATGTGAGGAAATATTGTCCCTGTATATATTTAGTGATGTATTAATAAAGTGTCAGTCTTTGTTCTTGAAAGTATTTCAAAGAGAGTATAGGTGGTAAAAACGCAAAGAAAGAAAAGGATACATACGCAGTGACTCAGTTTTTAATTTCTTTGTGTGTATGCACATACGCACTTGTGTTAGAGAGTATAATATTTCAGGTATTTGAGGGAATTTGAAAAATAAAATACTATTTGTATTAGTTTCCCCCTGCTGATGTAACAGATTACCACAAACTTAGTGACTTAAGGCAACCTAAGTTAATTTTCTTTCAGTTTTGGAGGTCAGAAATCCAAAATCAGTCTCAGTGGGGTAAAATCGAGAGCTCAACTACTTTCCTTTTTGAGGCTCTAGGCGATAATCCCTTTCCAACTTTTTTCCAGCTTCTAGAGGCAGCTGACATTCCTTAGCTCATGGTTCCTTCCAGCATTCGCATCACTCTGACCTCTGCTTTTGTCATCATATCTCCATCTCTAACGATGATGCTCCTGCCTCTTTTTTATAGGGATCCTTATGATTACATTGGTAACCATATGACTACAAATAACCAGGCTAATCTCCCCATCTCAAGATCCTTAAAGTAATCACATCACAAAGTTCCTTTTGTTATGTAAGGTAACTTATTCACAGGTCCTGGGGATTCAACATGGATATCTTTAAGAGGCCATTGTTCAGCTTACCACATAATACTATTAATGCAAATTCAGATGTTTCCTTCCAAGTATTTCTGCTGGTTACTAGAAATATTAAAAGTATAACTACGTGTTTAAATGTGGATATTTTGTGCAATTGTAGCTTATGTGTTTTGCAAATGGCTATATATTGCATGTAAATAAGAGATGGCATTACTTTTACCTAACTGTAAGAGAGCAGTAGGATTTTTCCATTACTGTTTGAAGTGGTTCAGAAAGGGAAAATAAGCCATTAGGTTTTTTCCCAAGGGATTCACACTGGCAGTACATTAAGACATCCTATGGGAAATGTTTACTTTTATATACAGTACTGACTCTCAAGTGACAATACTTATGATAGAATTCAAAATCAAATATAGTTCCTCAAACTCATTCCTTATTTGAAATAAGAAAAACATATTAGATTATACTTCTCTTCCTACTAATGATGAATTAGTTATGAAAAATCACATTTTCAAAAGGAAAAAAAATTAATCAAAATAATTATGGCTCACTGGAATATAAATCATATTTAATTGTACAGTTACAAATATAACAGTGTTATATTTTATTTTGAAATCAAGATAAACTAAAAGTTTCATTCATTTTATAACTTTCCCTGAAAGACTTTGAAACATAAAAATGAAAGGAGAAACTAACAGTCTCCGCTGAAACTATAATTCTAGTCCTGTCAGTCCCACCTCAGGTACCATTATTTGTAAGGCTATATTTATGCAGATACTGTTTTAGTAAGTCCAGGAGCTATGACAAAATACCAGAGATTGGGTGGCTTCAACAACAAATATTTATTTCTCACAGTTCTGGAGGCTGGGAAGTGTAAGATCAAGGTGCAATCAGATCTGGCGTCTGTATGGTTTGCAGTCTGCTGTCTTCTTGATGCATCCTCACAGGGTGGAAAGTTGATAGAGTGATCGTCTCTCTTGTATCTCTTCTTTTTTAAATAAGATACCTTTAATTAATTAATTAATTTTTTTCCTGGCCATGCCACATGGCATGCGGGACCTTAGTTCTCCGACCAGGGATCAAACCCATGTCCCCTGCACTGGAAGCACAGAGTCTTAACTGCTGGACTACCAGGGAAGTCCCTTTTGTCTCTTCTTGACAAATCCCATTCATAAGGGCTGCACCCCACTGGCCTAATTACCTCCCAAAGACCCCATCTCCAAATCTCATAGGGGATTTAGACTTCATCATATGAATTTTGGGAGGTCACAAATATTAAGTCCACAGCAGATACTGTTTTCAAGAACTTTACATCTATCTGGGAAGAGGAAAACAACCTGAAATCATTGAAGACTTTGTAATATTAATTTGAATCACAGGTTAGGCTATATTATATTTATTTTTTGATAAGCCAAAAACAGTTGAATGTAGACAACTTCCTAAAGTTCACCTGAATGCAATAGGAGGAAAAAAAAAGAGATGTGAGCAAAGCATCCTAGGTAAATTAGAATATAATTTCCCAGTTCCCTACTGAACTCCTTCTCCTATTTTTCACAAAATCTATTGCAAATCTTCCTGATAATATAAAGCCCAATAATGAAAACAATACAATACTCCCTAAAGAATCAAGGAATCATAAACACTGCTAGGGAAATTGATCATTTTTTATGAAAGAAAATCAAGTTGTATATTTCATGTTATATGTTACACAACATATTTTTCTTCCAAATGGATCAAAGGGCAAACGTAAAAAAATTTTGAATAAAACATAAAAAATAGGAACTTTTTCTCTATTTACAAAAAAATGGAAAAACTTAGATTAAAAAATCTACATATGTAACTACATAAAAACATATATTAAAAATACCATAAGCAGTATTAAAAGAAAAATAGCATATAATATGCTAAAACATGACCAACAAAAGTTAATAAAATTAATCCTTAAAATCTTATGAATATCAATAAGGAAATACTAATAATCATAAATAAATGAAGCATCTTATATCCATTGAGTAACAAGTTAGTATCTAAGTATGTTTTTTTCAAGTTGGCCGAAGTCATTAATGGATAACATACATTAAAATGCAAATAACTGACCATAAGAAAAGAATTCTTGGTAATAAATGAAATGCAAATTAAAACATGAATATATAAAGATTTTTTAAATCTTCAATGAATAACATTGTTTTATTTAACTTTCATAAAGTTTACATTGTAGGAAGAAGGTGAGAAGCAACTTTGCTCATAATAAAACTGTGATGTTCCTAATAGAATATCAACCCTGTTTCTGACAGTATGTACTCAAGACCACACCACAGCTGCAAAATAGTAACCAATCCTTTCTCCACAGTTATTGCTGATTTCTTACTAAGGACATCTAAAGCCTTGCTTTATTCTGCCCACTTCCTTAACAAAAATAACTAAGACAGTCAACTGGTGAGCTGTTTCCCCTTCTTGACAGCATCTAAAATAGCCCTTGTGTCCTTGATTATTTCCTAGAACCACTCAACTCATATGCAAACTCTACAAAGGCCCTCTCTATATTAATCTTTTTCAGAGATGCCACAGGGTTCCTCTGCAAACTAAATGTATTATTTTAGTTCAGCTGCAAGAGTGTTCCAATGGCTTTGCCTGGTGGGCTTCTGTATTAGGTGTTCTTTTTGTACCTTTATTTTCATGAGATGAATACTTATCACCTTTACATTACGTAAACATTCAGGAAGGGAACGGAATGGGATAAAACTTTAAGGATTTAAATCTATCTGTTTTTTTCTTGTTAAATTAAATAGTATATATCTGAAGTAATTAAGGCAAAAAGTCATTGTCGAACATGCTCGATCTGGATGATGGAGCTAATAGAGTTTGTCACAGTGTTCTTTATACTTTTCAATGCTTTTGAATTAATCCTTAATATACTGATAATGGGCAATATGCTTTATGCCACTTTACCTGTAAACTTAAAAACAGTTTATTTCGAGAAAGAAAGGAGGTGCCTCTACCACAATAGCTATTTTTTAGTTGTCTGGTGATTATGAGGTGACCTGGGTCAAAATTTCACCCAATAAGAGAAACTATAGCTAGTTGTTAACTGGCAGAACACTTTAGATCCTCACTCTTAAGAGTGAATTTGAGATCCACATAAACTTGCATAAATGGCACAGTAAGGCAAAGCTGAGAACTGTATTAAAAGAATATAGAGACATCAATACTAAGACCATGCCTGGCACATAGCAAGCATGTAGGAAGTACTTCAGAGGAAGGCTTGAAGGAGTAAAAAAAGAGACATTATTAGAAAGGAGAGAGAGTGACTGATTAGGTGATGCATGCTGATAGAGCAGTATCATTTGGAGGTGTTGCTGAGAAAACAGCAAAGCAAGTCCATCCAAAGAGCACCAGTGGATTCAGTATACAGTGAAGAGACAGACAGAGTTTTTCTATGTTAAATGAGGATCCATTTTTCGATGATGGCTTATTTTGCAACACTTATGATTGTTTTCAGTTTTCATTATTTTCCTTGAGATTCCCCCCAAAACATCCCTCTTTAATTTTTGATTTGAAATGCATCGTTCTTATTTCTTTGTTCATTGCAAGAGCCTCAATACCCCAATGTGGTAAGATAAGCATGCCTGCAACGTTGATATGTGTTTGAATTAGTACAATCTTTCTAAAAAGTTGATTAGCCAATTGTAAGTCCATTTCAAGATAATAGAAGAATACCAAATATGGGCCAAGAATTATGTACAGGCGTATGATATGAAGTAATATACATAATAATAAACCATTGTAAGTTACCTAAAAATTAAATTTAGGGCACTATTTACAAAACAGCAAAATGCAACATTATAAGTCATTATGTATGTCATATTCATCTATAACTATTTTAGATTGTTGAGAATAAAATAGCCATATTAAAGTGTTGGGAATATAGATTATATTATTTCTTCATGTGTTTTCTGTATTTTGTAATTATGCTCCAGTGAATTTTTATTTATAGCATTATCAATGCATTTTAAAAAGTTATTTATTATTATGGACTGAATTTTGCTCCCCCAAAATTCATATAGTGAAGCCCTAACTACCAGTTCCTTAGAATGTAACTGTATTTGGAGATAAGGTCCTTAAAGAGATAGTTAAAGTGAAGCATTAGGGTGGGCCCTAATCCGGTCTGACTGCTGTCCTAATAAGAAGAGAACATTAGGACATACAAAGAGAGACAGTAAGGATAAGTGTGAACAGAGTAGAGACCACATGAGGTTGCAGAGTGAAGATGGATGACTCAAGCCAATGAGAGGCCTCAGGAGAAACCAACCCTACCGCCATCTCCAGAGCTATGAGAAAATATATTTCTGTTGTTTAAGCCACCCACTCTGTGGTACTTTGTTATGACAGCCTAGCAAACTAATACACATATGAACCTTTATTAACATGAAAAACATTCATATATTAAAATATAGATCAAAATAAATATATACATATTTATTAAGCACACACAAACATGTATAGTTAAAGAAATATAATACAGCCAACATAACACAGCAGGAAACAAATGAAAATTTCTCTGAAAAGTTTTTGGGTCACTGAAAGAAACTAGTAAATTAAGGTGCAGATATTTTGACTAATTTGTTAAGGAAAACCAAATTCATTTCCCGCATGATACCTAAACCTTAGTTTTAAAGGTTTTTTTTTAATAAATTTATAGTAAATCTATTTTATTTATCTTTCATCAGCATTTATGCTGCTTTTAGATTTTGAGCATGCTTTACTTTTCTTTTACCTTTGTCTTCATCACATAGATTTCAGATAATTCATTTTGAATATTAATGCTAAATATTTGGTGGGGAAAAATCAGTTCTGTGAAGCACTAACTTATTTAATTTAAAAAATTTACTCAATACATGGTTGAATTATAACTTCCTGTAGGACAGTGCAATAACTAATATCTTAGAAAAACTTAATTTAAATATTTATTATATACTTAATTATACAATCAAAATATGAATATTACTGAAATACAAGTTTCAAAAAATAAAGATGAAAACAATTTTCTTCTTACTATCATCTTTGTTGCCAATCCCCATACCTGCTCTACCTACCCTGTTGTTTGGGTATGAATCCTTCATGTACATTTTCTAGACATCTGCTTACATAAATCATGTATTTCCAGGAAGGCATCGTATTTTTTTTTTTGCCCAATCCCAATCCAGTCTCTGTCTTGGAGGACCTACTTTAAAGAAGATCCTGAAAACTTTATGACTATCTCAATCTTGACATGCCCCTTCCAACACCATAGTAAGAATCTGTCATGGTACTTGGTCTCATTTACTATAGTTAGCAAAATACTTGGCTTTAACAGGGTTTTTGTGTCTTCCAGGGAAGGGGGTTTCCTTTCAGGGCATCAATAGTCAACAATCTGTATGGCCAGTGAAATACAGTGAAAACCTCTTTGCCATCATGGCCTGAGATGTTCACCTCAGAAACACAGACTCCTCAGGTTTTTGAACCTACCACTCAGGGATTTCCCCAGTCACTGCAGGAAAGTATGTTGTTCTTTTTTTTTTTTAATATTTTGTATTTTATATACAATTTTTAAAGGTTACTTTCCATTTACAATTATTACAAAATATTGGTTACATTCCCCATATTGTACGATACATCCTTGAACCTATCTTACACCCAATAGTTTGCACCTCCCACTCCCCTACCCCGATATTGCCCCTCTGCACCCACTGATAACCACTAGTTTATTCTCTATATCTGTGAGTCTGCTTCTTTTTTGTTTTATTCACTACTTTATTGTATTTTTTAGATTCCACATATAAGTGATACCATACAGTATTTGTCTTTCTCTGTTTAACTTATTTCACTTAGCATAATGCCCTCCAAGTCATTCATGTTGCTGCATATGGCAAAATTTCATTCTTTTTATGACTTAGTATTCCACTGTGTGTGTGTGTGTGTGTGTGTGTGTATATATATATATATATATATATATATATATATACCACATCTTCTTTATCCATTCATCTGTTGATGGACACTTAGGTTGCTTCCATACCTTGGCTATTGTAAATCATGTTGCTATGAACATTGGGATGCATGTATCTTTTCAAATTACGGTCATATGGTAGTTCTATTTTTAATTTTTGAGAATCCTCCCTACTGTTTTCCACAGTGGCTGTACTAATTTATATTCAAGGGAGTATGCCTTGCATTGGCTCTGGTCTCTAATTTATTTTTGTCAACATCCTCCAATGTGAAGTTCATTTGTACTTTAGGAATAAAGAATAGGGTTTTTTTAAAGAAAGTCTTTGATTATCTAAACAATCTTGAAATTTTTAATTCTTGGTGGAAACCTGCTCATTACTCACAACCCTATATTTTGTTCTTGTCTGTCCTCACTATCTTTGTTGTGAATCTAAAGAAAAAGTTCATAGGAAAAGAATAAGTGGAGACCACAAGAGATTTATCTTCAACACAGTTCCAAGGGCCAATGTATCCAGGAAGTCCCCTCATATCAGTATCACTGTAGCATTTTGCTTTGAATCCCATATCAAAACTTTTGAGAACATTCCTTAATCTTGTCTTATTTTGTTGCTGGGAGTCTGGTTCTAGGAGGGATCTCCTCTGTACACTTTCCATCTTCTGGGACTCAGAGATTGTTGTGTTTGGGGTTTAAGATAACAATCCTCTAGTTAGGGATCCCAAGACATGAGGTAATAAACAGAACATTGAGCCAACTATTGCCAAACTCTCAGAGGTATGATTCGGTATAAGTGTGCATTCCTTGTGGACTAGACTTGTGCTCATTACATATATTTACATTATAACCCACATTTATGTGTACATTTTTCTATACGTCATAATTCACAAGGGTAAATTAAGTTCTTAATGACTACTTTGAGGAATTTCTGATATAAACAATTTTTTTTCCCATTTGAAAACATTTTAGAACAAAAAGGGAGTCAAACATCCAATTGTTCTTGTATTTGTGTTGGTATGAAGAAAGCTCAAAAAATGCAGATTCCACAATTGCTCTCTTATAAGATTGTCCAAAACAAATTTTTAAAAATGTGAAAAACTTATAACCTTTATCTCACTATTCCTCTTCTCCCATCTAATGCTCCTTTATTCCCCTCTGCTCCTACTCTTCATTTTGACTTGCTTCCATTCCCTCCTGGGTGCCCAGGAGATCCCCAAATCTCAATTTTCTATTGAAGCAAAACCCCAGAAGAATAGGAAAAATAAGTCAGAAATTATAAGGTCTGGTCTCAACTAATAGCCTTTGTGAAAGACTTTTAAAGCCTAAATAAGGCAGAAATTTAGACTAGTTCTAGGAATACAATCTTAGGTCTCCCAGTTCTACATTTATTAGTTTGTATATAGTGGGGACCTCAGATGTAAATACTGAGATGAGAAAGACAAGAATAGGAAGAACTTGGTCATGTGTTAAGAGACCTCACATTGCATTGTATAGAAAACCAGAAAGTTTTAGGAAAGTTGTAGATATAGATGTTAGACAAGGTTTTTTTTTTTTTCCTGGAGGCTATCATCCCTGAAGTCTTTTCTGTGAAACTGAATTAGTTTATAATTCAGTCCTATATATCAGTGATCAGCAAACTTTTTCTGTAAACAGCCAGATAGTAAATAATTTAGGGTTTATTGGCCATCTGGTCTCTTTTACAAATACTAAGCTCTGCCATTTTAGAGTGAAGGCAGACACAGACAAAACAAATGAATGTGTATGGCTGAATTCCAATAAAAATCTGTTTACAAAAAAGGTAGTAGGTATAGTTGAAAGACCTCTGTTCCAAGCAAAGAAAGGATGTGCACATTGGAGACTTCAGGGATAGGCTAAGTAGACAGCATTCAGAAGTATGTTTTGAAGTAGATGTGATGCATTCTCCCCTCACATTTTATAAATGGTCTTTATACAGCAACATAGGATTTAATATGCAGCAAACACTGGAATGGAAAACACCATCATTGCCAGGTTTTCAACCCTTGGCTGAACGTTTTGAAGAAAACTTAGAACAAAAGGAACATAAGACACAAAGTAAATTGATGACCTTGTAGATAAAATAACTAGATGTTCCCACTCTAGTCCTTGAACATCAGAGTAGGAAATCTCTTGGTAAAGACACTTGGAGATACTGCAAACTAAAGGGACATTGAAAAAATCAGCTATCCTGCATTAGCCAAGAAACTGAGGAAAAAAAAGTATGAAAAATTAAGGTCCTCCAAGTGGAAAGAAAGTACCCAATTTCCCATTTTACCCTTAAATTCATAAGGATAATTTTTTCCTAACTATAAAGGACTTGAAAATTTTGACTGATGCAGACACATTCAACATTAAACCTTCCTGCTGTTATAACTTCTTCCTTGTAGTCAACAAATTAATCCGGTCATGAGAATCTCCACAACTGCCCAGAATTCCTTACCTCCTTGCTTATCATTCAGATCTTTACCTAAGGAACATTACTTTTCCTTTGTGACACACAAGGTCTAATTTAATAGGAAGGAATCTACTGTGCAACTGTGCAGAAAAGATTCCCATATTAAATCTCCACTGATGATCTCTTACCTAAAATCCCTGAGGAGTGCCTATTCAAAACAAGATCACAGACCATTGGGATATTGACTTACTGGTACTCTTGTTCCTACATCATGATGAAAACAAAGATTTCAAGGAGTTCCTGGGTTCTTGTTCACAGAATTTCTACTAATATTAGTAGGATTATTGGACGTACAACAGTAAAGATTCTGATGCTTCCAAGTATGCACAATATCCTCTTAAACCACATAACCTAATAGATAAAAGATTCATCATACCTCAGGTTAGTTCTTGGTATATTACGATTATTCAGTCAAAAGCCCAATGAATGTGTATATAGATTTGTTCAGGACTTGAAGCCCATAAATAGTCATTTTCTCTTTTCCTTTAGAAGAAAACCTAAATACTTCCTTTTTTCAGTGTTTCATGAGGCTACATACTTCATAGTGTATATATGCTGCCTTCTTTAATGTCCCTTAAATCAGTTATTTGATAGTGATTTGGGTTTTCTTTTCCCTGGAAAAAATCAACTGTATATACCTGGACAGTTAGGTCTGAGGGGTTTGCTGAGGCACCCTTCTGACTACAATCTCCATCAGACATTAAGGACCAAGAGGATTTAATATAGGTCAGACATTTAGAGGATCAATCAAAAGGTTCTTTGTTTATTTTTATTTTAAATTAGATATGTCATAAAAATGACGTTCTTTGAAAGTTAGAGAAAGAGGTTGGGTTTTTTAATTTGTTTGTCTGTCTTGTTTTGCTTTGTTTGTTTTTGTCAATTCCTCCCAATTGAGGATGTAGACTAGTACATTCCTGGGCATCACATTTCTAGGGAATAATTCATGTTATCTTAGAAAACCTGACTCACAGGAAATTAGGTACCCACACAATATCAGAAGGGAATACAAGACTGAGTTTTTCTCCCCACAGCACGAGAGGAAACACTGCAAGAGAGCATGGGAGAAGTGTGGGATTAGATTGTTGGATTCCAGCAAATGGTGTGCACATATGAATAAGCCAGCTTGTGGAAGATGGCCTGCAGCCTAGGGAACTGTTATGTCTGGGACACAGAAATCAGATTCATTTTTAATTGCAGGGGTGAGGGAAAGTAGATTTTTATTTTCCCTGAGAAAATAGATGGTCCCTCCACCAATGGTTTAGACTTCAGAAAGAGGAAGGCAGCAGGCTTTGGGTTGAGTGAGGAAGAGATTTTTTCCTATCCCTGAAGATAAAAGGCAAGTGAGCTTGAACCATGTTACTCTGTGGGGATCAATAAGTCCTTCATAGTATGGAGTTCAGTAAGTGGCTCTAGTATCCGTTATGGGCTGATAGCTCTAACAATAACTACTTATTCCCTTAAGATGACAATTTATCATTTATTCTTAATTTTTATTTGGCTGTTTATTTGTTCATCTGTTTTTAAATTACAATCCAGCACTGACTGAGTTTTTAGGAATTGAGTGATGAGAGAGATGGTTTATGACTAGTCTTAGAGAAAATCATCATGGAGGTATATGGTGAAGACTTGAGAATTTAAAACATAGCAAGAACTGATCAGTAGAAGATGGGAATAATCATAATATGGAGTACACTGCTGCTTGGTTGATGTGAATCAATAAGGATAATATATGAAATAGATAAGCATTATTTCTGAAATCCAAGAAACCAATGGAGAAGGGTAATGGGAAAAGATTGGACTTCTCAAAGTGGATGGATGTTTGCCACTCAATTGTTCCTCATGTGTGCAAATTTTGAATATGTGACTTATTAGAAATGGAAGAGATGTAAACTGGTAATTCAGAAATATTTGTGTGGCATTGTGAGAATTAGCTTGATGACAAAAATCAAGAAACTGGTTTTCACTTGAACAGAACATATTTCCCTTCTCTCCCATTAGTGTAGATGATAAGATGAATGTTGAATGGCCCTGAATGGTATAATTATAGGTTTAATTTTGTAATTTTCAGGTAGTTTTGAATTGCATGATATGTTTAGTAGCACAATGAATAATATACTCTGCATCCTCCTTTGGATAAGTCAAATACATTTTACAAAGATATTGTAGCATAATTACATATTTTATAATGTATTCCCACTTTGTTTATGCATGCAGTTTAAGCTGGTTTACACATTGACACATTTACTATCTGAATATTTAAGCACAACTACACAAACATACAAAACACAATTCAAACAATGATTAGGATTTTATGGAAGAAAATTATTTAAACAGAATTTTACTTGAGAGACCTTCAAGATGGCAGAAGAATAAGACGTGGAGATCACCTTCCTCCCCACAAACACATCAGAAATACATCTACACGTGGAATAGCTGCTACAGAACACCTACTGAACGCTGGCAGAAGACCTCAGACCTCCCAAAAGGCAAGAAACTCCCCACGTACCTGGGTAGGGCAAAAGAAAAAAGAAAAAACAGACAAAGAATAGGGATGGGACCTGCACCGGTGGGAGGGAGCTGTGAAGGAGGAAAGGTTTCCACACACTAGAAGCCCCTTCGCGGACGGAGACTGCGGGTGGTGGAGAGGGGAAGCTTCAGAGCCACGGAGGAGAGCGCAGCAACAGGGGTGCAGAGGGCAAAACAGAGAGGTACCCGCACAGATGATCGGTGCCGACCAGCACTCACCAGCCCGAGAGGCTTGTCTGCTCACCCGCTGGGATAGGCAGGGCTGGGACCTGAGGCTCGGGCTTCAGAAGTCAGATCCCAGGGAGAGGACTGGGGTTGGCTGCGTGAAAATAGCCTGAAGGGGGCTAGTGCGCCACAGCTAGTCGGGAGGGAGTCCGGGAAAAAGTCTGGACCTGCCGAAGAGGC
Source organism: Grampus griseus (assembly GCF_964374135.1). NCBI lineage: Eukaryota > Metazoa > Chordata > Mammalia > Artiodactyla > Delphinidae > Grampus > Grampus griseus. The sequence goes on along the minus strand of NC_138998.1, from coordinate 119,403,404 downwards.
AAGAGACCATTGTTTCAGGGTGCGCGAGGAGAGGGGATTCAGAGCACTGCCTAAACGAGCTCCAGAGATGGGTGTGAGCCGTGGCTATCAGCATGGACCCCAGAGACGGGCATGAGATGCTAAGGCTGCTGCTGCCACCACCAAGAAGCCTGTGTGTAAGCACAGGTCACTCTCCACAGTGCCCCTCCCGGGAGCCTGTGCAGCCCGCCACTGCCAAGGTCCCGTGATCCAGGGACAACTTCCCCGGGAGAACGCACGGTGCACCTCAGGCTGGTGCAACATCATGCTGGCCTCTGCCACCGCAGGCTCGCCCCTCATCCGTACCTCTCCCTCCCCCCAGCCTGAGTGAGCCAGAACCCCTGAAGCAGCTGCTCTTTTAACCCCGTCCTGTCTGAGCGAAGAACAGACGCCCTCCAGCGACCTACACGCAGAGGCGGGGCCAAAACCAAAGCTGAGCCCTGGGAGCTGTGCGAACAAAGAAGAGAAAGGGAAATTTCCCTCAGGAGCAGCAGATTAAATCTCCACAATCAATTCGATGTACCCTGCATCTGTGGAATACATGAATAGACAATGAATCATCCCAAATTGAGGAAGTGGACTTTGGGAGCAAAGATATATATATATATATATATATATATATATATATATATATATATATATATATATATATATATATTTCCCCCCTTTTTCTCTTTTTGTGAGTGTGTATATTTCTGTATAGTTTTGCTTTTACCATTTGTCCTAAGGTTCTGCCTGTCAGTTTTGCGTTTTTTTGTTCTGTTTGTTTGTTTGTTTGCTTTAAGTATAGTTTTTAGCACTTGATACCATTGGTGGATTTGTTTTTTGGTTTGGTTACTCTCTTTTTTTTTCTTTCTTTTTTTATTACTTTTTAATTTTTTTTTAATTTAAAAAAATTGTATTTTATTTTATTATATTTTTTCTTTCTTTTTTTCTCCCTTTTCTTCTGAGCCATGTGGCTGACAGGGTCTTTGTGCTCCGGCCGGGTGTCAGGCCTGTGCTTCTGAGGTGGGAGAGCCAAGTTCAACACATTGGTCCACCAGAGACCTCCCGGCTCCACATAATATCAAACAGCGAAAGCTCTCCCAGAGATCTCCATCTCAATGCTAAGATCCAGCTCCACTCAACAAACAGCAAGCTACAGTGCTGGAAACCCTATGCCAAACAAATAGCAAGACAGGAACACAACCCCATCCATTAGCAGAGAGGCTGCCTAAAATCATAATTAGGTCACAGGCACCCCAAAACATACCACTGGATTTGGTCCTGCCCACCAGAAAGACAAGATCCAGCCTCATCCACCAGAACACAGGCACCAGCCCGCTCCATCAGGAAGCCTACACAACCCACTAAACCAACCTTAGCCACTGGGGTAGACACCAAAAACCACAGAAACTACAAACCTGCAGCTTGCAAAAAGGAGACTCCAAACACAGTAAGTTAAGCAAAATGAGAAGACAGAAACACACAGCAGATGAAGGAGCAAGGTAAAAACCCACCAGACCAAACAAATGAAGAGGAAATAGGCAGTCTACCTGATAAAGAATTCAGAGTAATGATAGTAAAGATAATCCAAAATCTTGGAAATAGAATGGAGAAAATACAAGAAATGTTTAACAAGGACATAGAAGAACTGAAGAGCAAACAAACAATGATGAACAGCACAGTAAATGAAATTAAAAATTCTCTAGAAGGAATCAAGAGCAGAATAACTGAGGCAGAAGAACAGATAAGTGACCTGGAAGATAAATCGTGGAAATAACTACTGCAGATCAGAATAAAGAATGAAAAGAATTGAGGACAGTCTTAGAGACCTCTGGGACAACATTAAACACACCAACATTTCAATTATAGGGGTCCCAGAAGAAGAAGAAATAAAGAAAGGGACTGAGAAAATATTTAAAGAGATTGTCATTGAAAACTTCCCTAATATGGGAAAGGAAATAGTCATTCAATTCCAGGAAGCACAGAGAGTCCCATACAGGATAAATCCAAGGAGAAACACACCAAGATGCATATTAATCAAACTATCAAAAATTAAATTCAAAGAAAATACAGTAAAAACAGCAAGGGAAAAACAACAAATAACATACAAGGGAATCCCCATAATGTTAACAGCTGATCTTTCAGCAGAAACTCTGCAAGCCAGAAGGGAGTGGCAGGACATATTTAAAGTGATGAAAGGGAAAAACCTACAACCAAGATTGCTCTACCCAGCAAAGATCTCATTCAGATTTGATGGAGAAATTAAAACCTTTATAGACAGGCAAAAGCTAAGAGAATTCAGCACCACCAAACCAGCTTTACAACAAATGCTAAAGGAACTTCTCAAGGCAGGAAACACAAGAGGAGGAAAAGACCTATAATAAGAAACCCAAAACACTTAAGAAAATGGTAATAGGAACATGCATATTGACAATTACCTTAAATGTAAATGGATTAAATGCTCCAACCAAAAGACACAGACTGGCTGAATGGATACAAAAATAAGACCCATATATATGTTGTCTACAAGTGACCCACTTCAGACCTAGGGACACATACAGACTGAAAGTGAGGGGATGGAAAAATATATTCCATGCAAATGGAAATCAGAACAGCTGGAGTAGCAATACTCATATCAGATAAAATAGACTTTAAGGGCTTCCCTGTTGGCGCAGTGGTTGAGAGTCCACCTGCCGATGCAGGGGACACAGGTTCGTGCCCTGGTCCGGGAAGATCCCACATGCCGCGGAATGGCTGGGCCCGTGAGCCATGGCTGCTGAGCCTGCGTATCTGGAGCCTGTGCTCTGCAACGGGAGAGGCCACAACAGTGAGAGGCCCGTGTACTGCAAAAAAAAAAAAAAAAAATAGACTTTAAAGTAAAGAATGTTACAAGAGACACGGAAGGACACTACATAACGATCAAGGGATCAATCCAAGAAGAAGATATAACAATTATAAATATTTATGCACCCAACATAGGTGCACCTCAATACATAAGGCAAATGCTAACAGCCATAAAAGGGGAAATCGACAGTAGCACAATCATAGTAGGGATCATTAACACCCCACTTTCACCAATGGACAGATCATCCAAATTGAAAATAAATAAGGAAACACAAGCTTTAAATGATACATTAAACAAGATGCACTTAATTGATATTTATAGGACATTCCATCCCAATTATTGATATTTATAGGACATTCCATCCCAAAACAACAGAATACACTTTCTTCTCAGGTGCTCATGGAACATTCTCCAGGATAGATCATATCTTGGGTCACAAATCAAGCCTTACTAAATTTAAGAAAATTGAAATTGTGTCAAGTACCTTTTCTGACCACAATGCTATGAGACTAGATATCAATTACAGGAAAAAATCTGTAAAAAATACAAATGCATGGAGGCTAAACAGTTATTGTTATTAAGTAGTTACACTACTTAATAACCAAGAGATCACTGGTATCACAGGAATATAAATCATTGGAACAGTTTAGAAAGCCCTGAGATAAACCCATGCAAATATGGTTACCTTATCTTTGATAAAGGAGAGAGAATATACAATGGAGAAAAGACAGTCTCTTCAATAAGTGGTGCTGGGAAAACTGGACAACTACATGTAAAAGAATGAAATTGGAACACTCCCTAACACCATACACAAAAATAAACTCAAAATTTATTAAAGGCCTAAATGTAAGGCCAGACACAATAAAACTCTTAGCGGAAAACATAGGCAGAACGCTCTATGACATAAATCACAGCAAGATCCTTTTTGACAAACCTCCTAGAGAAACGGAAATAAAAACAAAAATATACAAATGGGACCTCAGGAAACTTAAAAGCTTTTGCACAGCTAAGGAAACCATAAACAAGACAAAAAAACAACCCTCAAAATGGGAGGAAATATTTGCATATGAAGCAACTGACAAAGGATTAATCTGCAAAATTTTCAATCAGCTCATGTAGCTCAATATCAACCAAACAAACAACCCAATCCAAAAATGGGCAGAAGTCCTAAATAGACATTTCTCCAAAGAAGATATACAGATTGCCAACAAACACATGAAAGAATGCTCAACATCACTAATCATTAGAGAAATGCAAATCAAAACTACAGTGAGGTATCCCCTCACACCAGTCAGAATGGCCATCATCAAAAAATCTACAAGCAATAAAGGCTGGAGAGCATGTGGAGACATGGGTACCCTCTTGCACTGTTGGTGAGAATGCAAATTGATACATCCACTGTGGAGAACAGTATGGAGGTTCCTTAAAAAACTAAAAATAGAACTACCATAAGATCCAGCAATCCCACTACTGAGAAAACCATAATTCAAAAAGTGTCATGTGCCACAATGTTCATTGCAGCTCTATTTACAATAGCCAGGACATGGAAGCAACCTAAGTGTTCATTGACAGATGAATGGATAAAGAACATGTGGCACATATATACAATGGAATTATTACTCAGCCATAAAAAGAAACGAAATTGAGTTATTTGTAGTACGGTGGATGGACCTAGAGTCTGTCATACAGAGTGAAGTAAGTCAGAAAGAGAAAAACAAATATGGTATGCTAACACATATATGTGGAATTTAAAAAAAAAACTAAAGAAAAGAAAAAATGGTTCTGAGGACCCTAGGGGCAGGACGGGAATAGAGACACAATTGTAGAGAATGGACTTGAGGACATGGTGAGGGAGAAGGGTAAGGTGAGACGAAGTGAGAGAGTGGAATAGACTTATATATACTACCAAATGTAAGATAGATAGCTAGTGGGAAGCAGCCGCATAGCACAGGGAGATCAGCTCGGTGCTTTGTGACCACCTAGAGGGGTGGGATAGGGAGGGTGGGAGGGAGGGAAATGTGAGAGGGAAGAGCTATGGGAACATATGTGTATGTATAACTGATACACTTTTGTTATAAAGCGGAAACTAACACACCATTGTAAAGCAATTATACTCCAATAAAGATGTTAGAAAAAAAAAAAAAAAGAAATTTACTCTGAAATATTACCTAAGTGAACTTCTGTCATAATGAGCCAGAACAATGATGTACATTTCTTACATATTAGAATTGGGTTGCAGTTTTCACTATAGTTCAGAAATTTCTTTTTGTATGAAGAATTTCATTCTATTTATATTTTTGTATTTATATTTGTTAGGTGACTGATTTGGTCTATATTTGAGCATGTAATTTTTAGAATAAGTTTAGGTCTTCTGCATGACAGCTAAAGATTTTGACTGAAGAAAAGTCACCTGTCCTGTAATCAAAATGCTTTTAATTGTTTTTCCAATTATATTTTCATCTTGCAAGTTCGATTTTACTTTTCTTTCAGAACTTTTATTTTATTTGAATTAGTATTCTATTTAAGGTCCTATACATTGATAACATGGAGTCATTCTATTTGTGGTTTTCTCTTACACCTGGAATTTAATTCTATGGGGTTTAAACTAAAGCCTGGGATATGTAACAGAGCCCTTCCTCCTAGTTAGTACCTGAAATGTAGTGTTTTTACTCCCAGGTTTTCAGTTGGCTAACATATGTGCTCAGTTTTCTACTTTCTCAGCTGTTCCTTTTGAGTAATGACTTGAAGTTTAAAATAGTGTCAGTTGGGTTTCCCTGGTGGCGCAGTGGTTGAGAGTCTGCCTGCTGATGCAGGGGACACAGGTTCATGCCCCGGTCCGGGAGGATCCCACATGCCGTGGAGCAGCTGGGCCCGTGAGCCGTGGCCGCTGAGCCTGCACATCCGGAGCCTGTGCTCCGCAATGGGAGGGGCCCCAACAATGAGAGGCCCACACACCACAAAAAATAAAATAAAATAAAATAGTGCCAGTTATTGAACTCAGCTCTTTGGAACATCCCTTCTCTTTGGAATCTTGGTCCTATAATTCTTTGGTGCCTTGACATTTCTCCAATGCCTTCATTGGAGAACAAAAAGATTTTGTTTTTAATGTTTTGACTGGTGTTTTTAATAGTTCTCAATGAAATGGTTAATCTGAAACAAACTGGTTGTGAGAGCTGCTTACAAAACATCTCGCAAATATTTGCAACTATGGTCTTCTCCTCCTTGAGTAATAACCTCTATTTGGGGCTGAGATGGACCTAATGACCTGCTCCAAACAAAGATATAGGTTGTAACTTCTGAGATTAGTTTATAAAAGACTGTGACTTCCATCATGCTTGTACTGTTTCTCTCTTGCTGACAGTCTCTCTTAGGTGCTCCATACTTGATCTTTCTGATGAAGCAAGCTGCCATGTTGGAAAGAGCCATGTGATTCTTACCAAATCAAACTTGGGTCTGTTCCCCAGACATGCAGCAAAGCCAATCTACTGCCATGGGGTTGTGGTGAAGGAAAGTACAGCATTTATTGCAGGGTGCCAAGCAAGGAGAACATGCACCTTGTGCTCGAAAGACCCAAACTGTCCCATGGCTTTCAGGGAAGGGTTTTTAAAGACAGTGTGAGGGAGAGGGTCATGTGGTGCATGATCAGCTTGTGCAAAATTCTCTGAATGGTTGATGGCAAGATGACATGGTGATATTTCGGGAATTTCAATCATCAACTTTCTAACTCCAACCTGTCTGGAGTCTATGTGCTTGTGGTCAGCAGTTCCCATATGGTGGGAGGCTGGTTTCTGTAAAAACTTTAAAAACAACTTAGAAATGTACATCAGACATTCAGGATGTCAATTCTTCAGCGAGGATTAAAAGTCCTGTGACTTTGCTATATAGCTGATTTATTGTTTAAATTGTTACCAGTTCTCCTCCCTGACTACTCTTTGTCTCTGCATGTTGTCATTCCTCTGATCATTAACACATGAGCCAGACTTTTTGAAACTCCAAGAAGTTTCAAGAGACTAAAGTTTTTCTGTAAGCAAGAGGTGGGAACACAAAGAGGTCTGTTACTGAGAAAAACCTTTCTGAGGATTGCTCAGTTTCACAACAGGGAATTGAAGATGAACTAGTCAAGGAACTGAGGATCAGTGAGGAACTGAGGATCTTGGTCCAGCAGTCCACAAGGAATTGAACCTTGCCAAAACCATGTGAGTGAGCTTGGAACTGGATCTACCCCCAGTCAAGGATTAAGATAAAAACACTGGCCAATACCTTGATTTCAAACTGTGAGAAACCCTGAAACTAAGGAACCAAATCATCCAAACCCAGTTTCTTGACACACAGAAACTGAGAGAACATACATATGTGACATTTTTAGGGTGCTAAACTGTGGAGTAATTTTTTATGCAGCAATGGATAAGTAATATGCTGATAACCCAATTGCTGGAAGGAAAAAGAGAATTAAAATTTTCAATACCCTTCTTAATTGGATAAATCTTGTCCAATAGTTCCCTCCCCCCATGCGTAAGTGAATGTGACTTAAGGATGTTTGCTTTTTCTTTAATTATTTAAACATTAGCTGAGAATAATACTCTTGTTTCATGGTTTTTCCCTCTTAGAATTTTGTGGACATTGTTCTCTTGTCTTGGGACTTTGAAAGCTGATGAGAAGAAATCTGAGGCCATTCTTAGTTCTGCTTCTACCAATCATCAACCCACATAAAATCTTTTCTTTATCTACATTATTAAAAACTTCTTATTTATAAGAGCTCTACAGGAAAAGTCTCACTGTTGAAAGCTTGTCTATCTATATCTATCTATCTATCTATCTATCTAACCCTCTATCTACAAATGTTGAATGTTAGTTTGAACTGCACCTGCAGTTCTCTTGTCACTCCAGAAAATTTCATATGTTAAACCTTAGGATACTTTTCTATTTGAAGTTGAGTTCTTCCCACTTTTATGTATCCTTCGAATTTATTGATATTATTATAAGTATTTTGTTTACGTAAGGCTTCCAGCTTATTCTCATTGATTTAATTTCCAGTAATGGTAGTGTTTTGGTTCTCTATTTGTTTTCTAAAATCACCAATGTCTCTTTCATGTCAATCTGTTGTTTATTATCTAATCTTTAACTCTTATAGAATTGAACTTTTGTTTAATTTAAAATGTTTCCAGGTTTAAAGCTTTTGCAAAGAATGTTATTATCTTCCTTTTTCTCCCTAGACTGGATTCTTTGCATTCTTTTTGTATGCCAGGCAATTTAAAAATTTTGTATTTGTTATGTATTTTTAAAATCTTTATTAAGCATAACATCATCAAATTTCACCAAATTGTCTATTATTATTGAGTTAATTTTCCTTTACTTCCATTTCATCATAGTTAATGCAATTTGATTATCTCAGTTACATTTTGTGGTTTCTATTCACTTTTATGTATCCTGAGAGTGATAAGCAACTCAAATAAATTTGTGTCAATCTTTCTTGTAATATTTTTTTTCTGTTCTTTCTCTGGTGATTTGTTAAATTCCCTGCACAATGCATTTTTTCTAGGTAATAGAGGATAATTTGTACTTACTTTTTCTGACTTTAGATTTTTCTCAATATGTATGAAGTCCTGGTGTTTTTGCTTTTTTCATAGAGAGTTCATGTGAAATATTCACTTGCTCTGCCTGTCTTTTTCCGCAGTTGCTTCTTCCACCCAATTATCAAGAGGAGAAAAAGACATAAGAAAATGTTTTCAGACTTTAGCTACAGATTTGGGGATAATAGTGAATACTTGAAATCTTTTAAAACTCAGCACTAGATCCCATTTTGATGTCATGTGTGTTAGCAGTCTTTTGTAATAACCATTCAGGACTTATTCCTCTTTTATCCTCTTACCACAGCTTTTATTTATTTATTTATTTATTTAATTTTATTTTGTGGTATGCGGGCCTCTCACTGTTGTGGCCTCTCCCGTTGCGGAGCACAGGCTCCAGACCCGCAGGCTCAGCGGACATGGCTCACGGGCCCAGCCGCTCCGCAGCATGTGGGATCTTCCCGGACCGGGGCACGAATCCGTGTCCCCTGCATTGGCAGGTGGACTCTCAACCACTGCGCCACCAGGGAAGCCCACAGCTTTTATTTTATACATATTAAACTTGTCAGGTTTTGGTTTGTCATTTTTTTCTTTTAATTTTGTTTAGTTTAACTCATTTAACTTTACCTGGTAAACCACATATCACTTTTGAGATTAAGAAAAGAGTAAAACTAAAAACACAACTAACCACAATATCTACAATAAGGACTAAATAGGGATAAACTGCCAATTTTTAGTGAAAATGCATAAAAGGAAGAATTATTGTCCTCATCACTGAGTGTACATATCTATCTTATGGTTATAATTTTCACAGAAAAACTAAAACTTAGTGCATTATTTCTAAATTATTGAGCATTCCACATGGTAGACTCTATATTTAAATGTCAATGCTGACAGAAACAGATGGAGAGTTATACCATGTTCTTGAATTAGAAGAATCAATATTGTGAAAATGACTGTACTACCCAAAGCAATTTCCAGATTCAATGCAATCCCTATCTAATTACCAGTGGCATTTTTTACAGAACTAGAACAAAAAAATCTTAAAATTTGCATGGAGACACGAAAGACCCCAAATAGCCAAAGCAGTCTTGAGGGAAAAAAAATGGAGCTGGAGGAATCAGACTCTCTGTCTTCAGACTATACTACAAAGCTACAGTAATCAAGGCAATATGCTACTGGCACAAAAACAGAAATATAGATCAATGGAACAGGATAAAAAGCCCAGAGATAAATCCACACACTTATGGTCAACTAATCTATGACAAAGGAGGCAAGGATATACAATGGAGAAAAGACAGTCTCTTCAATAAGTGGTGCTGGGAAAACTGTACAGCTACATGTAAAAGAATGAAGTTAGAACACTCCCTAGCACCATACACACAAATAAACTCAAAATGGATTAGAGACCTAAATGTAAGGCCAGACACTATAAAATTCTTAGAGGAAATCATAGGAAGAACATTCTTTGACATAAATCACAGCAAGATCTTTTTTGATTTACCTCCTAGAGCAATGAAAATAAAAACAAAAACAAAAGTAAACAAATTAGGGACCTAATGAAACTTAAAAGCTTTTGCAAAGCAAAAGAAACTACAAACAAGATGAAAAGACAACCCTCAGAATGGGAGAAAATATTTACAAATTAATCAACAGACAAAGGATTAATATCCAAAATATATGAACACCTCATGCAACTCAATATAAAAAAGACAAACAACCCAATCCAAAAATGGGCAGAAGACCTAAATAGACATTTCTCCAAAAAAGACATACAGATGGCCAGGAAGCACATGAAAAGCTGCTCAACATCACTAATTATTAGAGGAATGCAAATCAAAGCTACAATGAGGTATCACCTCACACCAATTAGAATGGGCATCATCAGAAAATCTACAAACATCAAATACTGGAGAGGGTGTGGAGAAAAGGGAACCCTCTTGCACTGTTTGTGGGAATGTAAATTGATACAGAGCCACTATGGAGAACAGTATGGAGGTTCCTTAAAAAATTAAAAATAGAATTACCCTATGACCCAGCAATCCCACTAGGGCATATACCCAGAGAAAACCATAATTCAAAAAGACACACGTACTCCAATGTTCACTGCAGCACTCTTTACAATAGCCAGGTCAAGGAAACAACCTAAATCCCCATCGACAGACAAATGGGTAAAGAAGATGTCGTACATATATACAATGGAATATTACTCAGCCATGAAAAGGAGCGAAGCTGGGTCATTTGTAGAGATGTGGATGGATCTAGAGACTGTCATACAGAGTTAAGTAAGTCACAAAGATGAAAACAAAGATCGTATATTAATGCATATACATGGAACCTAGAAAAATGGTACAGATGAATGGGTTTGCAGGGCAGAAATAGAGACACAGATGTAGAGAATAAACGTATGAACACCAAGGGGGGAAAGTGGCGGGGGAGGTGGTGGTGGTGGGATGAATTGTGAGATTGGGATTGACATATATATATACTAATATGTATAAAATAGAGAAATAATAACCTGCTGTATAAAAAAATAAATAAAATTAAATTAAAAATTCAAAAAAAAATGTCAATCTTAATCCACTGGTATTCTGGAATCTAAAAAAACTATTACATATAAATTAAAATTTTCAAATTTCCATTATTATTAAAGTGTGCATACAAAATGCGTATATAAATTAATTTGACATAAAAACTGCCATTCCAGAACATAACTGTACAGTTTCTTCTATTAAAGTTTGGTGATTGATTACTATAATTAGACTGGTGTTCAACAAAAGCTACTTGAACAAATTATGGAAGAAAAGGAAATCATAAGTCAGAATTAACTTGAAAGATAATTACAATAAAATGAAACTCACCTTTTAATTCAAATTTTATAATTGATTGAGTTATTTCATTTGGCAACATTGGATCCGTTCCCATTAATCAGGAAAGCTTTTCATAAAAAGAGCCAATGAAACTTCAGACAGTTAATAACAGTGACCTATTCAAGTAGCAACTTGCAAGAGGTATTTTTTTAGGTCAAAACACATCCACCAATGTATCACTGGTCATTTTCATAACAAAGTAAAAAATAGAAGCCCATAATAATAACCCAGTATTTTCTAATTACTCATAGATTAAATAATATATTTATTTGTAAATGAAATATATTTGTGTTTTAATTATTTAAAATTGAAATTATAAGTATACTATAGATACTCTCTCATTTAGGATATTCAATAAATAGAAAATATACTTAGTCATGTATTGTAGATAAACTGAACTGGGAACATTGGAATTTGAACACCATGACCTATTGCCTTTATAGCTATAGTAACAAGTTGATTCTCTGGCAAATGTAGTAGATATTTAATAAATGTTGCACAATAGATACTAGTTAATGACAATTTTAAATAACAAAGGAATAAAGATAAGAAATTTAGTAATAATAAATGTAAAAGCCATTTACTGGACACTTGTATGTTCTGAATTCTTAGTTGAGGGCTATAAATATAAACCCATATCTATCATCTATGATTTACATTCTTTCAACAACCTTGAAAGAGGCTTTTATAATGTATATTTTTTAAATGAGGAAACTGAGGCTCCAAGACATTAAATAACTCACACATAATCACATATTTGTATACGTCAAAATCAGAACTCTAATTGAAATCTATTTGACCCAAAATCTGTGTTCTTTTTGTGTACCATGTTATATTTATTTCTGATTGCTCTTTTCTGGAATTATTAGTTGAGCTTATTTATTCTTAATGCTCCCATTTGTGAGCCAATGTTAGTTATTTTAAATTTTTAAGATGTGTGCTATCTGAAAATTATAAAACATGAGAAATCCAATTTCTGATGGAGTTAAAATATAAACACATGCACACACACACACATATATATGTATATATACATAGTGTTGGGTAACTTTGAATATTCTCTTTAATTTTAGATACTGGATTATGTAGTTATCACTCTAGTTAGATTAGAATTTGGATATAAAGTAAAATTCAACCCTGTGATTGTATTCTCAAAGGCATAGCACTACTACAACATGCCATATTGAAAATGCTGCAGTCTGAATTTTAGGCAATTCATCTTGCTGGTATTCAACATGAATTCGCTGGTTGCAGAACAAATGCTCAGCTAAAACAGCAACAACAACAAAAGAAAAACTAAACTAAAGCTTTCACATTAACAAAAATCTCCATGCTGGCTTTTAAAACCAAATTCTTGATTAGGTTCTTGACCATCTTAACAGGAAAAGGTTAACATGTTGATTTATACATATATACATTATATATTATATACATTTTATATACACATGTTTACACACACACATTTGGTGTTTTTTCAAAAGTCTATGTGTATTCATTTTCTTTTAAAAGTAAGGTCTATTGAATGGTCATTAACATACTAATGAATTGGATGGAACACCATTTTATCTCAAATTACATTTTCAGGAAAACATGACTAAAAACAAATCAAACTGGAGGACAGCATGCTTGTATTATACAGAGAAACAGAACATTATTTTTATGTGAAATATATATTAAATTTCTAAATATTGGTTTAGAAAATTAATAACATAATTAAAATACCAAATGTTAAATTTTTCTTTCATGTATCAAGTATTTATTGAACACATACAGTATAATATGAATGGTGTTAAGGGCTGTATATTTATCAATAAAAAATTGTGCTGCCCTTTTGTATTCTAGTGGGAAATGATAAATGGTCTTCTTGCAAGTTGAATTAAAGAAAATTTATGAGTAGAATTAATATGAGATCCAACTAAAAATAATCTCATTTACAAAAATATTGTATCTTCTTGGTCATGATGAAATTCACCTGTATTTGTAAACATATCCTCAGTTCTAAATACTTGCTATTTCTATATGCCAGTTGAAAACCTTTCAACTGTAACTAAGAAACCACCCATCTTATGCACAGTAGGAAAAGTGGAGGCTGGCAATGAAAACGAGTGTCATTCTTGGTTAACAGAATTATCAAGGTGGAAAGACTAATAATATATATATATATATATATTTTTAACATCTTTATTGGAGTATAATTGCTTTACAATGGTATGTTAGTTTCAGCTTCACAACAAAATGAATCAGTATATATATACATATATTCCCATATCTCTTCCTGCTTGCGTCTCCCTCCCTCCCACCCTCCCTGTATTATCTGTTCTTATCAGTTTAATAATATATTTTTGTACAGGAAAATGTAATATCTATAAAACAATTATAAAACTAACAACAAAACTACATTTGTAGCTGTTATGAAAGATCTATGAGGAAAATACCTACTTCACCACCTTTCCAAATCTAGCCTGTACCTCCAACCTCCTACCATTTAAAATGTTTTCCTTTCTTAAAGGAATAGAGAAGATTTAAAACGAGATAATTGTGGGTAAATTGGTTGGGCAGAACTCCCTGCCTCTTTCTAGTAAGGTTTTGGTGGCATGTTTGTGCTGAGAGAGTATTTATATATACACAACACTATCAAGAACTACCTGAAATACTCCAGTTTTCGTGAGGGATTTTCCTGATGATGGTCACTTCTCTTTGGTTTGCCATCCATGTGTGGATACATTCAAACTAGTGCAGTGTTATTTTCTTTCTTTTATTTACAAACTATTACATTGTTTCTTATGGATAGTTGTTCCTGGAATATTCATGAAATTTTGAGATAATAAAACAAACATAATTTTAGAAAATTTTCTAGAAATAGATGTAAAAGATGTTTGTTTGTTTGTTTTAATGTTCTAAGTACTTCTGGGTAAGCAGATTAAATAATAATTGTAGATCCAACCTGCAGCTTCCCACTAATCTGGAAGTTTTTTGGTAGAATATGGCTCCAATATTAGTTTATAGATGTCGAGGGACTTTGAAACAAAGGTTAAATCTCAGTATAATAAATACATATAAAATACAGATCACTTGATAATTCAATATTTCTAGTCATCCATATTTCAAGTGATAAAACAATACTTGATAAAATATTAATATTTGAATGGGATGTGAATTGTATTCCACTGACCTAGCCTTGTATTAATGTCTTTTCTGAATATGATTTGCCTTGTGCTGTCAAAGTCCAGGCTAGCTGATGGTGATTGCTTTTTGAACAGATTCATATATATGTGGACTTGATATTTCCTGCATTTTTCCTGGAGCCTCTGTTGTGTTATGATATTTTATCAAGATATTTTGTCACATGGTGGTCAAAATCAGTGTAACTTTCAGAGTATGGGGCTAACAATATACAATGCAGCCTAAAATAGAGACTGTTCCAACTGTTTTCTGAAGTAAGAGCCATGATCGACTTTGATAACACCTTCAGATTATGTTGCGCCCTTTATTAATTAAAAATTTTGACAATAACATTTGAAATCTAAGGAAAATGGATACATATAAAACAAATTTGTTAGTACCCTTTTGCACAATGAACTCTTCCCTTTTACAGAAGGATTTGTTAGAAATTGTTAAATAACAGAACGTCAAATAGTTAGGGACCTCATATTTTCTAGTTCTCCTTCATCTGAATTTCCATCAAGGATAATGACTGGAGTATGACTCATACCCAAGCATCTTGACACTATATATTTTTGCATTATTACATACCTTAAAAATTTTCATAAGATAATTACATACAAAATAATTACACCTACAAAATAATTATATATGATTTCTCAGAAAACATATTTTGAGGTAAATAAGTACTATCTACCCAAATATTTTCTTTGTACTTTGCAGTTAAATGAGAAAAGGAAAGGAAATGATACCTTTTTCCCATTTCCTACAAAATTCCTTTCCAGAGTAACTAAATGCACGTGCTCACTGTCCAGAGAAGTATAAGGTGGGTCTGAATCCCACAGGGAAAAAATGTGAAAAATAAAGAGAGAAGGCAATTTAACAGACAGGACAGAAAAGTGTACATAGCATTCCAAAACAGTTTTTTACTCTCTTTGAAAAACTGGAAGGAAATAAAGGCTTCCACAAAAGAACTGAAATGTTTGTTCCCCATATTCCACTCCACATCAAACCCTGATTTCATTCATCATTCTCTTTGTCCACCGTTCCTCAGCCAAATTCTGCTTTCACTCAGAAGCAGAATTTTAGGTCTGTAACTTTCAGATATCCAGCCAGCTTTATAATGTAATATTTTCAGAGCACATGGATGTCAACGCTTCACTCCATTTGTTCTTTCCCCTTTTATCATCAGTACAGCTCAGATGCTGACTTTACCAGCAGAAATGCATATACCATGTGTTTACTCCTGATAATGACTATCAATGTTTAATTACATTTTAAATTCACAATGGAAAGAAATTATCAGTGAATTGTGGTAATGTGCTAGGTGAAATCTGTAACAATGTGCTGCTGACATTGTTGTTGAATTTTATGACAAAGTTACCAGATTGAAAATCAGTCATGCATGCTCAGAAAATTTACACAGCTCTTTGCCCAACACAAAAGAAGGTTAGTCATTTTTTAACACTAGCATATGATTTCTTGCTCTGCCCTGGATTGGCTTTCTGACCTTGAGCAAGCCAATTATCTTCTCTAGAAACTCAGTTTCCTCTCTTCAAAAAATTAACATGAAAGGATTAGATCGTGTAATTTCTAAAGTTTCATCCAGGTTTATTACCCTGTTTCTCTGACTAGATAAAAACATCTTTCAGAAGGGTGTTATAAAATAGACGTACTTTTCATATGTCAGTATTTGACATAAATGTGTTTGCTTTACTACTGTTTATAAGCGATACTTATAAATTTGTAAAAGTGGTAATTTTGAGGGTTACAGATAACAATTATGGAGAGATTTATGCACAGTACAATGTGGAACAAAATATCTCCTTTTATTATCAACAGCTATATTTTAATAAAGAATAGTGAAGAAATTTGCTCTATCTTCACTGTTTCTTCAAATCTTCATTTTAACTGAAAAATAATTGACCTCAAAAAATTCTCTTATCTTGTTGCCACTAATTAAGTTTTAAGATCTGATTTATCTCTAATATCAAAGAGTGGAAAATTTAATACTCCACAGAAACTGTAATTTAATTCTTCATGGCTATAATGCAATTAATAAAATTAAATGTTGCCACTCCATGACCATTCTTTTTCTTTTTTTTGAAACACTTAACATTTTGAGTTTATTTGTATTTTTCAAATACTTTATGCATTTGTTCAAAACTGATTAAATATATAAACCACTATCTTCTTAAATTAGTGATATCACAATTATTTGAATGATGGTCATTCCTAATAAAATCATACATTCTGATTTTTTAATATAAACATTGATAAAACAGTTTCATTTGATCCACACATGCTTACTGAACAGCTCTAACACCTCTTACTAAGAAAAAAAAAATACTTTTCTACCTAGCAACGTATTCAAAACCAATACACAATGATTTTATTTTCAAAAGTCTGGGATAATAAAAAGATGCATGATAAAATTCTAGTCAAAATTTTGATTTAAATATAAAAGTCATTCATTCATTAATTCATGAATTTGTGCATCTTTATTCATGATTCGTATATCCTCTTTTATTGATTCCCTGGTTGTTGTTTTATTAATAATATACATTTCAAATCAATCTGAGAAACTTGTTAAATCCCATCATATCCTTTCTTTATCAGGGACCATGACCATCATTTAACATAAAAACAGTGCTGATCACTTTGCCACAAATTCATGGGACTTCTCAGCCCTCATTGTTAGAGATCATTTCAATAAACTTTTATTATTGTATTATTATACATTCACATCAACTTTTCTAAAAATCTCAAATATGTTTTTCCATCAACTTCACTAATTTATATCAGTTCACTTTATACCATGCTTCACTCATGTCGAGGTCTTCTGATACAATTCCTTAATATAATTCCAAAAAATTAACTTTATTCTTCTAACAGATTTGAAAGATACATCTTTACCAGGAGAATATTTGAAACTCTCAAGACCTCTAAATTTTCTTAGCACAACTTTACCCTCCTTCTTTCTGTAGTCCTCTATTATACCATGTCTTTTTTTTTTTAATTTTTTTAATAGATCTTTATTGGAGTATAATTGCTTCACAATACTCTGTTAGTTTCTGTTGTACAACATAGTGAATCAACCATATGCATACATATGTCTCCATATCCCCTCCCTCTTAAGCCTGCCTCCCATCCTCCCTATCCCACTCCTCTAGGTCATCGCAAGGCACCGAGCTGATCTCCCTGTGCTATGCTGCTCTTTTCCACTAGCTAATTATTTTACATTCGGTAGTGTATGTATGTCGATGCTACTCTCACTTTGCCCCAGCTTTTCCCTCCCACCCTGTGTCCTCAAGTCCATTCTCTATGTCTACATCTTTATTCCTGCCCTGCCACTAGGTTCATCAGTACCTTTTTTTTTTAGATTTTATATATATATATATATATATATATATATATATATATATATATATATATATATATATATATGCGTTAGCATGTGGTATTTGTTTTTCTCTTTCTGACTTACTTTACTCTGTATGACAGTCTCTAGGTCCATCCACCTCACTGAAAATAACTCAATTTCATTTCTTTTTATGGCTGAGTAATATTCCATTGTATATATGTGCCACATCTTCTTTATCCATTCATCTGTCGATGGACATTTAGGTTAGTTCCATGTCCTGGCTATTGTAAATACTGCTGCAGTGAACGTTGTCTCTTTTTGAATTATGGTTTTCTCAGGGTATATGCACAGGAGTGAGATTGCTGGGTCCTATGGTAGTTCTATTTTTTAAGGAACCTCCATACTGTTTTCCATAGTGAGTGTAACAGTTTACATTCCCACCAACAGTGCCAGAGGGTTCCCTTTTCACCATACCCTTTCCAGCATTTATTGTTTCTAGATTTTTTGATAATGGCCACTCTGACTGGCATGAGGTGATACCTCATTGTAGTTTTGATTTGCATTTCTCTAATAATTAGTGATGTTGAGCAGCTTTTCATTGCTTCTTGGCCATTCGTATGTCTTCCTTGGTTAAATTTCTATTTAGGTCCTCCATCCATTTATTAATTGGATTGTTTGTGTTTTTGTTATTGAGCTCCATGATCTGTTTATATATTTTGGAGATTAATCCTTTGTCTGTTGTTTCATTTGCAAATATTTTCTCCCATTCTGAGGGCTATGCTTTTGTCTTGTTTATGGTTTCCTTTGCTGTGCAAAACCTTTTAAATTTGATTAAGTCCCATTTGTTTATTTTTGTTTTTATTTCCGTTACTCTAGGAAGTGTGTCAAAAAAGATCTTGCTCATTCCTATACACCAACAACAAAAAATCAGGAAAAGAAATTAAGGAAACACTCCCATTTACCATTGCAACAAAAAGAATAAAGTACCTAGGAATAAACCTGTCTAAGGAGGCAAAAGACTTGTACTCAGAAAACTATAAAACACTGATGAAAGTAATCAAAGATGACATAAACAGATGGAGAAATATACCAAGTTCTTGGAATGGAAGAATCAATATTGCAAAAATGACTACACTACCCAAAACAATCTACAGATTCAATGCAATCCCCATCAAACTACTAATGGCATTCTTCACAGAATTAGAACAAAAAATTTTACAATTCGTATGGAAACACAAAAGACCACAAATAGTGAAAACAATCTTGAGAAAGAAAAACAGAGCTGGAGGAATCAGGCTCCCTGACTTCAAACTATACCACAAAGCTACAGTAATCAAGATAATATATTATTGGCACAAAAACAGAAATATAGATCAATGGTACAGTATAGAAAGCCCAGAGATAAATAAATAAATAAATCCACGCACATATGGTCACCTAATTTAAGATAAAGGAGGCAAAAACGTACAATGGAGAAAAGACAACCTCTTCATTAAGTGGTGCTGGGAAAACTGGACAGCTACATGTAAAAGAATGAAATTAGAACACTACCTAATGCCATACACAAAAATAAACTCCAAATGGATTAGAGAAAAACAGGAAAAACACTCCTTGACATGTAGCATGTCTTCTAAGTGGTCTCCCATTTCAGAAGGATTAGTTTTCTTCTTTCATTGGGTGCAGTCTTCGATATATATATATATATATATATATATATATATATATATATATATATATATATATTCATTAAGTCAAGTTGATTGATAGAGCCATTCACATCTTCCATATCCTTACCTACTTTGTTTTCATTTTATCAGTTCATTTTACAGAGGGAGTATTAAAGTCTGTCAATTTTGCTTTATGTATTTGGAACCTTTGTTAATGAGTGCATACACATATACTATTTTTGTATTCTCTTGATCAATTGACATCATGAAATGTCCTTTTTTAATCTCGAGTAATTTTCTTGCCTTGAGATCTATTTTCTCCATTAGAATATTAGTATTCTTACATACATTTTTTGCATGTAAATATTTTTTCTGCTTTTACCCCCAATCTATTTGTGTCTTTAGGAGTCAATTGTGAATTTTTTTTTTTTGTAAATAATGCATACAGACTTATTTTCTTATTAAATCTGTCAAGTTTACCTTTATTGGGGGTTTTTAGTTTATTTACATTCAGTGTAGTTATTGATATGTTTGGATTTAAGTTCACTTCTTGTTATTTGATTTCTATATGTCCCATTTGCTCTTTGTTTCTTCATTACTTCTCTCCTGCCTTTTTAAGTTGAATCAAACATTGTTTATTGTTTTATTTTATCTCTTCTAATGGCTTTTTAAGTTATTCCTCTTCACGTTCTTGTTAAGGATTTCAGTATACCTCTGTAACTTGTTGGGTCTGTGTTCAAGAGAATTCTATTACTTCATGACTGTTTTAAGAACTTTATGACAAACCCTCACTGATTATTGTCTTTCTACCCTTTGTGTTCTTATTTTTCCATATTTTAGTTCTAAAAATTCTATAAATGAACATTTATTTGATTTTAACCACTAATAGTTTTAAAGAGCTTTACATATATACACATTATAGATAAATAAACATGAAGATAGATAGATACATAGATAGATATAGCTAGTTATAGATAGATGATAGAAAGACAGACAGGTGGATAGATAGATAGATAGATAGATAGATAGATAGATAGATGATAAATCAGGGTTTCTCAACCTTGGAAGTATTGGCGTTTTGGGCTAGATGATTCTTTGTTGGGGGGAAGGGCTATCCTGTAAATTGTAGGGTGGTTAGCATCATCTCTGGTCTTTACCTACTAGGTGTCAATAATTTCCACATTCTCTGCACCAGCCATGACAATAAAAAACGTTTCTAGGCATTGACAAATGTCCTCTAGGAGGAGGGAGACAAAACTGCTCTCATCTTTGTGTGAAAACCATTGATAAAGAACATAGATCATTTACTTTTAATAACTCATTTACTCTTTCTGGTGTTTATTCCTGGGTTTCTATCTGATATATTTTTTAAAACCTATAGGACTTTGTTAAAGAAATTCTTATGTTAGTTTACTAGAGGAGACTTCTTTCAGTTTTGTATCTCTGAAGATGTCTTTACTTATATGTTGACAGTTCCTTTTTTTTTTTTTTTTTTTTTTTTGCCGCCAACAAGAAAATTGGGCATAAAGCATCATATAAGGGCATATCACATTCCTTATCAGAAATGGAATGGTGATCTGTTAAAAATATGCAAATAAAACATCTGTTACTTAAAACGGAAGAGAAAAGGGCTTAAGTGGATGCCTGAAAGAATCAATATGTCCCAAGTTGTATATGAGGGGTGCTCTAAAGGAAATTCTACTAAAGCTTTTACTAAAACTGGAAGGTGGAAGTGATGGCGTAGGAGATGATAAAACACATATCCATATCTTTCTTATCTCACAATTTTTAACATTTTCCCCTATCTGATTATTACAGGGCAAGAGTTTTACTTTCTTGTGCTGGTAGCCAGGGCATCACTTTATATGACGTGATAACTACACCACTGAGTTTGACTGCATGTATTCCAAGTAAAACCTTGGAAGTGAATCTAACTTTACCCTATATTACTAAAATAAGGCTAATTGTGAATTGGTACCTTTACCAAGTGTCAGAAATATTCTTGTAATTTTTACTATCAAATTCTGTGACATCACACTGGTAAATGGACGAAGGAAAAAGTCTTGGTTTGAACGATGTTACTGCCTACTGAATGTATATGAACCAGGTGCCCCACTGGGGGAAGAAAAAATATGGAATAAAATAATTAAAATGTAAAATGGAAGGAAGATGATAGAAAATGGAAAGAAGATGCACAACAGGATCATGATGCCAGGGAAGGAAGTAGTAGCCCTTTACCCACAAGAGTATCTAGAAAAAAATAACAGTACTCAGGTATTTCTCTAAGATATAGAACCAACAAACAACTGATGCTAGGAGAGTCCACCTGACCTATTTTGCCTGGAGAAGGGAAATTAAATTCTTGCTGATTTATGGCTCGGTGCTTTGTGACCGCCTGGAGGGGTGGGATAGGGAGGGTGGGAGGGAGGGAGACGCAAGAGGGAAGAGATTTGGGAACATATGTATATGTATAACTGATTCACTTTGTTATAAAGCAGAAACTAACACACCATTGTAAAGCAATTATACCCCAATAAAGATGTTAAAAGAAAAAAAAAATTCTTGCTGATTTAATGTTCTGCCTAAAGACTGCATCTGGATAATCTAGAGAATAGCTGTGAAACAGAACCCCTTTATGACTTAAATGACAGGTAGTGAGTTGGAGCTATCATGATTAATATTCACTCATGAGTAATAATCTTATTTATTACTTTTAAATCTCACAGGATGGATGATGCTGAATAGATGGAGGTGTAGCTGAGATTAAAGGTGCTCCGGCACTGATACAGTTACCTAGGTATTGTGGGAAGCAGATCTCTCTCACCTACACAGTACATTAGAGAGTGCTTTACTCTTTTGACTAGGACAAATGGGAACGTGCATGCACTGGCTCTACATGGCAGGGAACTTCAGTAGAATCAACAGGTTTGGACAGGGTGGTACTGAGGGGTCACGTATCATTTGACAATTTCATTGGACAAGCAATACTTTGGAGAGGAAACAATGTACCCAAGTTATGAACATATGTGGTGTCCAAACCTGCCAGCAATGTATGTGTTGGCTAAATCATCAATGACTCTACTAGGCCATTCATAAGTTGGATAGATTGTTGAATTCATAAAATTGAACTCTTTATAATAATTTTTGTTATTCAAGTCACTTTGGGTTTTTCTAATTAGGCAAATGGAAACATTGATAGATGAGATTTGTTGATGGATCTGGTCTTCTCCAAGTGGACAATTTTGGTATCATTTCTCCACTGGTTTCAATGTGAATAGGATACTTTAGTATTATTGTTTTATTTTAGAAAGGTAATTTTTTTCTTAAAGCAATTCTCCTAGTCTAATAAACTACAATAAAGAGGAATTAAGTTTTTGAAGAAATACATTAGGTTCATGCTTAAAGCATGTTTGAAACACTCAACCAATAGCAAAGTAGTCACAAGAATCAATCTACATTCTTATTCCTGTCCTCAAATACTAGATTAGAATGCAAAGGAATGGCAGTTAGATCAGGGAGATCATCTTTAAATAGAAAATAACTAAAAAGAGCAAAAGATGGCTTTTATGAGCTGTCAGTTTTATTCTGGAATGGGAAAGGGCCCTGGTGCTCTCAGAATACTGAAGTTAAGTCACTAGGTATTCACAGGAACCGAATTGGAAGGAACTGCCCTGGGCTAATTGCCAGGTGCTGTGTTAAAGCTAATAGAGTTTTATACTAAGTGCCTGATGAAGCTTCTTTAAGTAGTAGATTGTCCTTTGGGCCAGGAGAAATCTCGAGATAGTTTTACCTAAATAAGAGAAAGGGTGATGAAGGGATGAGGAAAGAAGAATAGGACTGTGAAATTCATGAGCAAGAAAAGAAGTAAAAGCTTGAGAAATGGAAGCAGACTGAAATGTTACTTTGGTTTTCCCTATCAATAACCTAGAGTAGCTTTATTTATGTTGTAAAAGGCTAATTTCATAATTGATTTTTTATTTTAATACTATGTGACACTTTTATAATTATGCTCCACTCAGAACAGTAATTTTTATAAAGTTACCTAATAGTTTTCATTAAAAGTGTTACTACTTTCTTCTGCATGATTTAAGACTCTACTTTTACTGTGAGTATTAATGCAATCATTTACCCTTAATATTAGACACGTTTAAAAATAATCTAAATGATTGTTTATAAAATATATTATAATTATACAAGCTATATTAATTTATTGTACATATAAATTCAAAAGTGTCTATCTATATTAACGAATATTTTCTTTAAAATATCTGGGGCTTCCCTGGTGGCCCAGTGGTTGAGAGTCTGCTGCCGATGCAGGGGACGCGGGTTCGTGCCCTGGTCCGGGAGGACCCCACATGCCGCGGAGCGGCTGGGCCCATGAGCCATGGCCGCTGGGCCTGCGCTTCCGGAACCTGTGCTCCACAACGGGAGAGGCCACAGCGGTGAGAGGCCCGCGTACTGCAAAAAAAAAAAAAAAAAAAAAAAAAAAAAAAAATCTGATTAGAGGATTTTTAACTACTTTCCTATTAATTATGGTCTAAGTGTTTAATCTCATATTTCACTTAGAGTTTCTTGTTAAATAAATCAAAAAGTCATTCGTGTTTATTAAAAGGACAAGTAGGCAACCCAGAGTGGTAGATGATATGTGTCGTATATACATATATATGTACATATACACATATATATATATTCAACAAATGAATCATAGCACTAACAGAAAAGACTACAAATCCATGAGAAAAGATAGACCAAGATACCTCTCCCACAAGAGATAAAATATTTGAACAAGTACATCAGAAAATAGAATATCAGAATAGCCAATAAAATATGAAAATATACCCAGTATAATCATTATGGAAATAGAAATTAAAACTGCAAGGATTTACTACCATTACACAACCACAAAAATGACTAAGAATAAGAAGACAGATATCACTAAATCTTGGCAAAGTTAAGGAGTGATTGGGACCCTGATTTGAATCTGCACATTATTTTTGGAAATTAGTTAGCAGTATCTCCTAAAGCTGTGTATATGCATGCCATATGATCCAGCATTTCCTTTCCTAGATATTAACTCTACAGAAATGCATATACATTCTCACTAAAAAACATGTTAATAGAGTCATTATTCAAAATAGGCCCAAAGTGGAGCTTACCCAAATGCCCATCAATAGTAGAAAGAACAAATCAAAGGTGGCATATTCACACAATGCAATTCAATACAGCAATGAGAATGAAATATCAGCAACTGAAGACAATGACATATATGAATCTAAGAAACATAACACTAAGTAAAAGAAACTAGTTGCAAAAGAATTTATACTGCATACTTCCATTTATATAAACTCCAAGAATGGGCAATTAATTTATGGCATTAGAAATTAGGCTAGTGATTAGCTTTGGGTGAGGTAGAAAATAGAAGGATGCCAAGGGGTGCTTTGGGGATACTTGTCCTGGTGGCTTTATGAAATGTCAGTTGAGCTGTACTGAGCTGTTTCTCAGAATTCCCTTTTCTCTGTGTTTCTAGTATAGTGGACCACAAAAGATATTAGGAGTCAGAAGTAAAGGAGCAGTCTTTTTTTTTTTACTCTTAAAAATTCCATCAGGTATGTTTACATCTCACACATATTATTGCTTATCTCTTGGCTTTACATGTCACACATATTATTGCTTATCTCTTGGCTCGCCTGACTGTTGGACCTGCAATTGCTCCACGTTCCCTGCTATTCCTCCTCAGCTTCCCCACCTCCTGAGCTGGCTTCCAGGAAGAAGCTGGTCAGCTTCCCCTGCAAGTCATTCACAGTGTGAAGGTTGGAGAGACTGAGGATTGACAAAGATCCCTGTGCACCTTTGTGGCTTCCAGGCTGCCATAGCTCTCACCCACTTCATATCCATCTTCCCTTCCTGACCACTTGCCCTGTGGACTTCAAGCCGTGGGCATCAGACCTAAAGACAAGAGCATTACAGAGACTATTTAACCAGTTCACACAATTGGGAAAGGTCAGTTCCCTATAATGAATCACAATATGTTTAACTGATCACTGTCAGATGCATTGGTCAAGCTTTTTCTTGATCAGCGTGTGTATTATGCAGGTGTATTCAATTTCTGAAAATACATCTAGCTATATATATTTGATTTGTATACTTGTCTCTATGAGTATCATAATTTAATAATGAATTATTTGGAAGTTCTGAACACTTATTCAGGATAAAGCACCAACAATCATAATTGTTTACTTGCATGTGAAATGTAAAGTATGTCCAAAAAACTGTTGTCATCCAATATACTTTAATTAATCATGAACACTATATAAGAATCTTTATAGGAGGCAAAAGTACCTCTCTCTCTCTCTTTCTTTCTATACACTCACTCACACACACACACACACACACACAGTCTATAGTTCCATGCATATGCACTGGGTTAAATTACTGAAAGCAATGTAAGTTGCACATATCTATTGTAGATTAATATTTATTTTCAGAATTAATAATCACAATATATCAAATGGAGTTGGCTTGCTATTATTAAATGCACAATTAAAACAACTTTTTAGAAAACCAAGTTTGCAAGATGACCTTTAGATTATCAATAGAGAATATAGATACTTTGAGGTCACCATTATTATTCCAGCAGTCTTGGTGCCAAGAGGCTATGTCAGCAGGAATAAAAAGGGAAAAGAAGCAGGGAAGAGGAGGGATGGTGGTAAGAGAAGAAATTGACAAGTTGGGCAGAGCTTGCCCTTGATGTGAGCTGTAAATTTCTAAAACTTCCTGACACTGAGAGGTTTCCTTCAGGAAATAATAATCATGAAGATCCAATCTCTCTGTTTATTTTTTTAGAAGGTTCCATGGGGTAGTGAAGGCTTTAAATCATATAAATAAGTTGGAGGGGGAGTCAAATAGAAAACAATGAAGGATAGAGGACAAGGGGAGAAGAAAAGGACTCATGAGAACATTAGATATCACTTTGTTAATTTAGAGAATGGGCAACCAGGGTGTAGCATGTGAGGCTTGGAAGCATGCCCTAATCTGCTGGAGAAGATTCC
Organism: Grampus griseus; assembly: GCF_964374135.1. Classification (NCBI taxonomy): domain Eukaryota; kingdom Metazoa; phylum Chordata; class Mammalia; order Artiodactyla; family Delphinidae; genus Grampus; species Grampus griseus. Next base: position 119,376,877 of record NC_138998.1, on the reverse strand, counting down.
AGCAGGAAGCTAATCGTTTATGGAGTCACTACTATGTGCTGCTTAGTTCATATAGGTTAACTCTTTAATGCTTCTGATTTTTTCTTCCTACCCACCCCCAATACACATGCACTTGACATCTGTGGAAACATAGGCTCAGATATATTGAATAACCTGTCCAAATGACTCTGGGTCAAAAATGAAGCATGTACCCAAATGCAGTTTAATGTGACTTGAACTATCCTGTTCTTTCCACTACAGCACACAGCATTCATGACTCCAGGTAAGTTTCAAAGGTAATGCTCACAGGGAGTATAAAAAAGAAAATCCGGGCAAAGTCTGCTTCTATGCCCTGGATCAGCTGCTTCATTGTTAGAAAAAAATATGCCGCATTCTGTTTTAAAAGCAGAAAATTTCAGCCCCTGAGACTTCTGCTGTGCTTCTTGATCTGGTTGTGATATTGCTGCAAAGGACATTGTATGCTGCACTGGAGCAAGAGAGAACCTCAGCGATTAACAGCCAGTGGTTGTGATACTTTTCTGTAATTTAAAAATCTTCATACATCTCACCGTAGTGTAAAATAGAAAGTTTATATTGTCTGCAGTAAAAATTTATCATTTGACATATTTTAAAAGCTGATTTTACATCCAGGTTGGGGCAAAGAAATAATCACTTAATTTCTAGTTCTTCAATCGACTTTCCGTTAACTATGTTTGTTGTGTCTCCTTAGACATTTCTTCAGAGCTAAGTTTTCAGGGCAAAAATTTTTTTAAAAGACCAAGAGTTGTTTTTTGGTAAACTATCACTGAATTTTTTTACTTTCCTGTTTAACCATCTTTCCTCTGTTATTTTAGAAGTGTGTGTATTTCAAGTTGAGCTCTTAGAAAATAATGAAGAGAGTCCTAATTAAGAACCTGAACTCAGGAGTCACAATGAATTGATATTCAAGCTCCACCAATCATTAACTTTGTAATTTTGAACTTGTTACTTAACTTGAGTGTCAAAATAAAGATGAGTTTCTTATCACAGTGCTGTATGGGAATTAAATAAGCAAGCACATATGATTAGCCTACGTGTTGGATACATTTTAAGTAGTAACAATTATTTTAGTGAGAGATGTTTGGTTGTTTACTCATTTTTTAAAAAATTTCCTTCACATTATGATGCTTTGACACCTTAGGGGCTTACCTGGCCTGGGAGAGACTCCTCCTCCCAGGGCTAGCTAATTCTTAATTCCAATTTGCCTGGAACATGCCTTTCATCTGCAAACCAACCAACCCCCAATCCATGCCCCCAACCACCTCCTTTGTCTAACTCTCATCCACCTAGCCAAGATTTCCCCTGCCCTAAATCAACCTAGGGCCATGTACCAGATGACTAGAGACCACCCCTGTAGCTGAAAGCCCAGTAACGTTATTCAAATGAGCACTACTACACCATCCACCTGCCCTGCTGTGCCTTTCCCTGGGAAAATACAATAAATGCTCTGGGCCATGTTTTCCCCTCCTTCCTTCTGTCTTCTGACTAAAACTGGTGCTTCCCCACGTGACATTCTTGGCAAATGTAATTCATTCCTCTTCCATTGGCACCTCAATGATATGTCTGTGTTGTCACTCAGTTACATTCATAAATTAAAATGCTGCAGATACAACAGAGACATTTACTCAACAGTTGTGCCCTTTTTCCCTTTCTTATGTGGCTCAGCTCTGTTCAAGCAGCAATGTTAACATCCCCAGGGTGTGGACTGTGATTGGTTTAAACCCCTCATGGTAAATTCATTCTCCTTAATTAGTCTAAAGGTTGATGTGTGATCCAGTACTGGCAAGGGAATGCAAAAGAAAGGGTACAAGGAGGCATTATGGAAAAACAGGACTCTCCCTGGGAAAAGAGAAACTTAAAGGGGAGAACACTGTAATTTCCTTCGCTTCCCTTCTTGCTTTGCCTACTGTTCAATGAGGGCCCAAAGTCTGATATTATAGCAGATCTCTTACAATGAGGAGAGGCAAGTCTCTAAGGATGTCAGAGGAGCTGGATGAAAGACCTGAGTCCTCGCTGACACGGCTGAGTCACGGGAACAGCAGCAGGACAGCTCACCTCTGGACAGCTTCTTAAGTGGATTATACATGCCTGCCTATGGTTTAAGGGAGGACGTTCTTATATTCATTAATTGTTGAATGTTTATACTGCTTTCATCAAGAGCAGCCTAATGGAGACAGTTTTCAAACCTTTATTTACAAAATATATTTTGAAAGCCTTAAAATGTTTTAAAAATCTACTCACTGTCTCAGTTAACAGGCTACAAGTATGAGGAAATAACAACAGAATTCTACGAGATCATATAATATGCTCATAGCTTCAGAGAAGATTCTATAATGTCATACACAGTAGGGGATTTCTTCCTTAATATGATGGATCTGCAGCATCCAAACCACTCATTTCTTATGACGAAGTTCACTAACATGACTATTATATATTTTACATGTAATTTTAAAACAGAGTTTTTCTTATTTGGGTTTGGCACATCAATACCAGTAAAAAATTGTGTGTGTGTGTGTGTGTGTGTGTGTGTGTGTGTGTGTGTGTGTGTTGTTGTTGTTAGAATGTGACATTCAGATTGAAATGCAAGTTTCTCTTTGGCAGAAGTGTCAACTGTGCTTCCTCTAATTCTGTTAACCTCTATTTAGTATATATAATATGCCAGTAGATGCTAAACAATTTTGGATATATCATGTTGTTTAAATCACACAACACTAGGAAGTGTATATTTTTGCTATTTCCATTTTTATAGATGAGGAAACTGAGGTTGAAAGATGATAGGTAACTTATCCAAGGTCACCAAGAAAATAAGCAATAAATTAAGAAGTGTAGTCTTCTGAACTGACCACAAAGTCTGAGCTCCAAATCAACATAGTTTACTGTGATATTGCTAGACCAAATTAATTCCTTCTTTTATGCCATGAAGTACATTTGAAAATCAGAAAGTAAAAGGGATGAACTAGAATTAAAAAAAAAACAACTCACAATAGTAAGGAGTTGCAGTAAAACAAGACCTCTAATGCACTGCTAGAGCAATTGTAAATTGGAGTGAATTTCCTGGAGGGAAGTTTTCCAATACCCCAAGAGTATTTAAAAATTGTACGAGCAATAGTTCTTCTAGAAATGCTTCCTTGGGGAGTAATCAGAGGTGTCTCAGAGTTTATATAACAAGATGTTCACCAACAGAAGTACAAATAAGTACAACATGGCACATTTATATATCTTAATATAGTACATAAAGGTATTTTCATATAATTAATGATATTGGTAAAGTTTACTAAACAAAGCAAGGTTTAAAAAATAAAATATGTCTTCATTTATATTTTTGTGATGTATTGTCAATATTCTCAGTTTGTATACTTGAATATTTATATATGTATATATATAGAGAGAGAGAGACAGAGAGAGAAGGAGGAAGAGAGAAAGAATGCCAGTTGACAAACTTAGATGTGCAAAATTCTAATTTCTCTTTAATTCCATTTTATTTCCATTTCTAAATTCTATCTTCTATAGTAAGACATTAATTTTGACCTCAGTTCTTGTTATGGGTTCCTCTCAAGTCATATCTTACATATGTGCCACATATCTTGGCAGACGTACACAGTCCAGAGGCAGAGTGGAGGGTGGTGCATGGGGATAGAGGTGAAGTATGGCTGAGGACTGATGTACCCAGACCCTAATATCTACATATATCCTGACTATGCTGATGTGGCCTCTAACTATTCTCTCGTTTGAGAGACAAACTCTTCTGTAACTTTCTCCAGCTTTAGATGTAGGAAAAGATCAAGGAGTGAGGTTGTCTTTTATCAGGTTATACTTTGTTTTTTAACTCTGAGATTTATTTTCTTTGTGATTATTTGTTCTTTTATTAATTTATTTTAGAAATTTATAATTCAAAGCAGGGTCCTTAAGGAAAATGCAGACACAATTTTTTTCCCCAGGTATTCTGGAAAGCCAGGGAAATAAATTTCATCAAAAAACTTCCCCCTGGGATTCCCTGGTGGCTCAGTGGTTAAGAATCCACCTGCCAATGCAGGGGACACGGGTTCAAGCCCTGATCCAGGAAGGTCCCACATGCCACGGAGCAACTAAGCCCGTGCACCACAACCACTGAGCTTGCGCTCTAGAGCCCGCAAGCCACAACTACTGAGGCCCGCGTGCCACAACTACTGAAGCCCGCGCGCCTAGAGCCCATGCTCTGCAACAAGAGAAGACATCGCAATGAGAAGCGCGTGTACCCCAACGAAGAGTAGCCCCCGCTCGTCGCAACTAGAGAAAGCCTGTGTGCAGCAACGAAGACCCAATGCAGCCAAAAATAAATAAAAACAAACAAACAAAAACTTCCCCTAAACAAAAAACTACACTGACCTTCTCTTTATTTCCTCTACCATCCTCCAAGTTCTGTAGTACTTTGAAATTCTGTCTCATCGAGGTCCCCTGATGTTGCTGAGTTGTGATTTCTGAGAGTCCATTTCACGTCTCAATATCAACTATGCAACAAAATTACGAGCATTGTAAATATGTATGGGCATGAATTTATCACATCTATCATCAGTTCTTGATTGTCAATTTGTTTTGCAAAATCCCAGATAAGACTCTTCTCTATAGCAGGTAGGAAATTCAAAAACTAGAAACACAAGTAAATAATTCCTCACCCAAAGGCTTATATTTCCAGGCTAGTAGAAAGATTGACTTCAGATCTTCTTAGTTCTCCTCTAAATTACACTGTATTTCTGGGCTTTGGTCGTTTGCCTTCTTTCTTTTCTGGATCTGTTCTATTGATGCCTCACCTTGTACTCACAGTCTTAAAGATCAGGGTGCCATGGCAACTGCCTCCACCACTGCCCAAGAACAACTCCACCCATCTTTGCATCCACCTGATAAGGAGACACCAATAAGCAAGGGGTGTGATGGTTCTACTTTTCCTCAGTGGCTGCTTAAAAGGGCTAGAAAACACTCCCCAGAACTGCGTGATTGTGGGGGCCCACAGAGTTACACCCCGTAAGTACAATGAGATAAAAGACAATAAAGAAATGGCAGATTAATTGCTCAATCTTCCGTCACTCTTTTTCACTAGCAATGAACTGTTTTGAAATGCAGTAGTTCCAAGCAGGCACTTGGGAGATGCCCCCAAGTGTCACAGGAACCTGTTGTGTTTTGATGTTAAGCTGTCACCAGCTTGGCGATGCATCACTTTGTGTTTGCTCTCCCTCCTTCCCTAGCTCACTCCCTTTACCCCTTATTCTTATTTCCCTAGCAGTGCACCCTGTCAAATAATTGTTAGCAAATAGGCTGTCTGCCTCAGGCTCTGTTTTTTTGTGAAACCCAGATAGTGTGTTTATTCTTCGTGAATTTGTCTGCCTTCTCCATATACATGCCTAAAGGAAGGGTGTGGATCATCTCTGCTGTTAGGATACACAAATCTTCCCCTTTTCTCCCTTTCTCAGACTCTTACTCTATCAATCCGTTCTGACTTCTTCCTCTGGGACCTGGGCCTTTTGTTCAAAAGACAATTTCTGCTGATCAATCAATTCAATGAACAAACTGCTATAATAAATAAAAGGAGAAGGAAGAGAAACAACGAAGAATATATCAACATTTTTCCCCTATGCAAACATATATGCAAACAAATAGAGACATAGGTGAGAAGAAGTAGAATTAAAGGACAAAGAAAATATAGTAAAGTAGCTCCTCTAGCTAGTAGAAGTTAATATTTCCTTTTGTTTTTTTCAATTAGCATTTAAGTACAACAATAAAATTATCACTAATTTTGCTATATTATTTTGCTATGTTATGAGACAGGAACTTGTGAGGAAAGGAAATTAATCATAGAGTCCTAATTATGAAGAAAATTTTGATGAAATAGAGGAGCAAATAGAATTATACACAAAAGAACAAAGAATGAATAAAGAGGGTTGAGGAGAATAAAGGAAAGTTCTGGAGTGTGGAGTGCTAAATCTCATCCTGAAATACCCTCACAAACCGGAAATACTCTTTTATCAGCTTTCTGAGCATCCCTTAACCCTGTCAAGTGAACACATAAAATTAACCATCACATTATCTACTTATATTTATTTGTAACACATAATTAATAGCTTTGTGTGTAGAATACCAAATTGATTTACAATCTGCAAGTTATCAGTATTTTTATACAAAGTCCTTATAAGTTTCCATAAGCTTTGCCTATGAGCAGGTTGTGACCTTATGAGCACCTGGTCCAATTTAGGTATATTAGTTTGCTAGGGCTGCCATAACAAAGTACCACAGACTAGGTGGCTTAAACAATAGAAATTTATTTTCTCACAATTCTGGAGGCTAGAAGTCAAAGATCAAGATGTTGATGTTGTGCTTATTCTGAGAACTCTTTCTTTGGTTTGTAGATGGTTGTCTTTTGCCATTGTCTTTGTATGGTTTTCCCTCTGTCTGTGTCTGTGTCCTAATTTCTTCTTCTAATAAGGATTAGGGCCTATTCTAATGACCTCACTTTAACTTAATTACCTCTTTCAAGACCCCGTCTCCAAATATAGTTACATTCTGAGATACTGGAGGTTAAAACTTTGAAACATGAATTTTGAGGGGACATAATTCAGTTGTAACACTGATGTAAGCTTCTGGCTTCACAATTAATGAGCTATAAACTGATAGGCAAGTTATTGATACTTCATCTCCTCAATCCTCAGTTTCATTATATACACATTTGAAATAAGCAAGTGTGATAGCATGTTGTAAGGAGGAAATGATAAAATATAAACCACTCCATAAAGTACTTGATGTGTTAAATAGTCCCAGATCAAGATGTTTTACTTTGATAAAATCACTTAAATAATAACTGCCCTTATTTAAGATTTCTTGTGAGATTTCCTTCTTGGTCTTTTCTTTCAAATAACTGTGTGTGTTATCAGAAAACTTTTTGTCTTAAATTAAAAAGATAATTTTCTGCAGCTCTTTATGTATTTTTGTCAATGTCCCAATACTTTTATGTAGATTAACCTTATTTTATCAAATTAGATTGATTTTAGAACTTATATAACATTAATATGAATTATATAAATACCAGAATAAATAGCTGATCTTGGAGAAATTCGAGTTCATCCGGGGAACAGATAAAATTTAGATGATTCTGATTAGTATTTTCAGTACCTTTTTTGTCACTGCTAGTGTTTTCAACATTACTGAGTAGCTGTTATCTATAAAATATCAACTATATATATAAAACATTCTTTCTCCTTTCAAAAATCCTTCAAGGAAAGTAGTTTGTTCTTCTCTTTTTAGATGAAGAAACAGAAATTCGAAGAGTTTAAGTAAGTGGTTAATTTCACACAGCTATTCAGAAGAACACTTCAATCTAACCTCATTTATTTTAGACTCTGTAGCTTATCAAACTTTGTTCTTTTTATAACAAAGTATACTATCACTCACTTGGTATATGTGATTGATTTAAGGCTTTTCATAGCAATGTATGCTATCATCCACTAGGTACATGTGATTTATTTGAGAGCTTTAAGCTCTGAGAACTTAGAAGACTCATATCTACTTCAAGTAAATTATGGAATCTCTTGAACCAAATAAACAACTTGGCATTTAATTCTACTCTCCTCTAAAGGTTTAACAAACTTTATATTTTGCGTAGTTAAACAGTATAAATATTTTTGACAAGATTTCCCACTGGATAAATAAATTTCCTTCCCAAGAGAATTTTATGTCACTGTGTTTCAAAGACAATTTGGAGCATCTGCTTCCACTGCCATTTATTGCATTTGCATTGTAATATTGAAAAATGCTCTTATTATCCCTGTGCCATTATTGAAGATATCCAGAGATTTAAAATAGTATGTACATCTTGATATAAAAAACATTAGGACATGCATTTTATTCTTTCCCTCCTTAAAATCCAAAGTACGCAAAACAAATCAAATGCAGATCTCAGACGTTTGTGAGAAGTGGAACAACAATGAACCAGGGACTTTGACTCATTTCTGAAAGATCTAAGGTAGTTGGTTTCCTGTTGATACACCAGAGCATAATTGGCCACAACAGGAAGGAGAAATTGGAAAAGTCAATGGAAGTGGAATTATTTGTTCCCTGTTGAACCTTAGAAACAATCCAATCTTGGAGTCAGTCAATCTAGCAAGTGGGAATGGGCTGGTTAAATTTCCTACTAATAACAAGGAGTGGCATCAACAACTTTGGCCTGCAGGTTAAAGCAGGTATTTCCTTTCTAAAGAACTTGGGCATAATGGAATTCCTGAGTATAGGTACTTTAGAGTTAAGCCATGTTTATTTGGGGAACTCATGCTGGGGGTGGAGGGAGCATGAATCCACACAGCTTAAAGTGAAACCAGTCAATCAACGTGTCTCACAGAGGCAGAAGTCAAGCTGTACATTCAGGGGAGAGGTCAAATGAGTAAAAGAATTTCACAGCGTAAGAGCAATCCAATCAAGCCCTTAGAATAAACAAGCCGTGGTTTGGTTTGGTTTTTAAATATGGAAAGAAAAAATTGTTTAATTTATGCATATGAGGAAATTCAGTAACATGAAAGATAACTGGTTTTAGAGAAACCTAAAATCATTCAGGGAACGGATAAAACCTAGATAGTTCTAATTAGTATTTTAGACAGATTTATGAAATGTAACACTCATAAAATAAGAACAGTCTACTCTTGGAAAATATAATCAGAGACCAGAACAGCATTTTTGGAAGTTAGGGTTGTACAGTAAAATATCTAGTTGAAAGTCTGGAAGAAGAATGCTAGGGAATTCCTCACCATGTAAAGTAAAGGGAGGGAAAGAAAAAAAAAAAAAGAAAAGAAAAGAAAAGAAAAACAATGGACAATATTTGAAAAGAAATTTTAAAATGAAACTACCTGGAGGAATAACTATGAAGTTTTCAAATTTTCTAATAGATGAGCCAGGAAGAGAAATTTTTTTTTAAAAAATGGGAGAAATAATCAAGAAATGATTTAAAAAATTCCCAGAGTGAAAAAAAAGCAAAAATTTTCAGATTGAAAGAGCTCACTCAGTCCTGAACAGCATACATCATAAAAAAAATGATAAACATTTTAACACATTTTTCTGAAAATTTAGAACACCAAACATAAAATGTTTTTTAAAAATTAACAATTTATCTGTAAGAGATAAAACTCAAGTATTGTATCAGACTTTTCATCAGCAATGCTAGCTTTTAGAAAATAATGGAATGTGAGCTTTAAAAAGTTTTTGTGGAAACATGATATATGAACTAAAATCAAGATTCTTAAAAGCAATTATTCAAAATATGAAAACTAAATACAGTTTCAGAGATAAGCAATTAAAACACTGGTGTATGCTGTGATCTGAATGTACAGAAGATGATGGTATTATGAGATGTGGCTTTTGGGAGGTACTTAGGTCATGACGGTGGAGCCCACATGAATGGGATTAGTGTTTTTATAAAAGAGGCTCCACAGAAATCCATAGTCCCTTAACCATGTGAGGATGCATGATGCCAGCTATGGGCCAGGAAAAGGGTCCTCACCAAAATGTGACCATGCAGGCACCTTGACCTTGAACCTCCCAGACTTCAGAACTGTGAGAAATAAATTTCTGTTGTTTGTTTATAAGCTACCTAATTTGTAGAGTTTGGCTATAGCAGCCTGAACAGACTAAGACAATGTAATCTTTGCACTTTCTGACACAAAGAGGTGAGGAAGAGAAAAGAATATATTCTATCAAAAGGAAAACAGATCCAAGAAAGACCACAAAAGTTGATATAATACAGTAATATAAGGAAAGGAAAGCGTTGAGAGGAATGGCTCTATATCAGAATGAGCCTCACATTTGGAGCAAAATATCATCAAGAAAAAGAATAGATGTGATGTTGTTGTTTTTAGTTAATAGAATGTGTCACAGACTTTGCTACAGTCTCCCCTAAGATCTTCTCTTTCAGAAGTTTTACCTAAACACATGGAGGTGAAGCAACAAATTATATTAGCTTCTTTGCAACAAACTCTGGTCATACAATTAAGTTCTGGACACTAAATGACAAATGAAGTTATAATAGTATTAAAGAATTTTATTGTGCTTATTATTTTACTGTGTCAGGTACTATTCTAAATGCATTATAAATGTTAACTCATTTAATTCTCACAGCATACTTACGAAGTAGGTACTATTATTATTTAAATTTTGCAGATGAGAAGAGCTTTAGCATCTTGCACAAGTTAACACTAAATTATTGAAGTTACATTATATGTGCAACTTCTTGGTGCTACACATGAAAGGCAAGGATCCTAACCTCCTCTTCTTGGCTCTTCCCCTCCCAGGGGCTGTAATGTAGATATTATACTAGTAGCTGGTACAGGTCTCTTAGACTGCAAGATGCAAATCTAATTATGAGGATGGAAGAGGATCAAGACCAAAAAAATCTGAGTCCTTAAAACATGGAGGTAACATGGGCTTCCCTGGTGGCGCAGTGGTTGAGAGTCCGCCTGCCGATGCAGAGGACACGAGTTCGTGCCCCGGTCCGCGAAGCGGCTGGGCCCGTGGGCCATGGCCGCTGATCCTGTGCGTCTGGAGCCTGTGCTCCGTAACGGGAGAGGCCACAACAGTGAGAGGCCCGCGTACCGCAAAACAAAAACAAAAACAAAAAAAACACATGGAGGTAACATACTAACCTTTGTTTCTTAAGACTAAACTATTAGTTAAAAAGAAATGTTTCTGTTGTTTAAAAAAAAAATAGTTATTTTGATTATTGTCAACAGCTAAATTTGCATCATAACTAGTAAGATATTAAGAATACGGATGTTAGCAATATTACAATGACGTGATTCTTTTGTCAATAAGAAAGGAAAACAATTACAAATTTCAGGAAAAAATGTTCAAGAGTCATGGGACAAACATAAAGCAAACTAAAATACAGACTAATTTTTAACAATATACAGAATGTAACAGTTTTGGAGGGGGATTTGTCCTTGACATATAAAAGCTATTCCTATTTGCATCAAAGAGCACATTTGAATGACAAGGGATTACATTATGTTTATTTCTCTACAGGTCCAATCACATTAGTGGTTTCCGGTAATACAGAGGACACTCAAAATAATTTTATGCTCTTCTTGAATGTCTAGACTTAACCTGTAAAGACAGCGTGGGTCCAACTTGTTATACTTTTTATATAATATTATACCCCTTGCTAAAGTAAAAACAAAACAAAAAAGTAGCTAGAAAAATTTGAAAAGTAAAGGAGCATACTAGAGACTAAGAGAAATTGGTGCAAATTTCTGCATTTTACTTAAAAAGAAGCCAAGATATCTACTTGCAGTTGATTTAACAAGAGAAAAAGGCATAAATATTTTACATGAGATTAATAAGAGAAATTAAGAAAAATCTTACTAAGATATTTAAGAAGGGGAAATAGGATTTATTTACAGTTCTTTCTTTGTAGTAGGGGGTTAATTGAATATAAGTTGACAAATCAAGAAATGGAGTTAATGTATTTAATATAATGTGATGCAGGGAATTAATGGATAAACCAATAAGCTAAGAAAGCTAAACTCTGTTTCCTCTAGGCAGTGTCACTAGGGATAAAGCTGACGCAGACTTCTGTAATATTTCTTTTTTATTATGTACATATATTTATGTTATAATAAAATAGTTTATGAGGCAGACGTCTCATGTTTTTAGTTGTTCCAGTTGGTAAGAGGTCTCTGCCAGCATAAAGTGCACTGTACTTACCAGGGATCTCTTCCTGATTTTGAAAAACTGTGATAATTCATCTTCAGTTGTTCAATCAAAAGAAACCAAACTAATCAAGTCTTCTCCTTAAACTACACAAAGCAATCTTTACATGTCAGCTACAGAATTTCTTAAACTTAAATGCTGAAAAAAATAGCTCAACTGCAAAATGAGCAGCAATGTCCTTGCTATGCTTTGTTTCCCTGCAAATCTTGTTGGGGTGAATTCTAGACACCAGTGTACTTGAGAAACGTTCCTGGAAAAAAGAATTGCCATTGGTATATTTAAACAACTGGCATTCATAACATAGGAATATAATTAGTTAGTGTTTTTAGTATTTCAATCAAGCTTGATGTTCTTGATTATTAATTAGACTTATTTTTAAAAAACAAAATTAGAAGTCAAATGTCAATTTAGAGAGAACAGGAACTTTCACTTTCCTGTTGTGCATTTATAAAGTAATTGTTTATTTCTTAAAGTTTTTCCCAAGGATGCTGGTATTCTTACAATAAGCTGGTACAGTAAATTGATATTTAAATAACATTTTGTTAGTTAAAATAATTAATTATTAAATATTAATTGATACTTGCATAATCATCAATGGTGAATAACGAGCTATGCTTCTGTAACCCATACACAGCATTTATAAAGTGGTTAAACTTGGACAATTATACAACATTTAAGGTAAATGGTGTCAATTTTTTCTATATTCTAAGGGGTAATTTTTAGTTAGGCCTAAATTACTGTCATTATAAGTTTTAAAATTTTTTGTTGCAGTATAATGTGCCTATGGAAAAGCGCATGTACACTAAATATATAACTTGATGAATTTCAGTCAGTATTTGAAAGGGACAGTGCTGACATTTGTTGTTCAATTTCAGAATAACTGAGACTTCTCTACTGAGAGAAAGTAAGTAGAATAAAATTGAGATCCCTAAAATCACAAGTAATTTCAACATATGATGGAAAATATTTTTTAAAAAAAGTGTGTTATATACAAATACCCTGTAAAAATGCTTTGACAAATCATTGTATGCTGTGAAAACTGAGTTTTTTAAACAATAGTTTAAATATAGAGTTTTATGTTAAAAAATAAGTGTTCGTTTTTCTGGTTGAGGTGGGGAGGTTGAGAATGTGAATAAATTCTAATCTCTTCTATTTGTGGACCTTTTATTTTTTTATTTTATTAAAAAATTTTTTGAAAGGCTTTCTTTTTTTAAACTGCGATTTTTCTTTTTTTAAAATTAATTAATTATTTTTGGCTACATCGGGTCTTCATTGCTGTGTGCAGGCTTTCTCTAGTTGCATCAAGTGGGGACTACTCTTCCTTGCGGTGCGCAGGCTTCTCATTGTGTTATCTTCCCTCTTCGCCAAGCACGGGATCTAGGCGCACGGGCTTCAGTAGTTGTGACATGCAGGCTCAGTAGTTGTGGCGCACAGGCTTAGTTGCTCCGCAGCATGTGGGATCTTCCTGGACCAGGGTTCGAACTCAAGTCCCCTGCATTGACAGGCAGATTCTTAACCGCTGTGCCACCATGGAAGTCCCTGTGTACCTTTTAATACAATGATACTTCAGGGAGAAAAAACTGAAAAGATTGATTTAAGAAGTCTCAAAACTTTTTCAAAGTAGGTGTTTTTCAGTCTATGTGATGGAAAGTTAGAAAGGAACAAAGAAAGATAAATTGCATGTGATACCAAGGACAGGAAGTAGGTAGTAATCAATGTGAGCAGGGGAATAGGTAAAGAAAGCCAGTACTTATCACTGGAAACCCTTGAAATTTTTGGTAAGATTGCCATTTATTGTTTTCTGTTAACATAAAAAGTTTATTTTCACTAAGCAGGTATGTTCAAGTCAGAACATAAAACAGATAACCTTTGTAATTGTTCCTTAGTTGATTAGAAAAAACAAAAAACAAATCAACATTTGCATTCCAAGTTTACAAAGAGATGGAGAAAGTTTTTGTAATATGTAAAAAAATAAGATTTTTATGAATGTTTGCTTTTTGTTATTAAAAATAGAAAAATATTTTTAAAAAATCTCTGTCTCCTCAAAGGATAATAGTTTTCTTTTTTTTTCCTGAGATATATTATGAAAATGTATTTCTTTATGGCTAAGCCCTGAAGCAGTTGGAACTCTTGATGCCAAAAGACCTTTCCCCCTTAGCAAACTTATCTTCAAGTTTTATATTTACAAAATGATAACATTTATCAAAGCTTTCAGCAACTTGGATTCTCCTTAGCTTAACCTAATTTTTATTGTCATTTGTATTCATTGTACATTTTCAAATCACTGTTTAAAGTATAGCTGGTAGTAATCGGTACACATTTCCATAACAAATGATACCTTTTATCTGTGAAAATGTTTATATTTATGTAGGTTTTAGTTGAGTTAAATTTGAATGAACTACTACAAAAAAAAAGAGATTTCATAATGATAATAATGGATATATTTAAAAGAAATAAAAATACTATTTAATTTATTAACTGGAGTATGTATTTTATATTATACAGGACATAGGAAATTACCCTATCACCTAGGAAAGGGGAACATCTCCCCACTAACAGCAATAATGTGTTTCATTAATATGCATAATTTGTTACAGGAGTGGACAAAGTATAGCCCATTGGACAAATCCAGCCTTTTGCTTGATTTTATAAACTTTTATTGGAGCAAAAGCCACACCTATTTGTTTGTGTACTGTCCATTGCTACAAAAATGGCAGAGTTGAGCAATTGCAACAGAGATGTATGGCTAGCAAAGCCTAAAATATTACATACTTGGCCCTTTATAGAAAAAGTTTGCCAGATCCTGGTCTTTTATGTATTGTTTCACTTAGCAGAAATTATAATTTAAAAGTTGTAGGATGTATGCATGTTCCTAATCCTAATTCACTATAAGCAAATATTTTTTGAAAAGTGTATTTCTACATCAACACTCTTATAATGTGTGCCTAATGTGAAGACATTGAAGTAAAAACAAAATGGGAAAATATGGTATAAACTTTCTTTTTCTAAATGTAGCCATATGTGACTTAATCTTATTTATCAAATTATAAATAACAATTGCTATCATATTTTCTTAGTTGTAAAAATTACATATTAAAATTTTGTATTTCAATTTAAGAATTCAGATTTATTTCTCAAATTTTTACAAAGGGGAGTATATTATCTACTTAAATTTTATAGTGAGCCTTTTTCTTACAAATAACCACACTTTTTAAAGTACTACCTTGTGATTTCACAATTTCACTTCCATACAAAAAACTTATTGTCAACAGAGTCATAAAAAGTAACTCTGTATGATCTATGTAAGTAGGATCCACTAAATAGAGAGAGAGAGAGAGAGAGAAACAGATGTTTCTACATCTCAGTTACCTCATATATAACTATAGAACATAATTGGTAATAAATTCATTTTATTTATATAATTTAGTCAAAAATAAAGTGAGTTCTTCTGGAAATTCATTATCTATTTATAATATTTTGAAGAAAACAGCAGAAAGAAATCTCACAATCAGAAAGATAGCAATAGGGTTAAAGTTCATAGAATTACTGTTGAAAAGTTCATAATGTCTTTTTGTAAATATCTGTTTATAAATCATTACTTCTTTCATTCTATGAACCCTGTAAAATCTTATTCAACATTAGAGTCAAACATTGCTTATGAAGTGGAGACACACTTTGACTAGCCACAGAGCTGTGAACTATCAAAGAAATTAAAATCTTGGTTCGGATGTCATTGTCTTTCAGTAGATAAGTTCTCACTAATCATACTTAAAGGGTAGATCATTGTGTTAACCAAAGTAGTTAATGATAAAAGGGCCCAAATTTTGAGAACTATGTCCCTATTACAAGATCTTTAGGGTATACCGACACTTTTATTTTTAGGAAATCCCTTTTTTTTCAAACAGTGGTTCTCAAATATGACATAATTTTCCTCTAAGGTCATTTGGCAAAGTCTGGAGACATTTCTGATGGTGGGGGGAAGAGATACTACAATATAAAAGGTAGAGGGTAGGGTTAGCTGCTAAACATTCTGCAATGCACAGCGCAGAACCCCACAGCAAAGGCTGTCCATTCCCAAAAGTCAGCAGATTGAGAACCCTGCTTAGAAAATTTAATATTGGATTTTCTTATACTAAACAAGTTTCTGTTAAGGTTCTCTTTACTAAAGACCTCATAAATTTTTAGAGCACAGAGCAGTAGCTGAGAAATCTTTTTTTTTTATTTCTTTTTTTTTTTTTTTGCCGTACGCAGGCCTCTCACTATTGTGGCCTCTCCCGTTGTTGCCGAGCACAGGTTCCGGACGCGCAGGCTCAGCGGCCATGGCTCATGGGCCCAGCCGCTCCGCGGCATGTGGGATCTTCCCGGACCGGGGCACGAACCCGTGTTCCCTGCATCGGCAGGCGGACTCTCAACCACTGCGCCACCAGGGAAGCCCAAAAAATCTATTATTGATACTCTGGGTGTAAGATAACATTACAATATTTAACACACCCAGAATTTATATACCAAATGTAGCTAAACTGGAATCTGCTTAACGAGCTTCTGGCAATCAGCATCTTTTCCTTGACCTTCTATGTTTATTATTGAGAAGGAAAAAAGTATTAAATTTTAAAATATGATTAAACAAAAGTTGAAACTAATTTTTGAGCTATTGATACATACTAAATATGTGACATTTCAGCTTTAAGTCCACGAATATGTATAAAATTATAGAATCTTAAACTTTGTTCTTAAAAATTCAGTTAGTCTCAGGTAATTTATTTACTTTTCAAGGTGAAAAAAAAAGTTTGTCATGTTATCACAGGGAACATATTATGTACATGAAATGAAATTAGTAGCATTTTGTTCAATTTTAAAAATTGAGACAAAGATTCATGTAAGTGCATTGAAGAAACAATTTAAAAGTTGGGGAATTACCATTTGTTGAAATGTTTTAAATTTTACTGTCATGTACATTTTCAAGTAACTTAAATTTTGTCAGTTAATTTTTCTAAATGGACTCCATGTTTGTAAAAAAAACCTATTTTTACTACTTTTTACATACATAAAGTGCAAATATCATAAAAGTAGAAATTTTGATAATTTCTACTTATGAAAATTTTAACATGACTGTTTCACAAGGCTTCTTGATTTTTCAGGTTGATACTTTTGTTAATAAGTTTGGACACACTGTTATTCATTATTTATTTGAATATTGCTTCTTTCTCAGTTTTTCTTTCTCCTTATGGAAATCTGTTATACCCACTGTAGAATTTTCATGTTTTGGTTCTTGGGTATCACTTAGACTGCTGAATCATAAAAAATGATGTATATATAAACAATGGAATATTAATTCAGCCATTAAACAAAAAAAGAATGAAATCTTGCCATTTGCAACAACATGGATGCATCTAGAGGGTATTACACTAAGTCAAATAAGTCAGACAAAGACAAATACTACATGATCTCACTTATATGTGAGAAACATATAACAAAATGAAAATAGACTCATAGATATGAGAAAATATTGGTGGTTGCCAGAGGAGAGTGGAGTGGGGAATGGGCAAAATAAGTGAAAAGAATTCAGGTACAGACCTCCAGTTATAAAATAAATGTCATGGGGATATAATGTACAGCATAAGAAATATGGTCAATAATACTTTAATAACTTAGTATGGGAACAGATGGTTACTAGACATTTTGGTAGTCATTTTGTAATGCACTTAAATGTTGAATCACTATGTTGTACATCTGAAACTAACATAATATTGTACATAAACTATATTTCAATTTTAAAAAAAGTCTCGAATCATAAAGCTTCAGAATCTGGCAAATAATTTAGGGTAGAATTGTGGCATTTCTTTCTTTCTTATATAAACACAAACTCATAGGAAAGTTAGAAGTACAGTATAAAGAACTATTTTTCCCTGAAGCAGTTGAAAATAAGTTGCAGATCTGATGACTCATATAGATTAGTATTAATTTTGCTTATGAAAGGACATTTGCCTATATAATATAATCGTCTATACAATATGATCATCAAAACAAAAAATTAACATTAACACATTACTACTATGTAATATACAGATGTCTGTCTAGTTTGACAATTGTGACAATAATGTCTTGATAACAGAGGGATCAGTTATGAGTTCCTTAATCTTACATTGATTTTCATGACTTGACATAAGATGGTTATTTTATGTGTTCTTATTTGTTTTTTCAGAATGTTCCTAAGAATGCTAAAAGTGCTTCTTCATGTGTAGTTTCAGGTTATGTATCTTTGCATGAACATCCTAGAAGTGATGTTTAATTCTTCTTAATGCATTCTGTGAGGTGGCATATAGTGTTAATTTGTTCCATTACTGAGAATGTTCACTTAGATCACTGGATTATGGTAATGTCTGCTGGGATTTTTTCAGTGTGAAGTTACTATTTTTTTCCTTCTCTAAGTCGTAATTATTTTCACTTAGAAATACTTTGAAACTATGTAAATATCCATTTTGTCATACAAGTTTTGATTTATTTCTTTATTTTTCTTTATTTATATATTCATGGACAGTTTGCTTTCTGTTTTATTCAGTGTGTTATGTTATCTCACTTATTGACCAGCGATAGATAGCCTTTTCAAGCTGACTTCTGCATCCTTTCAACTTATTGCCCAACTTTCTTTATAGCACATTCTTGCTTTCTGGTACAAAATGATGTTTCCATTATCATCTTGTACTTTTTTTTTGTACCAGGCTGAATGACAATCAGTCATTCCTCCAAGGAGCCTTCCCTTTAGTGGAAAATGACATAGAGAATCTAAGATATAGGCAGTAGATAGACTCAGTGCTATTGGACCATTGCTGCTCTTAGACCCTCTCAATAGACAAAGCTAGGGATCAAATGAATTTGGGTATTTGGGGTATATGTATATGTACACATAAATTTTAATCTGTGTGTGTATTCACAAAGCTACACTATCTCAATTCCACAATTATAGCACATAATATATCACAATTCTAAAATCTCACTGATTCATCAGTCAAATCTTGCAATCATTTAGCAAAATATTTGGATTGATTTTTATTTAGATAGAAAAATAAAAATTATCATAAACATTGACTCAAAGCACACACATTTCAGTGTGGAGGTACCTAATAATTCATACTCATAACCATTTCTCTAAACATCACTCAAATATATGTGTATAAATTTGAATGGTTATTATTTATTTTATTGCAGGTTTAATTTGTCTATGTAAGCTCACAGAGAATCAGTAAAGGACATGATGCTTACTCATTTTGTAGTGAGTTAGTCTAACATGTCTCAAAAACTAAACATATACAATGATAGAAAATTGCAGCATTCATTGTTTTTTGTGTCTTCATCATTGGACTCTTCTCACATTTTGCTTGTTGGAGAGAAAATACAAATTTTTATATAATGTTTGTTTCATTTTACATAGATCTTGTGTTCAATAAAGGAACAGATTGTTATTTTCTCCTATGTTTTCTAATTCTTTAACAACAAACTTAATGTTTTAAAACTATAATTATATTCTAATTTGATATAAATAAAGCAATCTGAATGCAGTTTTCATTTTCTTTCTTAGGGAAAAAGAAAATACAAAGAAGTGTTCAATGATGGTATAATTCCCAGTGTATTGTATTCACGGTTCGGGCTTGCCACTGTGCCTCATTATGGTTTTATACTCCATTGTATTTTCAAATATCAGGAAGAGTATTGATAAGCATCTTAAATATTTTATTTTAATTATCTACTTAAAACAGTACTTTTAAGAAAAATAAAGTACATCATGCTAAACCAAAATAGAAAACCAAATACTAAAATAAACTTTTAAGTCTGGTATCTACTATCTAAACTTTAAAAGTTTAGAAATAACTTTTATTTCTAAAATAATAATAATGGTGCATCTCTTAAGACTTTTATGAAGTTTTGATATTGTTGATTACATATGTCTAATTTCCAAAGGTGGTTTAAATTTTTACTTTATTTTCAGATATTTAGGCAAGTTTTGGAACTATTGAAAATATCTTACTGCTGTCAGAATAAATATTCTAAAGTATTTTAATTTAAACATTTATTCACTTCTTCATTTATTTCTTCATTCATTCCTTCACTTTTAATTCCATGCTACTTACTTACTATATAATTTTACTCCAGGCATTATGCTTTTGCTGGGTATATGAAGGTGAAAAGGGGTTTCGCATGCCCAAAGATACCTCGGTTCAGTGAGAAAAGCTATAGATAATTAACTATTTTAAGCAAAAGCCACTTTCTGATCATCATCACTCATAAAGTAATTATGGCTTTCATGTTAGTTTCATATTATGTCTATCATAATAATTCCCAATATTCTTACACAATAAGACATTCTAGTTTTGTCATGAAGAGACCTTACTGTTCCCTCTTTATATCATACTCATCCCTATTCCCTGGCCTTTGCTTATTTGTTTCTTAACCTGATACACCCAGCTTGTTCATCTGTCTGCAAAAATCTTAGTACTTCATCAAAGCCCTTCTCAAATTTCACTTACTTTTGGAAGTCTTGGTGATCTCTCTTATCGATTCTCTATAACTCACTGTTTAGCAATTAGTAATTCTCTCTTGAGATGAGCAATTAGTATGTAATAAATTTACCATCTTCTATTACTTTAGGGTTTTCTACCTTGTCATTCCTTTCCTAAACTGAGCCTTATAACTTGGATTTTCAGAAAACTTCATCTACTCTGTGAAATTGCCTGATATTAAGGAAAAGAATGTAGGCTTTAGTGGACATTTCATAAGAACTTGCTTGACCAGAAGTTGAAATAAAGCAGAATGAAGTTTCTGTAGGCATAATTATTCCATTGGTTTCCTATCTATAGACAGTAACTTCTACAAAGCAACTGAGATTGCTATTCAACAATATTTACATCAAAACCTCAAATAGACAACCTGAAAACATAAAACACATTCAGGCTGTGGTTTAAATAATTCTATACCACATTATACTCTAATCACAAAAATTCTCAAATTTATGGCTTTTTTGATACTGTGGCAAATAGAAAGAAATTAGTCAAAAATCCAACTGGGGTAAGTAGAGGATGTAGTAAGGAATTGCATGTAAAAGGAACTTACTTTTCTACTCTATTTTTGACGTTTAAAAGAACTAGAGACTACTAAGTTACATGAATGAAAACTGAACTTAATATGCATATGCATGCTCTTAAATACGACAGAAAGTTATACACAAATATTGAAATATGCTAGACAGAGGTATACTGTATTTCAGAAAACATAATTGCAAATCAAAGTAGCAAAAATTAACAGTACAATGTGAACCATGTTTATTTATGTTCCATGTTCTATCACCATTACATAGATTCTGGTGTGTGTGTGTGTGTGTGTGTGAGAGAGAGAGAGAGACAGAGAGAGACAGAGAGAGATAGAGAGAGACAGAGAAAGATAGTCTTTGTGTGATTTATTTTCCAAATGATATTTGATGTCTCTAACCCAGACTTTAAGATGAATTTAACTTCTGTTATTTGTATGGCAACTGAAATAGAATTACCATGGTCACCTAAAAATGTGAGCATTCACTTATTTCCCATTTTCTCTTCATCCACTTGGAACTTCAGTGCAAACTAGATGTCATTTTAAAACCAATTATTGTAAAGCTAACCAACTCAGTATGACGTTTGAGTACACATGAAGAAAATTTAATTAAGAAACAAGGTATTTAAAAAAAACATTGCCTACACTTCCAATATCTATATTTAATTTTATAATATTTAATATAACATCTTATTGATGTCGTATAGAAACTGGCATAAAGTTTCAACATATATCCACCAGTTTCCTCAGTTAAAATGATCATATACATAGTCAGTTGAATATTTTTGTTCATCACTACTTAGTTTGCATTATTCTGGATAATGAAGTTAAATACCAGTGCTTAATATCATCAATAAAATGTGTCATTTTGGATTCAAATTTAATTAATAAGTTTTGATTAGGTAACTTTTAAGGCTTTTAAAATTTCACCCTTGAATTTATTTCATAATTCATTAAAAATGTTCATATAGTGTTTCTAAGTTTCTCAAGCCTGAATGGTAGCAAACTACTTGCATTCCTTGGTTCTGATTCGTAAGTATTTGAAACTGACAAATATTTTTAAGGTTAAGATGACTAGAAGAAATAAAATATAAAGTAAAAGAAAGAAAATCAAAATAAAAGGCAAATATATTGGGTATTTATTAAGAACACATTATTCTTAAAACTACTTATTAAGCCTTGTTTTTCAAATAAATGAAAAAGGTAATTTCTTGCTATAGAATAATTGTACTTTTATTATTTTCTGTTATATCATTGGTAAATATGACTTTCACATACACTTTACAAGTACAAATAAAAGTATATAAAGCACGTTTTTCTGAATTTTAGTTCTTACCAAAACTGGAGTGTCCCAATTTTCATATGTAAACATGACCACTCCATGGAAATTATTGCTGGATTTTCAAATGTTTAAAGTGACAGAGTTTAAAGAATATACAAAAAACTCTAGTAATCACTTTACTTAGCTTGTTAACATTTTATTCCTTTTTTGTCTCTCTTTGTTTGTGGAAATATCTTTTTTTCTCCTGAACTATTTAAGGGAAATTAAACATATCTTACCCTTCATCCCTAAATATTTCAGCATGTGTTTCCTAAGGAAAATTACATTTTTCTATATAACCACGATAATGTTAACATATTAAACACTAATTAAATAAAATCATCTGTTATACAAGGCTGACTTCCAAACTGCTACAAAATATATTATCTTTAAATTTTCTTTTAAGGATGCAAATAAAATTCTTGCATTACAATCATTTGTTTTGCCATTTTTCTCTCCAAATCTAGAACAGTTGCACGTTTCTGTATTTTTTTATGACCTTAGATTTTTGAAGAGTCCCAGGCCAAATGTCCTGTTGGATGTCTCATATTCTGCATTTTTCTGATTATTTCCTCATGTATATATTTAACACAGAGGTTTCTTGGCAGGTGCACTATACAAGTACATAGTAGGAAAAGGGTTCTTGAATTTGGGGTTAAATAGAAGACTGTAGCTCCAGCCACATGTTAAGGCTCAAAAACATAACCTGTGATTGTTTTACTCTGTTACACGGCTCCGTGTTTTTCCCATCTGCTACTGGAAATAATGTCACTGCTTTATACACAGGCCTGGACCTCATAGCTGAACAGCAAGGGAGAATATGTCAACTATTCTTAGACTTCATAGGTCTGGATTTACTGTTAGAAATTTAGAGAAACAAAAGGGATTGTACTGAGTAGTGGGAAAGGAAAGAATTGCATTTATATAAAACCTAATTACAGTTTATATTTCTGACAATTATTTTGATAAATAACCTCGATGTTTTAGGTTATATATTTTAAAAGTGGTATTACAGTATTTTAATTCAAGTCTTATGAACCCTAAGGGGAAATGGAAATTATATAATTTTAAAAATGTATGCATGTGCATGCCAATGAACAATTTGAAACATTTTTATTTGCTTTGTGCATATCACAATTTCGATAAAAAATTATACTGTTTTCATTATGTTTTCAAGTAAAATAAATTTTTAGAGATATTTGCTTCTTTTTACTTCTAAAGAAATAAAGCAGACTATTTAATTCTATGATTTGTGAGTCAAATAATTATGAATTAATTCAAAAATGACTTTGCTTCAAATATCTTTGAAATAATAGTACTAAAATCAAATGGCATGATGTAGATGAATTGAACAAATCAGATATAATACTGTTTTATATTTCTAATAATTCCTGTCTATATACTTGCCAAGTTCATTGTGGTAAACTTTTAAAAATCACTGATGGTAATAAATCTAATAGATTTTAGATTTAATAAGATTATATTTTAATATGATAGAATTTCTAACACTGGAAACTTTCCACTGAAATCTATTAGCCTGTCTTATGCTAATATAATGCTCATTTCAGTAATACTTGGAACATCTGAATATTTATTTTACCAGATGAACTAGGTTATTCTTTTCATGAATCATGTTTTGTTTTTTATAGAAATATATTTGACATACAATATTATTTTAGTGTCAGGTGTGCTACATAATGATTTGATATTTGCATATGTTATGGGATGTTCACCATGATAAGTATAATAACAATATGTCTCCATACAACGTTATTATAATACCATTGAACATATTTCTTATGCTGTATATTATATCCCCATGACTTGTATATTATATAACTGGAGGTTTGTAGCTCTTAATCCCATTCACCTACTTTATCCACCCCTCACCCCATTCCCTTCTGACAACCACACATTTCTCTCTGTATCTCTGAGCTTGTTTTCATTTTGTTTTGTATGTTTACTTGTTTTCTTTTTTAGATTCTACATATAAGTGAGACCATGCAGTATTTCTCTTTATCTGACTTATTTCACTTAGCATAGTACCCTACAGAACCATCCATTTTGATGCAAATGACAAGATTTCATTCTTTTCTATGGCTGAGTAATATTCTATTTTATATATACATATATATATATATATACATATATATATATATATATATATATATATATATATATATACACACAAGCACACACACACCGCACATCTTTATGCATTCATCTATTAATGAACACTTAGGTTGATTGCATATCTTGACTATTGTACATTATACTGCAGTGAACTTTGGGGTGCATATATCCTTTCCAATTAGGGTTTTTTTTGTGTGTTTTTTCATGTATTATAAAGGAGCGAAATTGCTGGATTATATAGCTGTTCTAATTTTAATTTTTTGAGAAAACTCCATACTTTTTCCTATAGCAGCTGCATCTGTTTACAATCCCACCAATGATGCATGATAGTCCCTTTTTTTCCACATCTTCAGCAACACTTGTTATTTGTTGCCTTTTTGTTGATAATCATTCTGGAAGACATGAGGTGATATCTCATGGTTTTGACATGCATTTCCCTAATGATTAGTGATGTTGAGCAATTTTTCATGTATCTGTTGGTCATCTGTATGTTTTCTTTGGAAAAATACCCACTGGGGGCAAGACTGGATCCCAATATGCCTATGCCAGCCTGCTGGTGAGCAGGGTTGGAACCTAGCATGGTTGGCTGCATGGCCCATGGGTACCTGGGATTGGTGCCAGCTTACCTGTGTGTCGGTAAGCCTCAGCACTAATAGGCTAGAGGGCAAACTCCAAAATGGTGCTTGCTAGCACCAGTGTCCTCCTGGTAGGGTAAGCTCTTAAAAATGGCTGCCGCCAGTGTGTACGTTACCCATTGCCTCCTGCCTCTCCAGGAGTATGTACAAGGTCAGCAAGGGGTTCTGACCCAAGCTCCTTTCAAATTACCACTTCTAGCCTGGGACTCAGATCATGTGTGATTTTGCACATGCCCTTTAAGAGTGAAGTCTGTTTCCTAAAGCCTTATGGCTTTTTTGAACATAAGCTCTGCTGGCCTTCAAAGTCAGGTGTTCTGGGGGCTTTTCTTTGTGGGCTTCCCCTAAGCCTAGGGGCTTGATGTGGAGCTCAGAGATTTTGATACTTGGGGAGAACCTCTGCCATTGTGATTATCCTTCCATCTGTGGGTTTCCCACCCAGGGGTATGGGTCTTGACTAGACTGCTTCTCTGCCCCTCCTACCCATCTCATTGTGGTTCCTTCTTTATATGTTTAGTTGTGGAAAATCTTTTCTGCTAGTTTACAGGTTGTTCTCATCAATAGTTTTTCTATAAATAATTGTAATTTTGGTGTCCCTGTGGGAAGAGCTGAACTCAGGGTCTTCCTACCCACCTTCTTGGCCACACCTCATACCATAAACCATGTATATTTGACATGTCTTTGATTAATCATATTAATGCACACAGTTAGGTGTATAAGTCAATGATATAAGGATGTGTGTATGCCTATGTGTGCACATGTGCATGTATCATTGCAGCAAAATATCTAGAATACTAGGATGAGTACTTTTTCTCAGATGTAGTATATACCTACAGTCTTAAGTATGTAATAAATCACATCTTTGTATTTCTCTCACATCTTACTGAATGGTAAAATCCAATATGGTATCTGAATAAGAGCAGGGTTCCTCAGGTCTAAATATTCAAAATATGTTTATGCTTCTCTTTTTATTTCAAGACTTTAAAAAATGTATTAATATTTACTACAAATGAAAAAAGTTTTAACCCAGTTATAACTGTTCTACAATGGTAACCAGAATGTTTATCATGCTTTAAAAATTAGATACTAAAAATTTTCATAGTGCTTTTTGACTGTTCATTTATTGCTGCCACACTAGCCTGCCATAGTTGACCTAGTGATAATATAGAACTATAGCTTACGAGCAAAGTAAAGAAAATTTCTCTAAATATAATTGCGCCAAAGCGAAATTATGTCTCACAAATTCTTAACTTTCAAGAATTACTGATAAATGCCAACTTTTAATATATATTTATTTATTTTAGTCATAGGAGAATCAAATTTTAAAATATTATTCAATAAGACATTTTTCTTTAATATTTCTTTAATATTTTATTGGAACAGAAGACAATAGACTGACACAAGGACTGAATAATTAGTATATGTTTAATTTTATTATTTAAATCATAGCTATAGAAATGTGAAATAAAAAAGATTGTAAAGATCATCAATGCAAACAAGAAAGATGAAAAGAGGGAAGGACATCAATAACAAATTAATTAAGTTGAAACCAGTCTCTTATACATTCACTTAATATATTTGCTGAAAAATATTTCCATTTGAATATATAGCAAATTCCTATTTATACAAAATGAAGAGGAGCTAGTTTTCTATTTTTAACTCAAAGATGCTGATTATTTTAGAGTTACCATCAGAAGAGAATATACCCAGAAACAAAAGAAGCTTATGTTTCTGAGTCTCTTATGTGGATAGGTCTCTATGACTACAGTACCCTCTCCCCGCTTATTTGCAGGGAATTTATTCTAAGACCTCCCCTTTTGGATGCCTGAAACACCATGAATAGTATCAAATCCTATATATACTATGTTTTTTCCATACATGCATACTTACGATAAAGCTCAATTTATAAATTAGGCACAGTAAGATATTAACAACAATAACTAATAATAAGATAGACCAATTATAACAATGCACTGTAATAAATGTTACATGAATGTGATCTTTGTCTCTTTCAAAATATCTTACTGTATGAATTGAATGTTTTTTCCACATTAACTAAACATTATGCACCGAGGCTGTAACTTTTGCAACTTGAGGTGTGACAGCAAAACTAGCACACGTTTCTTTTTCCTTTTTCACAATTTAACAGATAGAGTATTTGTTCTTATTGTAAATGTTAGTAACCTCAGCATATGATTTTTTTCTTTCCTTATTAAAGTTGAGAACTTTCACATTTTTCATTTAAGGAAAGCACTTTACGACTTCTCTTTGGCATATCTGAATTGCCAGCATCACTATTGCATTCTGGGGTCATTATTAAGTAAAATAAGCATTACTTGAACAAGAGCAGTAGATAGCACAAATGTCCATCTTATAACCAAGAGGGCCACTGTTACTAATGGGCAGGATACGCTGAACAACATGATGATTCACGTCCTGAGTGGAATGAAGTGGGGCTTCTCAAGATTTCATCACACTACTCAAAATGACACACAATTTAAAAATTATGAATTGTTGATTTCTGGATTTTTCCATTTAGTATTTTTGGGCTGTGGTTGACAATGTGTAACTGAAATCGTAGAAAGTGAACCTGAGGATAAGGGGGGACTACTGTACTAGGTATTTTTTATAGTTGTGGAATATTCTAGGTGGGGAAAGAAGGTTGATTGCAGTCATAAAGTATTTCTATGCAAGCATTTCTGGTAGATTGTAGCAATTTTTTGTGGTTTTCATTTATGATTCTAAATAAATATTTCACTTTCATGCCAAAATTTTATTTTTATATTTATTTAATTTTATAATTTTGTATCCTTTTCCCTTAAAGAAGGCCTCTCCAAAGTATATAAGCTTCAGGCTCCACTAATCCAGACTTGTCCCAGATTATCTGATAGCTCCATATTTTAAAAAATAATTTGATTGATTGAAAAATATTTTTATACTCAAATTACTTAACTAGAAATCAAAATTTAACTCCCTATAATTACTTATAACATATTTAAAATTTTTCCATAGAAATATTTAAATATTCTCAACTTGGTCATCATTGTGAATATAAATATTCATAGAAATACACAAAAAATATAAATGTTATAAACATTTTGGGATCTGTGATGAATTCACATAGTCAAGAACTTTAAAAAATTGCATACAAACAATAGCCAAACTTTAACTCAGCTTTTCATAGATTGGTATAAAATAGAAATGTGAGATTATTAAATACTAAGATTATAATAGAAGGAATTTTATATATCACAGGGAAGCAATAATAGTACAAATTATGGTAATCATATTAGGAATTCTATTTAAACAAAATTGCTGTGTTATTTGTCATTGAAAGTGACATAACTACATATTTTAATGTTTATTACTCACCTAAATTAAAACAATAATGATAGATGTGCAGTGCTAAAATCCATGACTTGGACCACACTGGAACACATGTAAAATAAGAGCATGGTAAATTTGTAATTTTCTTAATAACTCAGTGCATCAGACTTTTTAATGAGCAAGGAATTTTTCCCCTACTTTTTCAAATTCTGTAATTAAGAAAATATAAATTGTAGGGGTAAGCACATGCTGTGGTTTATCTAATATATTTTAACTTCAAGAACTTCAGTCAATTATAATTTCTCTTTATTCATAGCTCAGATGCTAAATATAAATAGATAAGCCTGATAGTTGGCCAGTTTTTAGATAATTAAATGCTCATGGGTCAGCGTGTATGTGTGAGTATGTGTGAATTTGCCTGCATGTACATTGTGTACACTTTTTCATGTAGGCAGATATCTAGTGAATTATAGACTTTCTCTCCAGCTAACATTTAAAAAGAGGGCAGAATCATAAGCACATTACAGTGTGTTTATTTTTAGTTTTCATTTGCCAAGGCAAATTGCTTTGATTATAGTAGTAGTAAATTTAAGTGTGGTTGTTTCATAATTCTTGTATTAAATTCTTATTCTTTAAGTCAATCTTAGTAGTTCTATTCCCTAGAAGGTAACAGGTTTCTGGGATGGTTATGTTACCAATTTCTGTCCAATGAGGTGTGATGGAGGTGTGCTAGAGGGTGGTGTGTGTTCTACAGAAGGTCTCCTAGCTCTTAAAAACACACAAGGAACATATCTTTTATCTCACCCCTAAAATTGTCAGGTCTTGATGTGGCATCTTGTAACAACAAGGGAAAATAGCCTGAAAGATCAAAGCAATACACTGAGTATGAGACTCAAGAAAGATGAAAAGCATTTCTGATGTTGACAAGATGCCTAATTAATACACTGAATAATATAAATATCTTAGAACTTCTTATTCTATGTGACAGTGAATGCTGTCATCATTTAAACGACTTTAATGTGCACTTTCTGCTACACGCAGATAAATGTCCCCTATGAAAATATCTCTTAAGTGTTCCCAAGCATGTTTGTGTACACGTGTGCAGCTCACATACTATGCCATGTATCTTCTTTTTGTCTCTACCCTTCTCCATGTTTTTTTTTTTAAAAATAACAACAAAAATTATCCAGAAGAAAGATTAATTTACAATACAAACATAAAATTATGTCTTTTTACATCAGAAAAAAATTATATATAGTTTGTTTTATGACTTCTTTTTGGACCTAAAAATAACTAAAGGATTTTTTAACAAACCCATGTTATTAGTACCAAATATCAAGATATTTTTTATGCTCTATCTATGCTTTTTCCTTAGCTCTAAGTCATGACATCCCACGATCATAGTTATATACTCAGTGCATTTTTCAGAAGAACTTAAAATAATTCCCAAAAGTTTGTTTCTAATTTTTCATGTTACTGCTGGATTAACATTCCCTTAATCACTGCCACTCTGTTGTGGTTATCTTTTTAACAAAATTTAGATTCTTTCCCTTGTGGCAATAACATCAAAAATGAAATCCTTAATATTTATTCCCAAGACTTCTACAATTTGACTTAACGTATCACAGTGAATCTACTTATAAAATATTAGATTCTTTGGAGGAAGAACCTTAGGAGCTATCTAAAATAATGTAGGGTTTACTTCTGTAGCACTCATTGTCTAAAGATAATTCACCCTTTGTTTAAGTACATTTAATAATGAGATATTTTATTATTAGGCTATTTCTAATGTTTGACTCCATGGAAACTATTCATTATTTTACTATATCCCAAATTACTTATAATTCTTACCCAGTTGTTTTGGCTTTGCCCTTTGGCATCATGCATAATAACACAATCTTTCTATTAAATGACAACCAGTCACATATTAACTGGCAGGATTTATATTTCTTCTCAATCTTCTCTTTCCAGGAAAACCATCAATAATATAATTAAAGATTAGTGTATTAAAAAAGCAACTAGCAAGTATAATCTTAAAAATACTTTTCACAAGCATCACCTCATTTTCTATGCATTCCTCATATAACATAATTTCTAGACTTGCATCTCTATTCTGTGTACAAAATATAGGAGTTACATTTTATATGTAAGGCTTCAAACATGAAGTTAAAAGAAGTTTAACAGTTGACAAAAGGTACAACCCAGCAGTACCACATCTCATACTGGTTTTCATATCAGGAAGGCAATCTTTATTTCTATTTTCCATTTCTATCTCATGAAGTTTACTTATACTCTCTACTAAGAAACATTTTCTCTGTCGTCTCTAATTAAGTAAATCCTATATACAGTTAAACACTGAGCTCAAGTTAAATTTCCTCTAATAGCATTTCCTCATTCCTATACCTACATGAAAATTTCGTTTTTCTGATGATTCATTGTTCTTAAGCCTGGATTACAAAATTTTAATTATCTGCAATCAATATTTCTTTCTCTCTTCTCTGCCTTTTCTCTCCCTCTCTGTCTTTCTCTCTCTCTCTCACTCTAACTCTGTCTTTCTCTGTTTCTCTCTCTCCTTCTCCCTTTGTCTCTATCTCTCTTTCTTTGTTGAAATAATTTTGATAAAAGGGAACAAACTCATGCTCCTTTTATCCCCTCCATTTTGAATGACATGGCCTGAGGTGTCCAGTGTGTGCTCAAGAATAACAGTAACTGTAACAATAACTGAAAACTATTTGCATTTATGGATCAAAGACAGTGTGATTCAGAAACAAGGAATTTGGATGAAAACAATTTTTTTCAAAGTCCTAGTCTATTATTGCTAAAGCCTTGACATTTATGGTATTCATTTATCAAAAAAGAATTACCTAATGCTTTATAGCAAAGTGATTAAACTCCAGGGTCTCTACAAGGTAAGACCTTTCTTCCTGACCTAAATGTAGGGCAATCAATAAACATGTTGCCTAGGGACAAAGATCACTAGACTTAAGTACCCTTTCCCATTCATACCATCATTTATGCAAGGAAATATACTCTAACTTGCTAGATGGATCCAGTTAACTCTATCTTTAAGTATAGTTGAAGAGCCAATTTTACTAACTGTGGAGAAAATCAATTTATATCCATAGAACAGGATCAGGTAATAAAGCATTTTCTTCCTGGTAGATGTCATGAGTTAAGTACTATATTGTATGTACCTCATTAAGTGCCACCACCTCAAATGTCATTTAGGTAAGTAGTGATATTGGAAATCCTCCAAAATGTAAAGTAGCTGTCAGCAACGCATAAGCCGAATCTGGTAAATGCTAACATTTTTGCTGAATCTGCAAAAATGCTGATGTATTTGATCTAAATTAAAGAAAAAAAGATGTTCTATATCTATGTTTTATGTGTAGTTCTACTAAACAGAGTGATGAGTCAGAAAATTCTTTCTTCGATTTTTGAAATTTGCTCCACTGTTTGTAAAATGCATACTTGTGCTATTTTTAGAATTTCAGTATATAAGGCACTGATGCAAGTTTTATCCTTGCTGAAATGAGAAGTGTATAGAAACCATGTAAGATGATTGTTAAGAGAGATAATAACTTGAAATATTAACTTTCTTCTTTTCCAGGTCACATAGCTTTGTAAGCAACTTCTTTCTGATTCACTATAGGCTGAGGCCAAAAAGAAGGGAGTTTGGCATGGTGGGAATGGTAGGGACTCCTGAGTTAGATCAAATCAGTGAACGATGTTCACATATCCAAAGGAGCAGAATCATTCAAGTTGGAACTAAGATAAAGTTGTTTTTCAAAAATCACCATTTAGAATTTTGACTTGTAAGGGATACTCCTGTTAATAAAAAAGGACAAACTGAAGGAAACAAGCATTGAGTTTATGTCACAATAGAACTTAAATAAATATGAAATGAACTAGACTTTCCTGGTTCCAGGGAGATATATGAAGAGTTCCTTGGGTATAGGTAGGGAGAATGGGATGGGAGATGACCATGGAGGTTGGAACCAGAGACAGGAAGACCACATTTAGAAACACTATACACTCCTTGTATGGACAGAGCCCTGAAATATAAGTAATGCTCTATCATTAAACCTTTATTAGCTGTGGGGTGTGTGCCTTCCATAGATAGTTTCCAGTAATTTGATTTTAAATTTTCTACCAGAATGATGTCTGTAAATGCCCTAGATGGGCTGAAATCCATTTAACTGCTGTGGGTAGACATACATTTTTAATAACTCAGTCACTCAAATCTTCACACTTACCAAATTAAATGCTTAGGTACTTGACACACAAAAGAGCAAAGACAATGTAGAAGGGAAGGTCATGGCATTAATACTGAGCAGAATTTCATGGTGACAAATCCCTCCCCCAAACAAAACATTTTACCAATATATTTGAATTTGAAATATTTACATGATATTATGTTTATCTTTCATTCATAAAAATATAATTTTTGATATTGAATAAAATAATAAAACACTTCAAAATGGGAATATTGAGCTCTTTTTATCAACATCATGCTGGAGAGTTCACAAAAAACTTAGCATATTACCAATGCATTTACAGTTCAGAATGAATTTTGTGATTTCATGTTTTTAACTTCACCACTATCTCCGAACATATTACAATGAAAGACAAAAAAGGAAACATATATGTCTGGAAAATCAAAATCTAACTTCTTGTAAAACAAGAAACAAAAATTAGGAGCTTAAGCTACTGGCCTGCTGGATTTATGGTTCAGAAATTGTTTTAATATGATTTGCTAGTTAATAAGAACTGAAATTTGTCTGGAAATGGTATCCTAGAGAAAACATGCATTCTCAAATTAAGATAATTTTTAAAAATTTAAATCTAGATATGTTGTAGGAGTGTAATGAACATTAATAATATGAAAACATCAAAAACTGGAATTGATAAAATACATATTATTAAAATGAACCCCAAGATAAAAACAGTGAGAAATGTACCATCCACAGCACTCAATGAAAAAACTACTGAAGGATATGTATCAGCAAGAGGAAAAGTGAGTCCAGAGGAAAGAATTACAAAGAAATAAAAATTATAAGCATAGAAATGGACACAAGGAGTGTTAATCTTGCCAGTTTATATCTGTAGATATAAGAAATATTTGTGGGAATAGATTTTAAATGTCTTAGAACACGGATGCCTGACAATATTGGCTAACCATGAATTTATCAGTATGGAAGTAGAAATGGCTGAATAGTGTTGGATATCTGTCCTGCATAATAAGAAGTATAATGGTTGCTAAGGATTTGTAGGATACCTGATATCCTTCTAAACCCCAGAAAAAAAAAATAGACCAAAATTTGCATGCCCAACCTGCTAATAGCGAAGGACATATTATTCCATAATAGTCCATCCATTCCATTAGGGAAGAATGAGCTGGACCATTTGAAAGTTGTAAACTTGTATATTTGTAATTTAATTTTGGATTTTCTACCACAATAATGGTAGATTATTTTCTTACTTTTCTTGACTTTGGTTCCCCAATTTTTCTGAGCTTCACTTTTTTTTTTCTTACTTTCATCTTTCTTCAAAGGACCTATGAAGATTAAATTTTAAAACCCACAATTACATTTGTTGAGGAAATGTGGTTGATGTCATTTCACATTATGCCTTTCATTGTCTGATATAAAGCCCACAAAAGAAAAATAAATCAGAAATAATTCTAGGAAAACTTGGGATCCCCAGAGGAACATACTGTTTAACTCTATAAGCAATGACAATGAGGTTACTGCTTTTCTTAACCATTTTTATTTAGACTGCTGGTGAACTAAAGTTTAAATATGGAACTCAGCCATGGGTATCTTAATCCCTATCTCTATCTCTTCAGATGTATAACTTCTAATCTGTGCTTTGTGGTTGTTCTGATCTTCATTCATTCTTTTGCATTTTTTTCTATATAAACTCTTCAAATCATTCGTGGCATAAAACTGGGGTAGTGATTGGTTAATTTATTTTTCAATTCACTTAATCAAGAGAGTTTTTTTTTTAAATTAAACTTGTTCCTGGCTCATCTAATCTCAGATCCTTGCACATTCAATTTCTTCCCCTGGAAGCCTATTCCTTCCAAGACCAGTATGGCTCAGTCCATCACGTTGCTTCAGATATGTCCTTAAATGTTTCATTCTCTGACAAGCCTTCCCTGACCACCTTAGGCAAACCAGCATGACCTTCTGACACTCCCAAGCTTTCCTACCAGGATTTCTTTTCTATATAACTGATAGGTTATATATTTTTGTATTTGTTTATATTTGTGTCCACACATTGGAACTTTGTTTTTCTTCTCTATTGTGTTATTACCCAATGAAGTGTGCATGGTCTTCATAGATACTAATAAATAGATACTGTTAATGTAATTGTTTCCAGACTTATCTCTTGCTATCTCATTCATATCATATATTTTCAGAAAAAATCACAAATCTTGCTTGTTCTGGTTCAAACAAGTCCTACACTTTCTTACTTCTACATCTTTATCATATTTTACTCTAATTAGGGGTGTCTTCTTCCCCTAGCACCCCATCCTTTGAAATTATTTTAATTCTTCAAGCCACATTTCTTGATGAAACTTTTCCTTATTCTTCCCACCATTATGACCACATAGTCTCATAATATTCAAAAGTCATAAATCCCTTCATGATGTATCATATCATTTATTGTTTTATAGTTTTTTCTGACCTTTCTTTATGCCTTTTAGTAAATGATAAATTCCTTGGTAACAATGCCAAGCACTAAATTTCATTAGAATTCTTAGAGCTTGTAAGACAAATGATAGTACTAAAATGAATCTAAAATATTTGAGCAGCAAGTTAGAAAAAATGTAGCAGTTTAATTTGAAATGTTATTTTAAACACTACTAGAATATATTAAATGATATTTCAATGTTAACCTGGAGATTTTTTGAGTTTACTATTACAATTTATTAAAAACATTAATTTGCTTTGAATCTCAACCAGGCATTGTGGAAAAAATACATGCACACATTCACAAATCTATAAATCATGTGGTAAGCAGAATGTTCCCCCAACATGTCCAGAGCCTAATCCCTGGAATTTCTGAAATGTTACACTACATGGCCAAAAGAACTTTGCAGATGTAGTTAAGGTTATGGATCTTAATACATGGAGATGATCCTGGATAATTGGAATGGGTGCAATCTAAACACACAAGTCCTTAAAAGCAGAGAATTTTCTCTGGCTGGAGGTAACAGAGAGGAAGGAGGCCGAAGGAGAGGTCAGAAAGATTAGAAGCATGATAAAAACTCACCCAGCCATTGCGGGCTTTGAAGATGAAAGTGGCCAGAATATGAGGGTGGCTTCTAGAAGTGGAGAATCACCCTTATCTAACAATCAGCAAAGGAAAAGAACTGCAGCCTGACAACTACATGAAACTTAAATCTGCCAACATCCTGAATGTGTTTAGAAGCAGATTCATCCCCAGAGCTTCCAAGAAGGAATGCAGTCCTGCTGAGACCTTGATGTCAGCCTGGTAAGACTCTAAGCAGAGAATTCACTTGCACTATGCAGTATCTGGACTTCTGACCTACAGAAACTGAGACAATGTTTGTTTTATTCTAAGTCGATAGTTTTGTGGCAAGTTGTTGTCAGCAATGGAGAAACTAATATACCTGATAGACTACATTCTGATGAGAGAGGGGAAAATATACAACTTATGAAAAAGAAGCAAATAAGTAATATTTACAGTAACTTAGATGGGGGTAAATGCTATGAAGAAAAAGAAAGCTTAGGAAAAACTTAGAGGAATAACAGTGAGTGTGGGAAGAGGTCAAAGTGAAATAGAGTGTCAGGGAAGAACTCAGGTAAAAAGTCTAACTGGAGAAAAGAATGAGGGAAACAGGTTGAGGGCAAGCCCATATGGATATCTTTAAGACGATTTCCAGAAAAGGAGCAGCTGGTGCAAAGCCATGATGTAGGAAGAGAGTTGGCGTAGTCAAGGTTCTATTATGGGATCAGTGTGACTACAACTGCATAAGGGATGGAAAGAGTAGCAGTATATGAGTTACAAGAAGTAAGAGGAGGCCAAATCAGTTTAAGCACTTTGTCTTATGCTCTGCTTTGAAGACAACAAAGGATTATGAGCAAGAATGACTTCCAGTTTTAAATATAGAAGTGTGTACATGTCAATCCCAAACTCCCTAATGTATAGCACAGTAACAACCTAAATGGGAAAAGAATTTGAAAAAGAAGAGATACATGTATATGTATAACTGAATCACTTTGCTGTACACCTGAAACTAACACAGCATTGTTAATCAGCTATAATCCAATATAAAATCAAAAGTTAAAAAAAAGGGGCTTCCCTGGTGGTGCAGTGGTTGAGAATCTGCCTGCCAATGCAGGAGACACAGGTTTGAGCCCTGGTCTGGGAAGATCCCACATGCCGTGGAGCAACTAGGCCTGTGAGCCACAACTACTGAGCCTGCGCGTCTGGAGCCTGTGCTCCGCAACAAGAGAGGCCGCGATAGTTAGAGGCCCGCGCACCGTGATGAAGAGTGGTCCCCACTTGCCACAACCAGAAAAAGCCCTTGCACAGAAACGAAGACCCAACACAGCCAAAAATAAATAAATACTTACCTCCAATTTCTGACAATATATTATTATAAAAAAATTATAAAAAAGAATGACTGCTAATTTAGAGGCTTGCTGAGGATGCTATGGTGAGACTGAAGGGGAGAAGGGGAGAAAGACAGAAAGGAGAGACCATCTGTGAGGTAATTACATAGGCAAGATAATGATGACTTGGGGCAAGCTAGAGGCAGACAAAGACATATAATGGGTGGTGAGATTCTTTAAAAGATAGAACATTAGTCTGCTTGAACTGCCATAACAAAATATCACAGACTGGGTGGCTTTGACAATAGACATTTGGTTTCTCACAGTTCTGAAGGATAAAAGTCCAAGATCAAGGGATCAGGGCTGGTTTCTAGTGGGGCTCTCTTCCCAGCTTGTAGACGGCTGCCTTCTCACTATGTTCTCACATTGCCTCTTCTCTGTATCTGCACAGAGAAAAAGAGAAAGATACCTCCACTCTTACACTCATATTTCTCGTGTCTCTCCCTCTTCTTATACAGACACCAGCCCTATCAGATTAGGACCCTGTGCTTATGACCTTCCTTAACCTTAAGTACCCCACTTAAGGCCCTATTGCCAAATATAGTCACATTGTGGGTTAGGACATCACCATATTAATTTGAGGGGATAACTGTCCATAACAGATAGTATGAACAGGATTACTGGAGCCATTGCATTTTAAATGGGAGAGAAAGAAGTCAATGGTGACTCTAATATTTTTGGCTTAACAAACTGGAAAAATTGAAATTTGATTAACTGAACTGAGGAAACTATAGGAAGAAAAGTAATTGTGAGAAAGTGAGTTGGACGTGCTGAATTGGCTAGTATGTAGTATTGAAATGGAGAAGTTAAGTAGGTAGTGAGATATATGAGTAAAATACAAGAGAGATGTCTAAGCAATAGAGATAAATTTGGAAATTTTCATGTGTGAAGAGTAGTTAAACGTCTAGATATGGTAAAATCATTAATAGAGTGAGACTAGATAGAAATGGGAGAAGTTAGCAGACTTTTCCTTGGAGCACTTCATTCGGTGTTACAAGGTAAGGGATGTGAGGGAGAACCATCAAAAGAGACAGAGAAGGAATGTCCAGGTAATGAAGGCCCAGTAAACTGAGGAACATTTAGTGTCTTGGTAGGCAATTGAAGGAAATATTTTAAGGGAAGAAAATAATCAACTGTGCCAAATATTTTCCCTTTTATATTTATGCATCTTTAAATGTTTCTAGATTATTTTTCACATATTTAAAAATAGTCATTAATATACTCATAATAATTTTAACAGTCCAAATATTTACTTATTATCCAAACAAATGTAAAATATTTTTTTAAAATTTAATTTACTTTTTTATATAGCAAGTTCTCATTAGTTATCCATTTTATACATATTAGTGTATACATGTCAATCCCAAACTCCCAATTCATCACACCACCCCCTTGGTGTCCGTACATTTGTTCTCTACATCTGTGTCTCCATTTCTGCCCTGCAAACTGGTTCATCTGTACCATTTTCCTAGGTTCCACATATATGTGTTAATATACGATATTTGTTTTTCTCTTTCTGACTTACTTCACTCTGTATGACAGTCTGTACATTCATCCATGTCTCTACAAATGACTCAATTTCATCACTTTTTATAGCAGAGTAATAATCTATTGTATATATGTACTACATCTTCTTTATCCATTTGTCTGTTGATGGGCATTTAGGTTGCCTCTATGACCTGGCTATTGTAACTAATGCTGCAATGAATATTGGGTGCATATGTCTTTTTGAATTTTTGTTTTCTCTGGGTATATGCCCAGTAGTGGGACTGCTGGGTCATATGATAATTCTATTTTTAGTTTTTTAAGGAACCTCCATACTGTTCTCCATAATGGCTGTACCAATTTACAGTCCCACCAACAGTGCAAGAGGGTTCCATTTTCTCCACAACTTCCCCAGCAGTTTTTGTTTGTAGATTTTCTGATGTTGCCCATTCTAACAGATGTGAGGTGATACCTCATTGTAGTTTTGATTTTCATTTCTCTAATAATTAGAGATGTTGAGCAGCTTTTCATGTGCTTCTTGGCCATCTGTATGTCTTCTTTGGAGAAATGTCTATTTAGGTCTTCTGCCCAGTTTTAGATTAGGTTGTTTGTTTTTTTTAATACTGAGCTGCATGAGATGTATATATTTTTTAAAGATTAATCATTTGTCCATTGATTCATTTGCAAATATTTTCTCCCATTCTGAGTGTTGTCTTTTTGTCATGTTTGTAGTTTCCTTTGCTGTGCAAAAGCTTTTAAGTTTCATTAGGTCCCTAATTTGTTTACTTTTGTTGTTTTTATTTCCATTACTCTAGGAGGTGGATCAAAAAAGATCTTGCTGTGATTTATGTCAAAGAGTGTTCTTCTTATGTTTTCCTCTAAGAGTTTTATAGTGTCTGGTCTTGCATTAGATCTCTAATATATTTTGAGTTTATTTTTGTGTATGGTGTGAAGGAGTGTTCTAATTTCATTCTTTTACATGTAGCTGTCCTGTTTTCTCAGCACCACTTATTGAAGAGACTGTCTTTTCTTCATTGTATATCCTTGCCTCCTTTGTCATAGATTAGTTGACCATAGCTGTGTGGGTTTATCTCTGGGCTTTCTATCCTGTTCCATTGATCTATATTTCTGTTTTTGTGCCAGTACCATCTTGTCTTGATTATTGTACATTTGTAGTATAGTCTGAAGTCAGGGAGTCTGATTCCTCAAGCTCTGTTTTTTTTCCCTCAAGACTGCTTTGGCTATTCGGGGACTTTTGTGTCTCCATACAAATTTTAAGGTTTTCTGTTCTAGTTCTGTAAAAAATGCCACTGGTAATTTGATAGAGATTGCATTGAATCTGTAGATTGCTTTGGGTAGTGTAGTCATTTTCACATTATTGATTCTTCCAATTCAAGAACATGGTATATCTCTCCATCTGTTGGTATCATCTTTAATTTCTTTCATCAGTGTCTTATAGTTTTCTGCATACAGGTCTTTTGTCTCCCTAGGTAGGTTTATTCCTAGATATGTTATTCTTTTTGTTGCAATGGTAAATGGGAGTGTTTTCTTAATTTCTCTTTCAGATTTTTCATCATTAGTGTATAGGAATGCCAGAGATTTCTGTGCATTAATTTTGTATCCTGCAACTTTACTAAATTCATTGATTAGCTCTAGTAGTTTTCCGGTAGCATCTTTAGGATTCTCTATGTATAGTATCATGTCATCTGCAAACAGTGACAGTTTTACTTCTTCTTTTCCTATTTGTATTCCTTTTATTTCTTTTTCTTCTTTGATTGCTGTGGCTAGGACTTCCAAAACTATGTTGAATAATAGTGGTGAGAGTGGACATCCTTGTCTTGTGCCTGATCTTAGAGGAAATGCTTTCAGTGTTTCACTGTTGAGAATAATGTTTGCTCTGGGTTTGTCATGTATGGCCTTTATTATGTTGAGATAGGTTCCCTCTATGCTCACTTTCTGGAGAGGTTTTATCATAAATCGGTGTTGAATTTTGTGAAAAGGTTTTTCTGCATCTATTGAGAAGACATATGGTTTTTCTTCTTCATTTTGTTAATATGGTGTATCACATTGAACAATTTACGTATATTGAAGAATCCCTGGATCCCTGGGATGAATTCCACTTGATCATGGTGTATGATCCTTTCAATATGTTGTTGGATTCTGTTTGCTAGTACTTTGTTGAGGATTTTTGTATCTATATTCATCAGTAGTATTGGTCTGTAATTTTCTTTTTTTGTAGCATCTTTGTCTGATTTTGGTATCAGAGTGATGGTGGCCTCATAGAATGAGTTTGAGAGTCTTCCTTCCTCTGCAAATATTTGGAAGAGTTTGAGAAGAATGGGTTTTAGCTCTTCTCTAAGTGTTTGATGGAATTCACCTGTGAAGCCATCTGGTCCTGGACTTTTTGTTTGTTGGAAGATTTTTAGTCAAAGTATCAGTTTCATTACTTGTGATTGGTCTGTTAATATTTTCTATTTCTTCCTCGTTCAGTCTTAGAAGGTTATACCTTTGTAAAAATTTGTCCATTTCTTCCAGGTTGTCCATTTTATTGGCATAGAGTTGCTTGTAGTAGTCTCTTAGGATGCTTTGTATTTCTGCGGCCTCTGTTTTAACTTCTTTTTCACTTTTAATTTTATTGATTTGAGTCCTCTCCCTCTTTTTCTTGATGAGTCTGGCCAATGGTTTATCAATTTTGTTTATCTTCTCAAAGAACCAGCTTTTAGTTTTATTAATCCTTGCTATTGTTTTCTTTGTTTCTATTTCATTTATTTTTGCTCTGATCTTTATGATTTCTTTCCTTCTACTAACTTTGAGTTGTGTTTGCTCTTCTTTCTCTAGTTACTTTAGGTGTAAGGTTAGATTGTTTTTTTTTGAGATATTTGTTGTTTCTTGAGGTAGGATTATATTGTTATAAACTTCCCTGTTAGGACTGCTTTAGCTGTATCCCATAGGTTTTGGATTGTAGTGTTTTCATTGTCATTTGTCTCTAGGTATTTTTTGATTTCCTCTTTGATTTCATCAGTGAACTCTTGGTAATTTAGTAATGTATTGTTTAGCCTCCATTTTTTTTTAAGTTCTTTTTTCCCCCTGTAATTGATTTCTAATCTCATAGTGTTGGGGTCAGAAAAGATTCTTGATATGATTTTAATTTTCTTAAATTTACTGAGGCTTTATTTGTGACCCAAGATGTGATCTATCCTGGAGAATGTTCCATGCACAATTGAGAAGATAGTGTATAATCTGTTTTAGATGGAATATCCTATAAATATCAATTAAATCTATCTGCCTATTGTGTCATTTAAAGCTTGAGTTTCCTTATTAATTTTCATTTATGGATGATCTGTCCATTGGTGTAAGTGAGGTGTTAAAGCCCCCACTCTTATTGTGTTTCTGTCGATTTCCTCTTTTAGAGCTGTTAGCAGTTGTCTTATGTATTGAGATGCTCCTATGTTGGGTGCATATATATTTATAATTGTTATGTCTTCTTCTTGGATTGATCCCTTGATAATTATGTAATGTCCTTCCTTGTCTCTTGTAACATTCTTCATTTTAAAGTCTAGTTTATCTGATATGAGTATTGCTACTCCAGCTTTCTTTTGATTTCCATTTCTTGGGAATGTCTTTTTCCATCCCCTCACTTTCAGTCAGTATGTGTCCCTAGGTCTGAAATGGGTCTCCTGTAGACAGCATATATATGGGTCTTATTTTTGTATCCATTCAGCAAGCCTGTGTCTTTTGGTTGAAGCATTTAATCCATTCACTTTTAAGGTAATTATCGATATGTATGTTCCTATTAACATTTTCTTAATTTCTTTTTGTTTTTTTTTGTAGGTCCTTTTCTTGTCTTGTGTTTCCCACTTAGAGAAGTTCCTTTAGCATTTGTTGTAGAGCTGGTTTGGTGGTGATGAATTCTCTTAGCTTTTGCTTGTCTGTAAAGCTTTTGATTTCTCCATCGAATCTGAATGAGATCCTTTTTCTGTAGAGTAATCTTGGTTGTAGGTTTTTCCCTTTCATCACTTTAAATATGTCCTGCCACTCCCTTCTGGCTTGTAGTTTTTCTGCTGAGAAATCAGCTGTTAACCTTATGGGAGTTCCCTTGTATATTATTTGTCATTTTTCCCTTGCTGTTTTCAATAATTTTTCTTTGTCTTTAATTTTTGTCAATTTGGTTACTATGTGTCTCAGCATGTTTCTCCTTGGGTTTATCCTGTATGGGACTCTCTGAACTTCCTGGACTTGGGTGGCTATTTCTTTTCCCATGGTAAGGAAGTTTTGACTATACTCTCTTCAGATATTTTCTTCGGTCCTTTCTCTCTTCTCCTTCTGGGACCCCTATAATGAGAATGTTGTTGCCTTTAATGTTGTCCCAGTGGTCTCTTAGTCTGTCTTCATTTCTTTTCATTCTTTTTTCTTTATTCTGTTACACAGCAGTGAATTCCACCTTTCTGTCTTTCAGGTCACTTATCCATTCTTCTGCCTCAATCTTCTGCTAATGATTCCTTCTAGTGTATTTTTCATTTCAGTTATTGTATTGTTCATCTCTGTTTGTTTGTTCTTTAATTCTTCTACGTCTTTTTTAAACACTGCTTGCATCTTCTCAATCTTTGCCTCCATTTTTTTCGGAGGTCCTGGATCATCTTCACTATTATTATTCTGAAATCTTTTTCTGGAAAGTTGCCTATCTCTACTTCATTTATTTGTTTTCTGGGGTTTTATCTTGTTCCTTTATCTGGTACATAGCCCTCTACCTTTTCATCTTTTCTATTTTTCTGTGAATGTGTTTTCTTCCCCCACAGGCTGCAGGATTGTAGTTCTTGCTTCTGCTGTCTGCCCTCTAGTGAATGAGGCTATCTAAGAGGCTTGTGCAAGTTTCCTGATTGGAGGGACTGGTGATGGGTAGAGCTGGCTGTTGCTCTGGTTGGCAGAGCTCAGTAAAACTTTAATCTGCTTGTCTGCTGATGGGTGGAGCTTGGTTCCCTCCCTTTTGGTTGTTTGGCCTGAGGTGACCCAACACTGGAGCCTACCTGGGCTCTTTGATGGGGCTAATGGCAGACTCTGGGAGGGCTCATGCCAAAGAGTGCTTCCCAGAACTTCTGCTGCCAGTGTCCTTGTCCCCACGGTGAGCCACAGCCACCCCCTGACTCTACAGGAGACCTTCCAACACTAG
This sequence comes from Grampus griseus, assembly GCF_964374135.1. NCBI lineage: Eukaryota > Metazoa > Chordata > Mammalia > Artiodactyla > Delphinidae > Grampus > Grampus griseus. Next base: position 119,333,350 of record NC_138998.1, on the reverse strand, counting down.
AAGGTAGGTCTGGTTCAGTCGCCTATGGAGTCACTCTTCCTTTCCCTATGTCCTAATGCACACACTACTTTGTGTGTGCCCTCCAAGAGTGGAGTTTCTGTTTCCCCCAGTCCTGTTGAAATCCTGCAATCAAATCCCACTAGCCTTCAAAGTCTGATTCTCTAGGAATTCCTCCTGCCGTGCTGGACCCCCAATTGGGAAGCTGGACGTGGGGCTCAGAACCTTCACTCCAGTGGGTGGACTTCTGTGGTATAAGTGTTCTCCAGTTTGTGAGTCACCCACCCAGCAGTTATGGAATTTGATTTTATTGTGATTACGTCCCTCCTACTGTCTCATTGTGGATTCTCCTTTGTCTTTGAGTGTGGGGTATCTTTTTTGGTAAGTTCCAGTGTCTTCCTGTTGATGACTATTCGGCAGTTAGTTGTGACTCTGGTGCTCTCACAAGAGGGAGTGAGGGCACGTCCTTCTACTCTGCCATTTTGAACGAATCTCTCTAAATGTAACACATTTTTATCATTGCCATGAATATTTTTCTTGATTGGAAAAACTTCCAGTTGCTATAGGACTTCTCAAAATTTTGTTGACTATTTTATAGAGAAATTATGTGATTGAAGAAAAAAATTCAAAGCTAGGTATCCATTAAATATGCTATAAATATCCTGTCATTACTAATACTGCTGTGCTTTACAGGACATTCTTTAATATTCAAACTGGATTTAAATTTTATTTGATTTTCAAATATTAGAAAAGTTATTATATAATGTTCTTTTCTCCATAAATCGAGGTAATCACCACTTTATATTTATGGTAGTAATAAAATTGACAAAAAATGCTTATGAATATCTAGTATAGATTAGCAACTTTTGATTCAATACATACTAAAAACATGTTGATTATATTTCTTATTAGTAAATCTGCAAGATCAACAGTCAAATGTACAAAGAATTCAAGAATTGAATATGACATGTTGGTGTTAAAAATTATTTTTAAAACTCTTCAGAAGTGATTCATGTGAATTCATAATTGAATCAGTCAGTATTTCATTATAAAATAACATATTCTCAGAAATATTTACATGTTCCTATTAAAGATTTTTCTACTATAAGTCTTCCTATCTGCTCCTCTACTTATAAAATTATTATATATTCAAAACAACTTAATTCTTATGTTTTTGCTCTTTACATAACTTTTCTCTTCTCCATATAAAAATGCAAAAGATTTAGAAAAGTCCTTCATCACACTCTTTTCACTGTTTGTATGAAAAATACTGGGATTACCAAATTTTATCCAGCTTGGCTACTTGTAAAGCCTTCATTTAGAACCACCACTATGAATTAATAAAATGTTTTAGCTAGGAAAGCAAAGCTTATGTCAGATCTAAGGAGTGGTAGAAGAAGATGCTCTATTTTTGTGAGTTTACCCTCTTATGTTCTTTACTTGTTAAACTGTGGCTCTGCATTTCCAGTCATTGTGTGAACATAGATTTGCATATAGCAAAGAAAAAAGATTTTTATACCTTTTAAACCTAGTTAGTGAAGAAACATTTCCCAAAATTCTCCCAGCTGACTTCCCTTAGTTTAAATCAAGGAGCCATATGCCTATTTCTATTACACTGACCACTGGAAAAAAGAATCACCTTTGAACATGTGTCTCTGGAGGGCTGACCACAACTCACAATTGTGTATCTATCTTGAGCTGCATTAGACTTTATCAATAAGACTCGTTCTCAGGTCACATGGAGACACTCTGATTAGTTCCATGTCAGGAGTTTCTACTTCCAGAAATTGCTACTCTTTAATTTTAAAATACTGGAAGCACCATGCTTTTTTTTTTTTTATAGTCAAGTATCCAGATGCAAATATTAACTTGTTAATTTTATTTTCAAACATCCTGTGACTTACATAAATAAAGCCCATTTTTATCCTTTCATGTCTTGAAATTTAAGTTAAGAAGTTTAGACTCATTTTTTCAAACCTGTGTAGAATAATTCTCTCAAATTTTAATGCCACTATCCAGATGGTGATTTCAATAGAAGACCATTTATTGGAATTATTTAACTAAATAAAATATGGAATAACACAATCTCAATGATAGCTGGAATTCTTTGGCATTATCAATGGCTCATCCAGTCAATCACGTAAAAGCAGAATAGATGGGGCTTCCCTGGTGGTGCAGTGGTTGAGAGTCCGCCTGCCGATGCAGGGGACACGGGTTTGTGCCCCGGTCTGGGAAGATCCCACGTGCCACAGAGCGGCTAGGCCCATGAGCCATGGCCGCTGAGCTTGCACATCCCGAGCCTGTGCTCCGTAATGGGAGAGGCCACAACAGTGAGAGGCCCGGGTACCGCCAAAAAAAAAAAGAAAAAAAAAAAAGGCAAAACATAAGAAGTGGTATTTTTCTGTTAGTTTCTTTTTTTAATCGTCTTTCATTGATTTGCCTCTCTTTCAATCGTATTTAGAATTTCAGAATTTTTTGTGCATTGCTGATTTGCATTTTGTCCAAATGATATTTGGCCAAACATCAATGACAGAGATGGTCTTTTTCCTCACTCGTTTCATGTTTTTTGTAGCTGCTTTGGGATGCACAGGAATCTAAATGATAATTCCCAGGTCATTGTCTCTGAGCTCAGGCTCTGGCTCTGTTCCTGTCTTACAGCTTTGATATGGTGTGTATCTCAGGTGATAATATATTCTGGCATTAAATTTATTCCGAAGCCAAATATAGTCACAATGATCATGGAGACATTATGCTTCAGTAACACTGGTGCTTGTGATTAAGGTGTGTGTGTGTGTGTGTGTGTGTGTGTGTTTGTGTTTCATTAGAGATTGGAAAATGACATAGCTTTTGCTACATAGAATACCAAATAAATTAGCTTTCTCTGGTTTTTGATTTTTCAGCATCACCTTCTGATGCAGCAATTTAGAATTTAGACTCTGACAGCCCCCATTCACAATAAGATTTCCCCCCTTTCAAAAATTAGTTTTTATTGAGGTATAGTTGATGTATAATTTTATATAAGCTACAGGGGTACAATATAGTGAGTCACATTTTTAAAGGTTATACTCTATTTATATTTATTACAAAGTATTGTCTATATTCCCTGTGTTGTACAATATATTCTGTGGCTTACTTTATACATAACTGTTTTACCTCTTAACCTCTTACCCCTATATTGCCCATCTCCCCTACCCTCTCCCCACTGGTAACCACTAGTTTGTTCTTTATATCTGTGATTCAGATTTCCCCCTTTTTAGCTGCCACCTTGGATATATTACATACTTTGCACATTATAAGTAGTATATTAACAAATCACTAGGTTATTCTGAAAATTGTTACATTTATTTAAACCTTGTTGTCATGATATATAAAATAGAATCACTAAATTGAAATAATTATTTTACCACAAAGAGAGTGACTTTTCAGTACAAGAGAAATTATACCAAACTAACATTTATATTGAGTGAAATCTTTCAAATATTTTCTTCCAATAAGAAATAATTTCACACAGTGGGGTTTCAACAATCTTTTTATAAATTCTTAATAAACTATGTAAGCCCCTAACATGTGGAGAAAATAATACAAGGCATGGTATTAAACAGCAAATAAAAGCTTTTAACTTTCTTTGTATAAACTGCAATTTAAACCATTAAGCTTGGTGCTGTGATGTGGTTGTATTTAATAATAAACTCAAACTATCAAGCTAATCTAGAAAAAGCTAACACACAATAAGTTTGTATAGAATATAAGGTCACTAATGAACCACAAGCAATAGCAAGACATTTCAAACAGGAAATGTGATCAACAGTAGAAATACATCAAATTATTTGTGAGTAGTGAAAAGAAAGACTAAGAACATGGCAACAATAAAATTCTTTACATCAGGTACTATTTTTCTTTGCCCAAATAGGATATGTATATTTTGATTGTTGCTTGTTTTGGAATTCTATTATTTTTACTAAGAGAAGCTGAAGTTTACCCTTAATACATGCACAATACTTGCCACATTTTTAGACATTCCTACTGTGCCTGTAACTTTGTCATATATAAATGCAATAACTTTGATATATACTTTCTTAGGCATTTTTGTTTTTCTTTAGATTAGTCACAGCACAGAAACTTTCAAATGAGTTTGTTATAGGAAACATTTGTGCATTATCAATTGTGGTTTAACTAGGTGATATTTCTAACCCAATTATTATGAAATATACTAACATACCTAGATTAAAGACTGCTATTTATGCTAAATAATAAAATGTGTTTATATACAAAATCTTGTGTGAGTTTTGAAATCTAATAGTATCAGATGGTAACTTCACATTTCTTAAAAAGGATTCAGACCCCCCAGTGGTGTCAGGTAAACTGGATATCTGCATGCAAAAGAATGAAGAGGGACCTTTGCCTCATACCATACATAAAATTAACTCAAAATGTATCATAGACCTAAATGAAAACCTAAACCTATAAAAATCGTAGCGCAAAATACAGGAGGAAACTTCCTGATTTAGGATTAAATAACATTCTCTTAGATATGATACCAAAAATGAGACAAAAGAAAAAAAGATATAAACTAGACTTCAAAATTAAAGCTTTTATCCTACAAAAGACACCATCAAGAAAGTTTAAAAGACAATTCACAGAATGAGGTAAAATATTTACAAATCATTTATCTGAGAAAGGACTTGTCTCCAGAACACATAAAGCATATATATAAAGAACAACTCAAAAACACAAAAGAATAAAACTCAATTTAAAAGTGGGTTAAAGATTTGAATGGACATCTCTACAATTAAGATATACAAAAGGACAGTAGCACATGAAAAAAATGCTCAGCATCAGTAGTCGTCATGGAAATGCAAATTAAAACCACAAGATACCACTTCATATACAGTAGCATGGCAAAAATAAGACAGACAGAAAAAAGTGTTGAGGATAATGTGGAAAATACATTGCAAGTGAAATGTATTAGACACCAAAATAGTTCAGCTGCTTTGGAAAATAGTTTGGCAGTTCCTCAAAGTGGTAAATATAAAGTTACCAGATTTTATATATATATATATATATATATATATATATATATATATATATATATATATATATATATATATATATGGATATGGATATATATAGTTTTATATATATCACAAAAAATTGAAAAAAGAAAAAATATAAAAACACATCCACACAAAAAGTTCTACATGAATATTTATAGCTAAACTATTCAAAATAGCTAGAAAGTTGAAACAATCCAAATGACCATCAATCAATAAACAGATAAGGTACAGCATACCTACACAATGTAATATTATTTAATAATAAAACAAAAGTAATAAGGATACATTCAGCAACATGGACGAACCTTAAAATCATTATGCTAATTGAAGGAAGCCTGTCACAAAAGTATACATATTGCATCATGGCATTTATATGAAGTGCCCAGAAAAGGCCAGTCTATAGAGTCAGAAAGTAGATGGGTGATTGCCAGGGAATGGATATGGGGAGGAATGGGGAGTGACTGCTAATGGGTATGAGATTTCTTTTGGGGGCAACAACAATGTTCTAAAATTAGACAGTGATGACGATGCACAATTTTGTGAATATACTGTATGTTGTATACTTTAAAAGAATGAATTTACGTTACGTAAATTCTATCTCAATAAACCTGATATTTAAAAAATAATCTAGACCATAGGTACGAAACTTGTTTGGTAGTGGGCCAAAGAATAAATGTTTCAGGCTCTGCGGGCTGCATATAGTTTCTGTCACATACACTCCTCTTTTATTTATTTATTTTTTACACAACACCTTACCAATGGAAAAACCATTCTAACTTAAAACAGGCTGTGGGCCAGATGTGACCCATGGGCAGTTTTCCCACTCTTCTTCTTGACCATTAGTTCCCAAACTTTGTTCATCTTTTGAATCACCTACAAACTTGAAAGTACAGATGCCTGAATTCTACCCTGACGTTCCCAAGCAAAATGTGGGACTCTTTATTTTTAACTGCATTCTTGTGAGGTTCTTAAGTACATGTGTACATTAAAAAGTGTAGAAAAATCTGAGTATATTTATTATAATTATTATATTCCTGATGGCCCAAATTATCTGTCAGTCTGACTCACAATTCCTTCCATAAATCATGATGCCAATGATGACTTGGTATCAGAGCCTCCAATTTGCTGTCCCTATTTCATAACAAAATAATTCCTCTTTACATTAACATATATCAGTATATTAATCTTTACCTTTTTACTTATTTATTATTGGTGAAGGTCACATTTTCCTTAAACCTTTTTGCCATTACATTAGCATTTCTCAAAGTATGTACTAGAGCTAGTCCTATGAAATGTTGCAAATAAGTTTAGAAAAATATTAAATAGAGAACTTCCAATTGGAAATGTTCCATATCCATTTAAAAATTAGAGTATTTTAGCTCTCTTGCAAAAAGAAATCTACTTCATTTTAACACAATGTTTCTTACAATTTTTTCCCCTTATTCAACAGTACTTCCCTTTAAAAAAATACTTATTAGTGTCTTAGTCACATAATTTATTAACCCTTTTATTAGGTTGTTTTATTAGGGATACTCTAGCTTGACCTGTCATTAGAGGCTAGAAATACTATTAAGACAAAAGGTGTCCACTTAGTATTCACACACGTATCTGCTGAAAAACAAGAACAGATTAATAAGGAAAGAGCACATTTATTAAAAATGAAAATATGGATATTAATCTTCTAAGACTAAATCCAATTCATTTATATTTCAACAGGAATCTATGAATTTAAGAGGAAACTAAATATTTTCTGAATCATTGAATAAGGACAGTTTCTTCATCAAGAAAATAATATGGAACTGAAATCTTCATATATATTATCTTTTTAAAACAAGATGAAATCTGTAAATTTCTCTCAGGGATCATTCCCTATAGAGAGTATTGCTGCTTGGATACTTCCAATTTCAGGTGAAAATCATAGAGAAATTATACTTGAATTTGGAAATATGCAAACCATGAAATGATATATGGACATGGCTATAAAACTTAAATAAGTCAGAGTATTGAGTTCATATTTAAATCTGAAGAATAACTCTAAATTAATAGAGAATGTATTTAAACATTTATTTTAAGACATGAAAGACATACAGAAAAGTTTCTATCATTATTTTGTAGTGTTATTATTTCACTGAATTTTCTTACTTTTGGAGAATAACAGAACAAGTTTTTTATATATTTATTAATTCAAATAAAAACTCTTTCAAATCAAGTGCTGTGTCGTGCATAATTCACTAGAGTTAAATCACTACTTGATAATGTAATTGATGTGAGAAGTACATAGAAACTTAACATGAAGTAAATATAAAAGACCATATAGTAATATAATCCCTAATGACATATATTTTAGAATTATTAATCATTTATAAAAAGAGTACAGAAGTTGTGAAATGGGTATCATATATTCTTAAAACATTTACACTGTAATTATCCCTTTCCGCAATTGAAGTTTTTGAAGACTTAAACGTTTTCATAAATGGTTTGCATTACTTACTTAAAGAATGGTAGAGGATAAAGAAGTTTCTAAAATAATTTTTTTTCTCCTCTGTTTAGTAGTTATCACAAACATCAATTGATTCTTTAAGAGATGGAATTAAAACATATTTATAGTACCATATCTGACTTACTGTTTTTCATTTCCTATGGTAAGTAGCATATAATTTGCTCCATAAATATGATTTAAAAAATTTCTGACAATATGGTACAGTGACATGGGCTGCTGGTTTCTCCGTTTCAACCTAAGTCTGGCAAAAGCAAAATAGGTGCAAAGGCCTAAAAATAATTCAAAAACTTCTTATGACTTTCTTATGGCTAGTTAATATGAATAGCACTGGGCTGGTGGTAAGGTGTTTTTAAAAGGACTCAGGCTGAGAAGGGTTGAGATCCAGGGAGCAAGTATAGATTGTACAGATATTTGCCTACCCTATGCCTAGTTCAAGGGAGAATTTAAACCCTCGCCAAGCTCTAGGAACTTTGACCCTGACTGGAATGAAGGCTGCACAAGAGGGTTATCAATTTCTGGTAAAACTAAAGTCTTCCTTCTCCTGTTTCTCTCGTCAAATATTAAAGATTAGAGTATTACATTACTTACAAATATTAAAATGTAAAAGCAATTAATATGAGAATCAATAAGCAGTTCATTAGAAAATTCAAATATAAAAATAAAGATATGACCCAAATTGCTTGAGACAAGGAGATAGGAATATGAATGTGAGCTTATGAGGAATGTCAGTGAGAAAGTCTAACATTTGTCTACTTGGATTTAGAGAAAGAAGAGTGAGAGATTAGGACAGAGGCAAAACTAGAAGAAAAAAAATGTTTCAAGATAAATGAAAAACTTCAATTCAAATACACAAGAATATCTATAAACTCCAAGTAGAGTAGTCAATAGTACCTATATAAAAGTTTAAAGACACTTCAAAGGAATATATAAAGATTTAAGGGAGAAAACAAAATAGTTTACCTTTAGAGATAATTTGTACTAACTTCTCAAAATCAAAAATAAAATCCAGAAAACAAAGAAACTTTAAAATATATAAATTTATATAAATATAAAAATATATAAATTTCTAGCTAGAATTTTGTCCTCAATGAAAATATTTTAATAATATTAGATAAATAGACCTTTTTTTAACAAAGAAAAACAGTAAGAGTTTGTACCCAGCGAAATCTCATTGCATATAAATGAATGAATTAATAAATTAAATAAAACAAAGAAATTTATTTCAGATAGAAGGTCAGATTGAAGAAGAAATAGAGAAAAAAGTTGTATACAGAAACATAAGCAATCACTTTGTAAACTGACACTAATAATGATTTTGAGGTTTAAGAAATTAAACTGAAATTAAACTATACAAAAATGACAGTGCATGCATTGACAAAGGGTGAATGGAATTAAAATGTTTTGATTTTTATTTATTAATCAGAAGGTGAGTAGGAAGACTAGCAGACCCACAGTCACTGATGTACAAATATCAAACAAAGAAAGTTTTGAAAACATATATTTCTAAAAAAAATAGTATCAACTCATTTAGTACCAAATCCAGGGCTGAACTGAAACTAAGTTAATGATCATTTTCATTTATCTAATTTAGTTAAATGACTATAGGTTTCACTACATGTTAATGGATTTTAGTTAATTTTAGAGTTTTTATCTCACTCAAGAGAGTCTAGAACTTGTTTGAATTAAACTGATGTTCACCAGCACAGCTTTTATTTTCTATAACAAGCTGATGCTCTTCCAATTCTGGGTTTGGACATAGGATTGAGATCAGCATAGGCAGACAAACTATGCTGAGGGAAAGAAAAAACGATAAAGCTTTTAGAAATCAAAATTTCAAGACTTGCAGATTATCAACCACATGCCTAAATCTCACCACAGAATATTATCTGAGTTCTGGGGCTCATCAAGAGGGCAGGGTCTAGAGTTACAGCCTTTTTAAAGACAGTCTGCCTAAATAAATTAAGACAGTCTGCCTTTATTGTCTGTCACTGCTCTCAAGGAGCAAAGCATAGAGCTAGTTTTTTCCTACAGGTATATCCAGGATATTTGCTCTGCGCTGGGGTAGGAGACTGAAGACTGAAGATACAGACCAGGAAAATGTTCAAGGATAACCATCAATATACTGTAGGATGAGGCCACAGAAATCTGATAAAGTCTCAATCGAAAGCCCAAGAACCCATACTCAAGGAACAAGGATGAAGTTGAAGTATGTCAAGTATCTTCAAATTAACAAACTGAAGGAGAAAAACCATATGATCATCTCAATAGATGCAGAGAAAGCTTTTGACAAAATTCAACACCCATTTATGATAAAAACCCTGCAGAAAGTAGGCATAGAGGGAACTTTCCTCAACATAATAAAGGCCATATATGACAAGCCCACAGCAAACATCATCCTCAAAGGTGAAAAACTGAAAGCATTTCCACTAAGATCAGGAACAAGACAAGGTTGCCCACTCTCACCACTCTTATTCAACATAGTTTTGGAAGTTTTAGCCACAGCAATCAGAGAAGAAAAGGAAATAAAAGGAATCCAAATCGGAAAAGAAGAAGTAAAGCTGTCACTGTTTGCAGATGACATGATCCTATACATAGAGAACCCTAAAGATGCTACCAGAAAACTATTAGAGCTAATCAATGAATTTGGTAAAGTGGCAGGATACAAAATTAATGCACAGAAATCTCTGGCATTCCTATATACTAATGATGAAAAATCTGAAAGTGAAATCAAGAAAACACTCCCATTTACCATTGCAACAAAAAGAATAAAATATCTAGGAATAAACCTACCTAAGGAGACAAAAGATCTGTATGCAGAAAATTATAAGACACTGATGAAAGAAATTAAAGATGATACAAATAGATGGCGAGATATACCATGTTCTTGGATTGGAAGAATCAACATTGTGAAAATGACTCTACTACCCAAAGCAATCTATAGATTCAATGCAATCCCTATCAAACTACCACTGGCATTTTTCACAGAACTAGAACAAAAAATTTTGCAATTTGTATGGAAACACAAAAGACCCCGAATAGCCAAAGCAATCTTGAGAACGAAAGAAGGAACTGGAGGAATCAGGCTCCCTGACTTCAGACTATACTACAAAGCTACAGTTATCAAGACGGTATGGTACTGGAACAAAAACAGAAAGATAGATCAATGGAACAGGATAGAAAGCCCAGAGATAAACCCATGCACATATGGACACCTTATCTTTGATAAAGGTGGCAGTAATGTACAGTGGAGAAAGGACAGCCTCTTTAATAAGTGGTGCTGGGAAAACTGGACAGGTACATGTAAAAGTATGAGATTAGATCACTCCCTAACACCATACACAAAAATAAGCTCAAAATGGATTAAAGACCTAAATGTAAGGCCAGAAACTATCAAACTCTTAGAGGAAAACATAGGCAGAACACTCTATGACATAAATCACAGCAAGATCCTTTCTGACCCACCTCCTAGAGTAATGGAAATACAAACAAAAATAAACAAATGGGACCTAATGAAACTTCAGAGCTTTTGCACAGCAAAGGAAACCATAAACAAGACCAAAAGACAACCCTCAGAATGGGAGAAAATATTTGCAAATGAAGCAGCCGACAAAGGATTAATCTCCAAAATTTACAAGCAGCTCATGCAGCTCAATAACAAAAAAACAAACAACCCAATCCAAAAATGGGCAGAAGACCTAAATAGACATTTCTCCAAAGAAGATATACAGACTGCCAACAAACACATGAAAGAATGCTCAACATCATTAATCATTAGAGAAATGCAAATCAAAACTAAAATGAGATATCACCTCACACCAGTCAGAATGGCCATCATCAAAAAATCTAGAAACAATAAATGCTGGAGAGGGTGTGGAGAAAAGGGAACACTCTTGCACTGCTGGTGGGAATGGGAATTGGTTCAGCCACTATGGAGAACAATATGGAGGTTCCTTAAAAAACTACAAATAGAACTACCATATGACCCAGCAATCCCACTACTGGGCATATACCCTGAGAAAACCGAAATTCAAAAAGAGTCGTGTACCAAAATGTTCATTGCAGCTCTATTTACAATAGCCCGGAGATGGAAACAACCTAAGTGCCCATCATCGGATGAATGGATAAAGAAGATGTGGCACATATATACAATGGAATATTACTCAGCCATAAAAAGAAAGGAAATTGAGCTATTTGTAATGAGGTGGATAGATCTAGAGTCTGTCATACAGAGTGAAGTAAGTCAGAAAGAAAAAGACAAATACCGTATGCTAACACATATATATGGAATTTAAGAAAAAAAAATGTCATGAAGAACGTAGGGGTAAGGCAGGAATAAAGACGCAAACCTCCTAGAGAACGGACTTGAGGTTATGGGGAGGGGGAAGGGTGAGCTGTGACAGGGCGAGAGAGAGTCATGGACATATACACACTAACAAACGTAGTAAGGTAGATAGCTAGTGGGAAGCAGCCGCATGGCACAGGGATATTGGCTCGGTGCTTTGTGACAGCCCGGGGGGGTGGGATAGGGAGGGTGGGAGGGAGGGAGACACAAGAGGGAAGAGCTATGGGAACATATGTATATGTATAACTGATTCACTTTGTTATAAAGCAGAAACTAACACACCATTGTAAAGCAATTGTACCCCAATAAAGATGTTAAAAAAAAAAAGTTTCAGTCCAGCACTGACCCATTGATGTCCGTATTCGGATTGAAATGACAATACTCTAGTACTGTCTGCATAACAGAAAAAGTAAGAGAATTTTGGTGAAAAAAATAAAATTTTGGATTTTCTACAGTAGCATTATACATAGTTTAGCATATTATAAAAATTACTAGACATTCAAATAAACCAAAATAGGACAGATATTTTAGAGAAAATTAATGATAAAACCAAATATACAAATTGTCAAGAATTTGGAGTTAGCAGAAAAATGAATAAAACTTTGATTAATATAGTAAAAAACAGGTGAAGTAATGGCTAAAATAGATAAAAGGGAGGAGAATTTTATCAGAAATTTGACATTTTTAGAATAATCATAACCCTTGTAGAATGAAAAAAAATCAATGTGTGGAATTAGCTAAAGGTATAGAATTAAGAGCAGGTCAAAATTTTAGGTCTAATATTTACTTGTGAAGTTGATAATCAAATGGAAATTATTCCTGTGTAAAATACATCACCATCCTACAAATATTCAGTTAAATTTGAATTAGTCATAGTCTTGATGTGCACAGTGATGCAGGATGAAGCATTTGAAATAGCTGCCATTTATAAATTTAAACTATAAATTTTTACTAAAGTCAAATTAAATGCTTGTGTTGAGAACTTATTGTTCAAGTTGTTCATAGTCAATCAATCTCCTTAGGAAGTATTATTTAGGCTGCTAAAGATTTGAATTAAAGAAAAGGGTATGTAATTAGTATAATGACCTGGGAAAAAGATTATTATGAATAAAAATCTGTCATTAGGAAACTCCATCTACGGATGGGCTTATTAGTAACCTTAACTTTAAAACTCTAGAATTAAAAAAAAAAGACCAAATATAAACTATTAAAAAAGAGCACAGTACCTGAAAATATAAATGTTCCCCCTTATTTTATTTAGGCAGACTGAAACTTAAAACAATTATCCCCATATATACCTTGGTTTAGATTTCACGTAGCTTATTTTTGACTACAGAAAAATAAGTAAAAATGAATGTCTTCAAGAAATTTTGGAAAACAATCATGAGCTGTTTATTGAATCTACTAGGCTATTTTACAGTGATAAACTCATATTCTCTTTGGCCAGTTATTCACTTTTCCCACAGAAATAAAAGGGATAGTTACTAAGGATCTCACAATATTGGTTTTTTGTTGTTGTTGTTGTTGTTGGTTTTTTTTGCGATACACGGGCCTCTCACTGTTGTGGCATCTCCCGTTGCAGAGCACAGGCTCCAGATGCTCAGGCTCAGCGGCCATGGCTCATGGGCCCAGCTGCTCTGCAGCATGTGGTATCCTCCCGGACCAGGCCACGAACCCATGTCCCCTGCATCGGCAGGCGGACTCTCAACCACTGCGCCACCAGGGAAGCCCACAGTATTGTTTTTGATAACAAAAAACAGGTTGTGCTCCTAGTACCCATCCCTAGGGAGATGGTTAGATTATACTCTACCTATGCTATAAAATACTTAGAAGCATTTCAAATGAATAAAGTAGATATATATGTACCAAAATGCAAATGGAAACATGACAAATTTTTTAAAAGATATGAATACTATATTCAATATTTACAAGAAAAAAAAGAGCAGGTCAACACAGAAAAATAAAGAATTAACAGACTAAAAGAAAAAGAAAATGTAAAATACTCAAACTGAAGAAGCAAGTGAAAAAAAAAGAAGAGAAAGAGAGAGAACCAGATAGAGGAATTCAAAAAAGGTGATAGATGAGAACTGATATGAGAAAGAAACTGATTCAGGGTGAGTGAACTTACTGCAGGGTATAAAGAGTAATATGCTTAGATATATCATAGCAAAATTCCTGAAAATCAACAATCTTTTAAAAATCATAAAAATAGCAAAAGTAAAAGACATTTTACTCCAAATAAGCAATAAAACATAACTGACTTCTTAAGAGAAGCAACGGGAAGGCAAGAGACAATGGGATAATATTCTTAAACATTAAGGGTAAAAAAAGGGGACATTTAAAGTTGCTAAAGACATTTTAAAAATAAAAGTGTAAATGTTATCTCCATAAATGAATAACTTTTCATGAGACTTGCAAAAGAGTCACTACTCTTATGTGGTTTTAAACAAGATTTTTGGTTTTTATTACACTATTATTTTTGTTTTTTCAACACAACTATCTTATCAACATGGAGTACCTGAAATTTTTTAATCAGAGCACAAAAACTGAAAAATACAAAATTTGATTGCCTAAGTACTTCTGATCACTAACATGCATTACTAAAAGAGAGAGAAAAATATTTAAAACAGTCACAATTAGAAGGGAAATAATGTTAACCAATATAGCACATAAAGAACTAACAAAAAAGTAATTCATACAGTCAATAAAAAAGAAAACCACAGAGAAAATGGACTAAAGGTTTGAATAGACATCTGACAAAACAGATTGCACAAATGGTCTATAAATGTATGAAAATTTGTCAAAATGTGTTAGGGATCAGGACACTGAAAATTAAAGCCCATCCATTAGGTTATCAGAAAAAAAATAAAATTTAAAAAAATTTTAATGGACAACTTTGATTTTGGTAATTTGAATTCCTGGAACATTTATCCATTGTTGGTGGGAGGATAAATTGTCAGTAACTGGCATATTTTGACCATTTCATATGTCATGGCCCAGCAGTTTTACTATGACACAGGATATATAACTTAGGTAAGTACTATACTGGAAGGTTTTCAAATATGCTCAACGACATGCATTGTTTATAAAAGCTTAAAACTAAAAAGAGTTCATATATCATGAAATAGAAATAACAACAATAAAATAGATAAATACAGTGTTATATGCTCATCCAACAATTTGAACAGGTGCCTGAATGCATAGATGAGAAAGCTGTGCATATATCTTGAGATAAAAGCCTTTTAAGCAGAAGGAATAGCTAAAGCAAATGTACAAAAGTGCAACTGCACCTAGCACATTAAAGGACCCACAAAGTATCCAGAGAATTACAGTAGAATGGGAGGTGCAGAAAGGTAGAACTGCAGGTCAAAGAGGTAATGAGGGAGAGACAGTTTATATAAACGTATGTGGCTTATTCTGAGAAGAGAATCTACTGTATAGTTTTGAGCAGAAGTGTGATGTTGTCTGATTTAAGTTTTAACAGGATAATTTCAAAACAAATTTATGGTGAATAAGGATGTAAATATGTTTCCAAGGGAAGTATTTCTGCAGTTATTGCAATAATCCTGTTGGGAGATAACAAGGATTTGGCGTAGTAGCTTAAAACAAAGAAGTTGAAAAGATGGTCAAATTATGAATATGGTTAATGGATGAATAAGCAATATGAAGAGGTTGGATGTTCAAATATTTGGGCCTATTATGATTCTATTTTCTGAAATCAATAAACTCTTGAAATGTCAAGGACTTAGCATTTGTACATTTCCTGCACACGTATCAATCTGCTATGTATTTTTCTGGACAGGAGAATTGCATCCAAACAGTAAAGTAGGGATCCCAGCTCCTTCCATCACAGGGCTCCCCTTGTTACACACTCTCTGGGGTTGTCTGCATACCACCCATCAGAGCACAAAGGAGCATAGAGGATTCTAAGTGATATTTATCTTTACGCTAGAACTTAAAGTGGCATAATTCACTTCAGCACACATTCTAAAGGCTAAAATTAGTAACATTCTCTCATCTACCACAGAAATTGGAACATGTTACCTAGAAGAGGGAATAAGTTTTGTTAGTCTGGCAGCTTCTACCACAGCCTAAGTAACTGACTGAATGAAAGTGCAGTTTACTCAGAAGAAGAATACAGATAGAGCTGGGTTTTGTGGGAAAAAATCGGGACTTCCAGTTTGGACATATGAAGCTGTAGAAATAGTTTAGATGTCTGAGTGGAGGTGTTGTTGATAAGGGACCTGGATGTGTGTATCTGCAGGAGAGGGAGAAACCTTGGCAGCTCATTAAATTGGCAAAGAGCCAACACATAATTAAAATCACCTATAGCATGAGCACTGGAAGGGGATTGAAGATGATACCCTGGTAAGCTCCATTGCTGAGTCCAGGGAAATGAGGGTAATTTAACAAAAATGTCTCTGGTAATGGAAGACTGAGGTCATGTGTAAGTTTTTTTATTTCATACTTTTAAATTTTGTCAGTGAAATAAGAATCAAAGTCATCAGTTGAGAATGAGATTCTAGGAGGCATTTGAAAAGGAGAGAGAAGTACGAATTAAGAAAATGAAAGAGGAAATGGACTTGTCGAAATGCAGTAGAACTGATAGGCATCAACAAGGGCATAATTGATGTTAGACTTTCCAAATTCAAACCATAAACAAGACCAAAAGACAACCCTCAGAATGGGAGAAAATATTTGCAAATGAAGCAACTGACAAAGGATTAATCTCCAAAATTTACAAGCAGCTCATGCAGCTCAATAACAAAAAAACAAACAACAAAATCCAAAAATGGGCAGAAGACCTAAATAGACATTTCTCCAAAGAAGATATACAGATTGCCAACAAACACATGAAAGAATGCTCAACATCATTAATCATTAGAGAAATGCAAATCAAAACTACAATGAGTTATCATCTCTCACCTGTCAGGATGGCCATCATCAAAAAATCTAGAAACAATAAATGCTGGAGAGGGTGTGGAGAAAAGGGAACCCTCTTGCACTGTTGGTAGGAATGTAAATTGATACAGCCACTATGGAGAACAGTATGGAGGTTCCTTAAAAACTACAAATAGAACTACCATACAACCCAGCAATCCCACTACTGGGCATATACCCTGAGAAAACAATAATTCAAAAAGAGTCTTGTACTACAATGTTCATTGTAGCTCTATTTACAATAGCCAGGACATGGTAAGCAACCTAAGTGTCCTTCGACAGTTGAATGGATAAAGAAGATGTGGCACATATATACAATGGAATATTACTGAGCCATGAAAAGAAACGAAGTTGAGTTATTTGTAGTAAGGTGGATGGACATAGAGTCTGTCATACAGAGTGAAGTAAGTCAGAAGGAGAAAAACAAATACTGTATGCTAACACATATATATGGAATCTAAGGGGGAAAAAAGGTCATGAAGAACCTAGGGGTAAGATGGGAATAAAGACACAGACCTACTAGAGAATGGACTTGAGGAAATGGGGAGGGGGAAGGGTAAGCTGTGACAAAGCGAGAGAGTGGCATGGACATATATATACTACCAAACGTAAAATAGATAGCTAGTGGGAAGCAGCCACATAGCACAGGGAGATCAGCTGGGTGGTTTGTGACCACCTGCATGGGTTGGATAGGGAGGGTGGGAGGGAGGGAGACGCAAGAGGGAAGAGATATGGGAACATATGTATATGTATAGCTGATTCACTGTTATAAAGCAGAAACTAACAAACCATTGTAAAGCAATTATACTCCAATAAAGATGTTAAAAACAAAACAAAACAAAACAAAAAACCCCAAAAACTGATCAACAGGGTTTTATATTTTCTTAACTATCCACCTTTGTTAGCCCTACTGTGGACACGAATTGGGGTTTTCCAGACTTGCATTATGAAAATAGTGGTTTGTGGCAAGGTAATTGTGGTTGTGTATAAGTGAGTTTTATTATGGTGAAATATGGAATCTAAGCAGCAAGAAGACAGATGTAGAAGAGTCTAAAATGTTAACTAGAGAATTAAGATGTTGAAAAAATGTATGTGTAGGACAATACAAAGGTGACAGAATTGATAGAATTTGAAACTTCATTGCTATAAATAGATGAGTAAATGAAACATTATACTTCCTTCATTGATGAAATGATTTAATATTATAATATTTTATTTACTTCACATTGTTCAATACATTAAATGTAATCCCTATAATAATAATAGCAGGACTTCACTGATGGCCTCAAACAACTTACCCTATAAATATTTGAGTGTATAATGATCCATGCATAACTGATTACCACAAAAGCATATGGGAAAAACAATATAGTTCTGACAGTGAAATTAGCAAACAATGACACAGGATTGGAAGTTTAGTACTAGATGCATGTACACATGAGAAATGGTAACATGATAAAAGTGATACCACATATCAGTGGGAAAAGGATGAATTTCTAATGAATCATTTGGAGAAAAAAATCTTTACCATTTAGAGAAAACTAGAGCTACACATTTATGCTATGCTACATAGAAAATATACCCCAATAATTTAATGGTCAAAATGTAAAAGAGAAAACTGCTTGTTTAATCAAAGAAAATTCAGAGAACTTATTTATTACTTAGGGATAGAGATGGATGTATTAAACAAATCCCAAGATAATATATCATAAGCAAAACTATTGATTTGACTAAATTTTAATAATTAAGAATTTCTGTTCAGTGAACAACCATCCTGAATAAGAGATGCAAGTGTAAGATGTTTGCATCATCTAAATCCGAACAGGGATTAACCTCTAGAATTTAAAAGTATTCCTCCATACACTCAAAGTGAGTATTAGAAAATTAGGGATAGTGAATAAAAAGGAAATCTGTAGAACTGATAAGTCCATTGATACTTTGGGAAACAATTGTCTACTATATTGTTTGTGGGTCTGTAGGGCAATATAATCATTCCAGAGATCAACCTCAGAAGAATATAATGAAATTAGGCAAATCTTCACCCTAGGAACCAGCATTCCTTTCTGCATATATACAAATGGAAATGTTTTCCTTGGTCCACAAGGAACATTTATGGAGATTTTCCTTTCAGTGTAGTTTTGTCTAATTGGTTATCAAAAACCAGGTGTGTTTCTTTAATAGGGGAAAGTATAGGTAAAGTGTGATGAATGCACACAAAGCAATGTGCTCAACAATTATAAGCAATGAATTTATAAGAAGTACCAACATGGCTGGAGAACATAATGGTACACACATCACATGATGCTGAATAAATGCTACATAATGCTATATACATAATGCTGAGTGATAAAACAAAACAAAATAAAACAAAAAAACTAATGGGAAATGTTTTCCAGCATCATAGACTACAATTAAAACTATACACGCAAAAAATTATACTATGTATTTTTTAATGAAAGAGATATGTTCTAAGATGTTTACCCAACACATGGAAGTAGTGTATAGTTTGGAGAAGAGGGGAACAGTAATGTGGATAACAGTAAAAAAAAAAGAAGAAAAAAGAAAAGAAAACTAGAGTGGACTTGCACAGACAATGGTAGTATGACACTGAGAAAGGTAGTTATCAAGCTGTACACATTCGACATCTAACTAAAGACATATTTGATATATACATAATTTTTACTAATTTTTTCTTATTTTCCAGACAAAACCATATTTTCTATTCTTGCCCCATTTGGCGAAGATTTTATTTCTAAATTACAAGGATTTATGGACATTTGAACTAAAGCTGTAAATTCTTTTAAGAGCAGGGTATTTATAAAAATTGACATAATTTATGTCTGTCCATTGTACAAGTAAATTATTTTTCTTGCATCACAACTACATTAGGTTTCTTGTTTTGCTCTTTGTGACTTTTAAATAAATTAATCTAAATAAAAATTAACACTATTTCAAAAGATTTTTTAATATTCTCTCCTTTTAGCTTGTATCTTATTATCTCAAACGTGTTTCAAAAAGAGAGCATTTTCCCTTTGTTGTTTTGTTTAACAATGAGACAGTCTGAGGCAGCAGATAAGATTTGTACATAATGTGATTTTATATTTAAATTCAAATTTCTTTAAATCCCTATAACTAGTCCCTGAGAAACACTGGATTTAATATGAGTTCTGCAAATCAGTAACTTTGCAACCACCAGTTGTATTGTATTCCTAGTATTTTTAAAATGCTTCTAACACAAGAAATATGGTTTCAATAAAGCATAAATTATATATTCTTCTACTGAATAAATTGAAATGTAACCATATTTGTAATGGTAGATTTCACCATATAGTTAATATTTAGAAATATTTCAGTATGTGTTTTTCACTTAGAATTACCCCAAATATTGAAAGTTAACTAGCACTTTTCCTTTCCATTTTCAAATTGCTTTTTCCCTTGTCTTGAACTTGAATTTGGAAATGGCAGAATCTCAATAGAGGTAAAGGGTAATTTCCCACAAGACCTGGCTAATTTATAGCTTTCAACACACCAATGACCCCTGCAATTTGGCAGTTGCTTCATTAATTCCTTTACACCTGCTCCATTTATCTTGCAAAAAAAAAAGACAGATAAAAGGAAAAATCCTCTCTCACTGAAGCTATTTTGAAGGAAAGTCCTTCATGTCTTCCTAAAGTGAACTGTAACAAGCATCATGAAGAACAAAAAGACAATAGTGTCAGATGAATGTTCCCAGTTTGTCACTGGGATGGAGAAGGAAAGTTTGAAAGACCACATTTTTGGGGAAGAAGTTTTTTCTACACTTTGAAGTGCTATGCCTATTTGAAGGAGACTTCAGTTTTTCACCGGGGACTGCCATTTGATTTATACAATTTTAGAATTTAAAAAACAAAAATAAGGATAGTCTGAGTGATTTTAAAAAATAATGTATTCTCATACTTAATGATAAATTATATAGGCACCCTAATTATCCATCTGTCATCTATCTATCTATCTATTTATCTATCATCTATCATTTATATATCAAAAACAGTAAAAACAGTTTTAGGCTACATATATTTTATGTTTTTATAATGCCAAGCAATTTATTTCCATGAAATATAAACTGTAACATGGATACTTCTAGCAGCATAGAAAATGTACAAGGAGTTGCATGAATTAAAACATTTTAATGTCATATTTAGGAAATCATTTAGTTAGCTGGTTAACTGTCCAAGCAGTTCATTCTCTAGTTTTTGGCAATTATTTCTTTTTTCACATACTGTGGATTCCATGAAAACAAATGCAGTTTGTGTTTTTGTTCCTCTTATAAGGTAAACAGCTTAGATTCGTGGTCTCTAGTAGGTACAGTACATTTTTAAAAATACTCAGTAGAATTAATAAAAATATATTAAGAAGAGCTTTTGAGAATTTGCATTATTGATATAAATTAAGAGAGGGTGTAAACTCAAATTAAATATAGTTATAGGTTTCAATCTCAATATCACTATTATTTTATTAAAGATGATTGATGATTACTGCAGACTGTGGGTGTTTAATTCTTTGATATGATCTCCATGCCAATATTGCCAAAAGAAAGGTTTAACTTACACAGAAGATGTTTCCATTCTTGTGTTACCTGGATATATTAAGTTCACAGATTCATACCACTACTATCAACAGAGACTGAATAAGAAAATATTAATAAATCACATCACATCCATAATCATTAAAATGAAAAAAAACTGAAAAAAATCACACTACAGATTTATACAGCACTGGAGCTTTTTAATAGCCCAATCTATACTATTTAGTTATAAGAATTAGAACATAAAACATAATTAATATTGGGTTGGTCAAAATTTCGTTGTTTTTTTCCGTAAGATGGCTCTAGTAGCACTTAGTTGTCTTTAACGTCATTCAAAACAATTTTGTTAGATTGTATTGTGACAGCTGTCATATCAGCGTGCATTTAAAAAAAGACATCAAAATTGGTGAATTTTTGTGTAACTATTTTAATATTGAAGATGGAAGAAAAAAAGCAACATTTTTGGCATATTATGCTCTATTATTTCAAGAAAGGTAAAAACACAACTGAAATGCAAAAACAAGATTTGTGCAGTGTGTGGAGAAGGTGCTGTGACTGATCGAATGTGTCAAAAGTGGTTTGCAAAGTTTCGCGCTGGAGATTTCTCACTTGACGATGCTCCACGGTCGGGCAGACCAGTTGAAGTTGACAGCAATCAAATCGAGACATTGAGAACAATCAACCTTATACCATGCAGAAGATAGCCGACACACTCAAAATATCCAAATCAAGCAATGAAAATCATTTGCACCTTCTTAGTTTTGTTCATCGCTTTGATGTTTGGGTTTCACATGAGTTAAATGAAAAAAACCTTCTTGACCATATTTCCGCATGTGATTCTCTACTGAAATGTTATGAAAACATCCCTTTTTTAAAATAAATTGTGACGGGTAATGAAAAGTGGACACTGTACGATAATGGAAGAGATCGTGGGGTAAGCGAAATGAACCACCACCAACCACACCGAAGTCTGGTCTTCATCCAAAGAAGGTGATGTTGTGTATATGGTGGGATTGGAAGGGAGCTCCTTCCAGAAAACCAAACGATTAATTCCAACGAGTACTGCTCCCAATTAGACCAACTGAAAGCAGCACTTGATGAAAGCGTCCGGAATTAGTCAACAGGAAATGAATAATCTTCCATCAGGATAATGCAAGGCCACATGTTTCTTTGATGACCAGGCAAAAACTGTTACAGCTTGACTGGGAAATTCTGATTCATCTACCATATTCACCAGCCATTGCACCTTCGGATTTCCATTTATTTAAGTCTTTATAAAATTCTCTTAATGGAAATACTTTCAATTCCCTGGAAGACTGTAAAAGGCACATGGAACAGTACTTTGTACAAAAAGATAAAAAGTTTTGGGAAGATGGAATGATGAAGTTGCCTGAAAAATGTAGTGGAACAAAAGTGTGAATATGTTGTTCAGTAAAGTTCTTGGTAAAAATGAAAAATGTGTCTTTTATTTTTACTTAAAAACCGAAAGTACTTTTTGGTCTACCCAATATTTCAGATTCTAGAAAATATTTATGGTTTATATGATTTTAAAAATAACTCATAAACAAGTATTAGTAACAGAAAAAGATTTAAACATAATACATATGCATGCTTGATTTTGCATTACTCTCTCTTTATTTTTACTGATTCAAATTATTTTCTAAGTTAAATTAAGGTACACTGTTAATTGTGGTGGATATCAGCAGAAATAGAAACAAAGACTGAGAAATCTACTTCTTTCATAAGAAGAGTATGAAGGACTTCCCTGGTGGTGCAGTGGTTAAGAATCTGCCTTCTAATTCAGGGGACACAGGTTCGAGCCCTGGCCCGGGAAGATCCCACATGCCGCATAGCAACTAAGCCCATGCGCCACAACTACTGAGCCTGCACTCTAGAGACCATGAGCCACAACAACTGAGCCTGCGTGCCACAATTACTGAAGCCTATGCGCCTGGAGGCTGTGCTCTGCAACAAAATAAGCCATCACGGTAAGAAGCCTGCACACCACAACAAAGGGTATCCTCTGCTCGCCATGACTAGAGAAAGCCCGTGTGCAGCAACAAAGACCCAAAAATAAATAAACAGATGTATTAAAAAAAATAAGCAGAGTATAAAAAACATTGATACAACTATTGGCAATATGGTGTCATATTTATGATTTAAATAAATTATATTATTATTTAGAAAATTGTGATTTTTATAAATGGAAACTAGTCGATGGGAAAATTGTTATTTTCAGTGTGAGACTGGACTGCTTCTTTAGAAATAATTACAACCTTCCTTCCTAGGTGACTTCCTAGGAAAGAAATAGTATTTCATGTAGTTATTTCAAAATATCATTTACTATTTAAGTTAGATTCTATTAAAATGTTCAAAAACTATTTTTTTGCCACAGTAAAGCATATAGTTAGGGTAATACATTCCACTTTTATACCTGGAAGTTACTTAAATATAACAATTGTACAAAGAGAAATAAAATCTAAGTCGAATACACAACTCATCCAGGAAAATTGAGCTACTGCTGGATCAGAATCATGACTAGAATCTATAATCTAGAACATGGACTAGAATCTTGGTATATAAGTTATCTATTGCTGTGTAACACACACCTAAAAGTAGTGGCTTGATATCTATAAGACAAAACCCATTAATTTCACTACTCCCTCAATTCTTCCTTTTTAGAATTATCTAGACACTTCTTGACTCTTTACAGTTCTATACAGAATATGTTTGTTTTCATTTTTTTAAGAAAATCTAATTTTTAATTCCCCCATTTTGTTTATTTTTATTTTGTTTATTTTATTTTATTTTAATTTTTATGGTGCTTGTCTTCCTTGTGTGTTTTTAAATTTTTATGTGATAATTCACTTTCTGCTCGGATTCTCTTCCAAGGAGATTTGCCCATGAAATAGTATAAACATTGTCTATGAGTTGGCTTTTTGTTGTTCACATCTCTTATAAAATGATCTCACGTATTAGCAGCTAAGCTCTGGACTCTGAATCACAAAAAGTTCATTTCCAGACTTGCACCAACAAGGGACCAACATTCAGTCTTGGATTTTGTAATGATTGGTTTTACCTAAAATTATAGGCCAGCTCATTGCCAAATTCAAAAATTGGCAAGTAGATTTATCCCAGCCAAGCTGAAAATCAGTCTATAGACCCTGTTTGTCAGGATTATTGAGTTGGACTACAATAACTTTCTACTTTGTAGGCTATAATATTTTAGGCTACACTGCCTCATGGACTTTTCCTTTATGGACCACAAAGATGTGTGTTTCTTATATTCTTATATTCATCTATATCTATCTATCTATCTATCAATCAATCAATCTATCTATCTATCTCTCCTATTTCCTATCTTCTTACTTTTTAATGTATTTCCTTTCAGAAGGTAGGAGACCTTTTTCAAGAGGGTTTATAGAAGGACTTCTCACTAAGAAGTCACTTGAGGCAAGTAAACATTCATTCATCACTCCAATAAATGTTTGTGGTGGACATACAATGAGCTAGATGGGAGTATTACAAATGTTAGAAAACCTCGTGCCTATCTTGCCAGTTTTGACAACATGGATGGACCTTGAGGACATTACACTGAATGAAATAAGTCAAAGACAAATACTGTATGATATCACTTATATGCAGAATCTAAAAAGCTGAACTCATAGAAACAGAGTAAACAAGGGGCTGGAGGATGGGGGAGATGAAGAGATATTAGACAAAAGTTACAAGCTTTCAGTTACAAGATGAATCAGTTTTGAAGTTAGTATAATATCATAATTATAGTTAACAATACTGTATTATATACTTGAAAGTTTCTAAGAGAGCAAATCTTTAATGTACTCACCACAAAAAAGAAATGTTAATTATGTAAGGTGACAGAGGTGTTAACTAATATTTTAGTGGTAATCTTTGTGAAATATGTAGGTGTATCAAATCAACACATTGTACTCCTTAAACTTACACAATGTTTATGTCAATTATACCTCAATAAATTTGAATAAAAAGCAAATCTTTTTCCTTAAGGATATTTCAGTTTTATTTTTCCAGAAATAAATAGTTTTCCAATACAATTTGAGTAATAAATTTTGTTGAAGAGAATAAAAATGAATATCCCTTACAGGTGGCTAAACTAGATATTTTAAGTAACTAATTAAATATTACCATAGTTTTTTGTTTTGTTTTCATATAACAGGGATTAATTCATGGATATACTAATCTGAACTTTAACAAAAGTCATTTCAGACAGTTTGGATAAGGAATCATCAGAATTATTTTTTCTTGGAAAATTCAATAATTTTTCAAGAAGCTAACTCAATTGTTCTCTTAAAAAATCTCTCAAATATACTTGGTGCATTCTGAATCATAGTGAATTATTACATCATCTAAACATTTTTCAATGATAGCTTATATAGTTAGGTTATGAAGCTATTTGTTACTCATTATAAACAGCTTAATGATAAAAATAATGGAAGAAAAAAGTTGAGTATACTATACATTAAAGTGCCTTATGAATTGCTGCCAACATTTTCATGTTCCATTTCTATAAAATGTAGTTCAATAATTTAATAAATTCTATAAATGTTACAAAATAATTTTCATGGAAAATGTATCTAATATGCTAATATCTAAAATAGTAGTGACAGAAGATTCTAATTTAACAAATGCCATCAAGTTCATGAACTTGAAGAAATTCACTTTGAAACCAAACATATAGAATGGAATGTTGAAAATGTTATATTATCTGAGAGATTTTTTCCTTAGATATAGGAGAGATTGTCCTATCCTTACTCATAATTTTAACTGTAAAGTGTTGTAAAATTCTTATTAAAATATTACAAAATCAGATACCAACATATGAAACATTTCAATTTATAAAATGATAAAGTAGCTAATTTATTTAAAAACAATAAAAATAAAATTTTGGTTAGAAAAAATGTCAATAATCTAAATAAAAAAATAGAAAAAAAAGAGACCCAGAAGTCATTTTTCACACAAAAAAGAAAGCTAGAGATAATTAAACATGTAAATAGGTACCCAGCCTCACTAATAGAATTGTAGAATTTAAATTACAATGAAATAATAGGTGTTAGGAGTTTCAGACTACCTTGAATAAAAAGTATCCCTACTCTTCTTATAGTTTCTGAGCATTTGATGAATAAAATGGAACAATTATGGTTTCCAAAATAAACTGTAGAGCTGTATGTGTATTGAAGTAAAGCTGTATGTACATTGAACATTGGAATAAATATCAAAGAGACTTGGTAGCTCTCTCTCAGTGAAATCCTTGGGACAGGCCCTTCAAGACAGATGTACGTCCACATTGTAGACAAATCCACTCAAGTCTCTAGCTCCTGCTTGCCTAGCAATGGAATACATAGAAATGCATGGGAATGTTTGCTAATCAGATCTACCCAAAGTAGGGGGCTTAACATCAACATGAATGCCCTTGGGATAAATTGTTCCTCAAGGAATCTAGTGAAGTAAATGTGTCAGTGCCATATTTGTCAAAAAATAATAATGCATGATGTAAGAAAGAAGAGTTACTCTCATACACTTCTGATAAGTGTGCTACTTATTTAGAGGTAAATTTAATAGTATGAAACTCAAACATGAACATACTCAGTGACACTGACTATCTTAGCAACATATTTTAGATAGTACTTATCTGTGTGATGCCTTCTTCATCATGTATACAATTCTTATGTGCAATAAACTTGAGCTTGCTTTTTTAAAGAAACCAAATATTTAGAATACACTCTAGTTTAATATGATAAAAACAATTTATCTTTAAGTGTAAATTTTTACCTGCTACTGTTGGTTTGAGATTGAAAACACATTTTGATGGCTAGTTGAAGAAAAAAAGTCCTTCATGAAATTATTTGCTTATTTCAATATTTTCTCAGTTTTATATACAGCTAAATTGTTAGGTACATAACTATTATTTTGCACACTTTGACTATTCAATATATTAAGTTTTGATTGAAATAAATGCCAGGACTTCACATTTGTAACTACTTCTGAAAATCAAAATAAGAAGATGAAGCCAACCAAGTGAGATCCAATAAAGAATATTTTAGAAAGTTCAGAATCAATACAAAATTCAGTCTTTTGAAGCAAAATGTGAATTCTGAAAGTTTGACATTAACTTGTGCTGCATTCTTATCTTTATGAGTGTCCAATTGAGCTGATCAGAGGATAAATTTTAAAGATAGCAATGCATTCAAATAAACTCCACAGGGAATAAAGAATGATGAAAAGTGATTCCCTCATGTTCCTTTGAAAGAGACATAAATATAAAATTGTACCCAAAAGAAATTAGCCAGAATATCAAAATGCTTTTTAATTCTATACATCACTTTTGCCTTTTTATGACAAATGCAAATATTATATATGTGGCTACTTAAGAAGTAAAAACATATTTAACCTTAAGAAAAAGTGTTCCATGAATCTTCAGGAATTCCTCTTCTGCAATCATGAAAGTGCAAAACTGTGTGCAGAAGATGCAAAAGAAACAGAGTTTGTATTAGAAGTGGAAAATACAAAGTGTTCCAGTATTCGGTTATTTATCTGGAAAAAAACTTTTATTACTTAAAAGTTACTAATTATATTTGTCCTCTTTAAGGTAGATAGTGATAAAAAAATCAGTCCTTATTTATTCTCAGTCATCTACTCACCTATCTTCTCCCACTATTCCCGTCACTGTCATTACTTCCCCAGGTATTACACACACCCCTTGATACCCCTCCAACTCACCAGTGCCCCTTAAGCACACTTTACCTAATTATTTATGTTTATATTATTCTATTCTTCTATTTAGATTGTATAGCTGTTCAAAGCACTTGCTGCCTTTCTCTGTGGTGGAAATTTACATCCACAACCCACAGGCATAAGGTGTGGTCATCTGATTTACAGTAACAGACTTTAGGCAGGGCACTGAAGTTGGAGATACATCACATTTTTTAAATTAATTTTTATTGGAGTATACTTTATTTACAATATCATGTTAGGTTCTGCTGTACAGAAAAGTGAATCAGTTATACAAATACATATATCCACTCTTTATTATTATTTATTTATTTATTTATTTATTTTGCGGTATGCGGGCCTCTCACTGTTGTGGCCTCTCTCGTTGCGGAGCACAGGCTCCAGACGCGCAGGCTCAGCGGCCATGGCTCACGGGCCCAGCCGCTTCGCGGCATGTGGGATCCTCCTGGACCGGGGCACGAACCCATGTCCCCTGCATCGGCAGGCAGACTCCCAACCACTGTGCCACCAGGAAAGCCCTATCCACTCTTTTTTAGATTCTATTCCCATATAGGTCATTAGAGAGTATTGAGTAGAGTTGCCTGTGCTATACTGTAGGTTCTTATTAGTTATCTATTTTATATATAGTAGTGTGTATATGTCAATCCCAGTCTCTCAATTTATCCCTTCCCTCCCCTTTCCCCCTTGGTAACCATAAAATCATTTTCTACATCTGTGACTATATTTCTGTTTTGTAAATAGGTTCATTTGTACATCACATTTTGTGTATCTGTTTTAATCTAAGTCATTTGGATTGAATGAATTATTTTCTTTTGAGAGTTAAAAGGTAAGCAATTTTCTTTAAAGACAGCAAAAACACAGGAAAAAACAGATTCTAGGAAAAACACTGGTTTAAACGCATAAAATATATTTTTAAAGCTAAAACAACTCAGATAAAGATTAAAGTAGTTACCTGAGGAGCTGTCTATTTAAAGACATCAATTATGGAACAGAAAGAAACCATAAGAACAGGGCCAAGAATCTGCTGAATTAAACTAAAACCTGGTCCTGGGCCCAATTTCATAGCAACATAGCATCGATAACAACAAATAAAGCCACTAAGTGACAAGATACAGTTGTAACTTGTGAAAGACCAGGTTAGAAATAGGGTTACTACATTTAGTGAGCATCTACTATACTCAAGGATCTTAATATATAATACCTTTTATTACCTTATGCAATTTAATCACACAAAGATATGTAGTATTACTGTACCATTTCAATTCGAGTAAAGTGAGGCTCAGAGAAGATAAAACTGCAGATTCTTCCCACCTTCAAAATTTGTATTCTTTATATAATGATGCCAAATGTCCTAATCTTTAATTTCACAAAAAAACCACTAGCAGACATAATTTTGTTTTGTTTTGTTTTAGATCGAAACATTTATTTTTTGTGTTACAAAAACAAAAATAAATCCAAGCAAGTAATGAAATAAACATTTTTAAGTGTCCCTTCCTAGGTTCTCTGTTCTAAAATTTAGTAAACAGTTCAAGATTAGGTTGCTTCAACCTTTGTTAAAACAGAGTTCTTTGTGCTTTTGGAATAGAGTACAAAAACCTTGTCTAGGATGTGATTCCTCTATGATCTCGGAAAAGACAATGTTTTTATTTGTTCCTCAGTCTTGGCCCTAAAGAGAACATGTTGACCTATGTAAGAATGTGACTTAGCAGAAGTTCACTTAAGGGAAACAAAAAGGAACCAATCTAAAAGCATATGAAGTGGGAGTTTTACTAGATAATCTTTCTAGCTTTGTGATTTCTTGTTTGCTTGTTTTATCTAAGTTTACTATTAAAATAGACACTATATTTAAGTTTCCTCATTTTTCAAATAGGCTAAAATATAAATAAATTAAACAAAAATGAAATTTATAAGTGGATAGGCATAAAAGTAATATGGAAAATTAAATTTGTTGCTTGTCAATTTGATAAAATCAATTCTTAGCAAGCCAAGACAGAGAATTGTGAATACTAAATTGAAGCACATAACGTCAATCCTAGGAAGTCAAATAACCATATATCATTATTACCTAAGCATATGACATTGAATCCAAGCTCGTATTTACTTTTTTGTCCTACATTTAATATGAATAAAAATGTCCCCACAAGCATACACACACACATATAATGCTCTCAGTTACACTTAAAAACACAAGGTCAAATTTCCTGAGTACTAAATAGAACCAACAATGACATTGAATGTAGTTTAGAGAGGACTGTAAGTTTTAAAAGATTGCAATTCAATTTTAAAAATATAAAATTATCACTTTTTTATGAAGAATCTCATTTGGGATGTCTACAGGTTATTATGTAAGAAGACATGACAATGATGATGATGATGTAAATAAAGAAGAGATTGTGCATATATCAATACCACAAAACCATATTTCTGAAAGAGCACCTAAAACTTACAAATGTATAATGTCTTAATTTCAAAAAATTAATTTCTTCAGAGATCACTTTTTGCACTTGATGCCTTAACTTATTGACAAATTTTTCTTTGTCTTTTGATTTCTTTTTTTTGGACCTAGAAAAGCAGAATAAGATATTTTAATCAAAATATAAAACATTAAAAACAACTTTTTATTTTCCAAAGCCAAACTAAGCAACTTACTTTATCTCAACTTTCCCTTATTTTTTTTTTATATACTTAGACACAGAATGAAAAGAAAAAATTATATAAAAAAAAAATCTATAGGGAACTGACAGATAACTTTCAACATCTTTCTCTGTCAGTTAAACCCTGATTATCATCACAAAATCAAAATAGAAATGCTCCAGTGTCTTTTATTCACATGCATGTGTAATGAATGAATATATAACTTAATGACTAAAATAACAGTTATAGAATTAAGAGACTAACTCTACACTAGTTTTTGAGAGATAATTGTACATCTATTTTAACTGTTAGTAAAAAATTTTAATTGGCTTTAGCAAATGTACAACATACATTAAAATGAATTATTTGTTGTGAATACAGAAATACACAATATTCTTAATTATTAGTATTTATTACTTTGTTAAATATCAGGTTTTTATAGGAGTGACCAATAATAGTATTATCCTATAAAAGGCTTTGTTTAAATCCTATTGTCTTGATAGCAGTGGTTGGTTGATGTTGTTTACTGAATAACTATAAATCCTTCAGACCTACCATCAGCTAAGTCTGAGCAATCGGGGAAAATTCACTGCACCATTGCAAAATGCACTCACCTGCCCCCTTTCTACGGTCTCCCAGCATTTACATGATCTCCTTCCTTGACTTACTCTGATGAATAAAGTGTGGAAAGTACAATCAAAGTTTTTGGGCTCAACTTCTAGAAGAAAGTTAATATGGAGATATTTGGCCTGTAGTACAGAAGTGCAATAACAATTTGAGTACATTCTTCACAGAACAAAGGGCAGAAAACGTAGACTAACTGAAGATGCTGACTAGAGCAATTTCTTTCATTCTCAGCCTATTTGGTATACAAACAGCTATAGGAAAGTATGCTATACAGGAAATAAAAGATGTTCTTAATGCTTTACATATATTTTTCCTTTAATATTCACTCCAGTCATATAGTGTGAATGCAATTATTGTCTTCATTTTACAAATGAGGAAACTGACATGTACATGATTAACTAATATTAGAACTAGTCATGAAAAAGCCTGGGTTCAAATTCAATAAATATGATTGCCAAGACCCTATTGTTAACTACCATACTAAGGATTATATATATAATAGGAGTTCAAGAAGAAGTGAAGGTAGGGAATCTGACAGAAGATGAATAACTGAAGAGAAAAAGGCTAAGAATTTCAAAAACTGATGAAAGACAATAAATAACTGATTTTAGGAGTTCCTTTAAAGCCAATTTGAATAAGTACAAAGGAAAAACACTCCAAGGCACATAAGGGTAAACATAATGAAAACACATTTTATAAGGAATCCAGAAAATAAAGTCATATTATTTTCAAAGAAGAAATAATAAAACTAATGGTTGATTACTCAAATATAGAGCTAGAGGCAGAAGACAATTGTACAATGTCATCAAATTGCTGAAAGAAAAGAACTGCCCACCTAGAACACTATGTGACCCTCTCCTCCAAAATGTCTTTCAGAGGTGAAGGAAATTAAGAATATTTTTCAAATCCAAATAGCAGCTCTGCAATTAAGAAAATGGAGATAAAAGGAAATGATATCAGGTGGAAGAATGGAAATATAGAGGGCAATGCATTTAAAGAGAGTGGATATATGGAAAATATAAATTATTGTAGACTATATAAAATAAGATTTTGTAGAGGTTAAATATATATAGAAATAAAATATACATAAAATATAATGCAGGTTTAGGGCAAGATGTAGTTAAAGTGTTCCAAGATCATGCAGTTTTCAATACTTGATAGAAATATTAATTGATATTAGACTTTAGCAACTAAATGGGGCATGTCATAATTTCTAGATAATCCATAAATGAGCCATGAAGAATGTGCTAATTAACATGCTATAGAAGGAAAAATGAATAACAAAAACAAGTATTCCCAAAGAAGGCAAGGAAGATTAAAAAAATAATAACATAGAACAAGAAGAATAAAAAAATTTAAATTGCACATAAAAAATGTATATCACAATAACATCAAATTAAAAATACACAGAATAAATAATTTAGTTAAGATACACACAATAAATATAAGGACCCAGAAATGTTGAAAGTAATAAAATAGGAAGAGATAGACCATGCAAGACTAACTGTGGTAGGCTGAGTAATGCCTCTCCTCAAAATGGTCATGTCCTAATCCCTGGAACATGTAAATGTTATCTTATATGGCAAAAGGGACTTAGCAGATTTGGAGACGGGAAGATTATCATGGATTTTCCAGGTGGCCCTGATGTAATGAAAGGGGTCTTCCTATAAAGGAGTCTAAAGGATCAAAAGGACAATAGTAAATGTGATGACAAAAGTAAGAGATGATAGTAATGTCAAGAAGGGGCCATGAGCCAGGGGATCTAGGTGGACATTAGAATCTTAGAAAGGCAAGGAAACAGTAGTCCTCTTAGATGTTCCTCATTAACACCTTGACTTTAATACACCAAAACTGATTTTGGACATCCAACCTTCAGAAATATAAGAGGTATAAATTCGTGTTTGTTTTAAGTCTCTAAGTGTATGACACTTTGTCACAGCAGCAACAGATAACTAGTACACTAAACAAAAGAAAGTGGGAGTTGCTATAATAATAGAAGGAAGAATAGACTTTAGAATTAGAAGAATTACTAGATATACAGACAAATATTTCTTTAAAATGAATAAGTCAATCCACCAGAGAGGTACACAAATCCAAATCTGCATTCACCTATTACATAACTTCCAAATATATGAAGCAAAATTGACAAAAACAAGAAGAAATAGACAAATTTGGATTCATAGGTAGATTGACAGAATATATATAATTGATATATATTGAAAATTGCTCATGACATGGGTATTAACCAAAATGTTTCATATAGTGGGTCAAAAAGCAAGTGAACATAATTTTTAAGAATTAAAGAAGTATAAAAACATGAAAGTGTAGATGCAAATGACAAATTAGAATAACAAAACTTAACAAAATTGACTAAAAATTATAAAATCCAAATAGATGTATGCTATTAAATAAAGTAAAACTCTGATTATAAAGTCTTACAAAGTAATGCCCAGGGCCTACATAGGTGAATTCTTTCAAACTGAGTGGAATAATTACAGTAATATTAAAAAAAAAATAGAGAAAATAAAACCAGGAAAATCTACTATTTTTCCAGGAAGTCAGCAAAATACAATACAAAAGGATATTACATATAGCATAATACTAGTACATAACAAATATTAGAGCCGTGTCTTTTATGAACATGGGTTCAAAATGATGAACAAAAGATTAGCAGAACAGGGACTTCCCTGATGGTGCAATGGTTAAGAATCCAGCTGCTCAATGCAGGGGACATGTGTTCAGTCCCTGGTCTGGGAAGATCCCACATGCCACAGAGCAACTAAGCCCGTGAGCCACAACTACTGAACCTGTGCTCTAGAGCCTGCGAGCCGCAACTACTGAGCTGACGTGTTGCAACTACTGAAGCCCATGCACTCTAGGGCCTGCGTGCCACAACTAATGAGCCCACATGCTGCAACTATTGAAGCCTGTGTGCCTAGAGCCCATGCTCCACATTAAGAGAAGCCACTGCAATGAGAAGCTGGCCCACTGCAACAAAGAGTAGCCCCAGCCTCACTGTAACTAGAGAAAACCTGAGAACAGCAACGAAGACCAAACGCAGCCAAAAAAAAAAAAAAAGATTAGCAGAAGAAACTCAATGTCATTAATTATTAATGTTAATGCTGGGTTGATTTCAAGAATGTGAGGGCCGTTTAACAATTGAAATTTAATCAATAGATTCACTACAGATCAAAATAAAGGATAAAAATCATATAAGAATAAAATTTTAAAGTAAATTAAGGATAACATTCTGATAATACCAGATGTAAAACAAATATTTTGTAAAATTCAACACCTACTATCTACTGAAGGTAAAAAAAAATCATGGAAACAAGGAAAAGAAAGAATTTAGGAATTTCCTTAATCTAATACAGAGTAACCACACAAAATCCATCAAAACACATCATGCTTAATTATGAATTTTTGACAGTATTACTTCTAATGTTGGAAATATATAAAACGCTTGTGATTAACACATTTATTCAATATTGTACTCTCACTTTACAAGTAGAATCAGGCAAGAAAATAAATAAAAATATAAGGATCAGAAAGGGTGTGAGAAAACTACTATGATGTAAGACAACATGACTGTGAATGCCTTAATGCAAAATAATAATAATAAAACAATTAGAAATAGTTAAAATTAATATGGTTACTAGATACAAAATCAATATAAAAAGATTAATCCTATTTATATATAGCAGTAAAAAATTTAAATTAAAATGTAAAAATTATGCTATTTGAAATAGCATAAATATCAATAGGCATAAATCTAATAAAAATTGTGCAATATTTCTACTAAGAAGATATAAAAATATTCAAAAATTAAAAGAGGCATAAATAACAGAGGAACATAAAATGTTCATGAATCGAGAAAATTCAATTTTGTAAAAAAATTTCCCCAAATAGATATATAGATTTAATTTAATCCCATTTAAAACTCTAGCTGTTATTTTGTGGAAATTGCTAAGCTGATTCAAAAGTGGATATAGAAATGCAAAGAGAAATAATAGCCAAACAATCTTGAAATAGAAGAACAGGTTAGAAGATTTAAAATACTAGATGAAAATACTATATAACTATAGTGATTACAAGATGAGATATTACTTCAAGTATAGACTGATAAACCAATGGATTAGAATAGAATTCAGAAATAGAACCATACATTCAGCGACACATGATTTATAACAAAATTGACATTGCATATCAGTGAAGAAAGAGTCAATTGAATACCCCAATTAGGAAAAAAAATTGAATATTCACTCAGTTACAAATTACATCAATATTAAAATATGATAACTAAAATAATATATTTTCTAGAATAAAACTTAGAACATTCTTTTAAACTAAGGTAAAAATGTTTTAAACAAGATAAAAATATCAGTTACCACAAAGAAGGAAACTGATAAATGGAACTATATTATTAAGAATGCATATTCATTAAGGGTATCTTTTAAGGGGATGAAAAGACTATCTACAAAGTGGTAGAAGATAGCAACATATAAAATCAACTAATATCCAGAATATATAACAACTCTTGAAATCAGTAAGAAAGAAAGATGGATAAATAAAAAAATGGGTAAAATCTTGAGTGGTACTCTTCCCCAAAAACAGAAATCTAAAAAAAATAAGCATATGAAAAATTCTCAATCCCATTAATCACTAAAGAAATGACAAAAAACCTCAATGATATGTAATTATATACCTACTAGAATGATTTATGTAAAGATATTCCAAGTGTTGGCAAGGATGTGGGCAGGAAGAGAACAGTTCACAATCATGTCTTAAATTGCTTTTGAGTGACATTTTGTGGATATTGTCCCTGTCATCTCCCTTTTTTGGATGACCTACTGTAGGTTTCAAGATCTCTAGTTTTAGATAATTGATTTTGATTGCACAAGCTTCTATGAAACCCAGGCTTTTTCTAACATTGCCAAGCCATTAATACTTAATCCACTTGATTATGGGGACCAGCAAAAGATACAAGGGCTAGAGAGGTATCAATATCGGCTTGCCATTTTTCTAACTTTATATTTCTGTTTTAAAGTGATTTTTCTGTAATTTTTGCAATTGTGTGTGTATGATAGAAATTGTAGTTGCACTTTTATGATGGACTAGATGTATATAGTACATCATTATTTTCACTGCTCACTGGCCAAGGTTAAAGGCAGATCAGTGCTAGTCAGGGAAGAGACCAGTGCATGAAAAGAGGTTCCTGAAAATAGATAACATGTCCACCAGGATCAAGTAGTAGAGCATGTACTTAACAGCAAGAGAGGAGAAAGTGCCCATGATGCAGACCCTTGCAATGCATCAGTCTGCCATGGCTGGTGGATCCACTCCAAAGCCAAGGCAGGTAATGTAGCTGTACATACCTCATTCTGTGCAGCAGTGGAAGTACCTCAACCACTCTCCTTTGGGGTCTAAAACACAGCAAGGAGCGTGTCTAAGGGCCATATGACTCATGAGCTTAAGCCCCAGAAGAGAGTATATATCCAATCTAAAACAGGGAAAGATGTTCCTACAGAGGTGATGAGCTCAGCACAGGCTGTGAGGGCTCCCTTTCTCTTGGTAAGGAAGTGTTTCAGGTTCAAGGCTCATTCTTATGCAGTCCAGTGGCAGAAAGACTGTTGTGCTGGGAGACCCCCTTTCCCAGTAATCATGATTGACTTTGTCTTATTCGTGATAGGATTCTAAGGAAGCCTCACATGTAATGTTCATTGTTTTGGCAAATTTACCAAAGTCTGTGTTCTTGTCATCAATCCTAACTTTTTCACAGCACCAAAAATGTTATTATCTTTATAAAGGAGGAAAATAAAATTAATAAATTTCAAGAGAAAACTCTAAAATAAAATTGTCATTTCTCAAAAATGAGAAACAATTCTCACTGCACAGAAGTAATCACATGCGTTATGAATAACCCATTCTCTCCCTGGAAGAGGCAATACCTTGCTTGGCACATATGGATATAAGTAAACTGAATTAGACTATTTCTGTATTTAATGTCAAGAGATGAAGCATATATATCCTCAGTAGTGTTGGGCCAGCTAATGAGGCAAAGTTAC
The DNA here is from genome assembly GCF_964374135.1 of Grampus griseus. Taxonomy (NCBI): domain Eukaryota; kingdom Metazoa; phylum Chordata; class Mammalia; order Artiodactyla; family Delphinidae; genus Grampus; species Grampus griseus. The sequence goes on along the minus strand of NC_138998.1, from coordinate 119,295,858 downwards.
TCAAAGTTTTTAGGTCAAATTCTCCTTTTAAAAATTTCTCTTGCTTCTTCAATTTTTTTTTCTTCTATGATTTTCTGGTTGAATGAGTGCATCTCCATGGAATATTTGTTTTTTATATTTGTTAATTATTTCAAACAAGTAAGAATCTAGGCCAGTTGCCTGAAAGATGTTTTATTTTAAAACATACATATTTCTAATGTGACATAAGTGTGTCGATTTAAAAGTTCAACTCTTGGAAAACATCTTTTGTATTATTATTTCTGAATTCTAAAGAATATACCGCATAATGAATCACTTTCTTGCCAAAAAAAAAGGTTAGTCTTAATCTTTCTTATTGTCTGTAGCTGCTGAAGAAAAGGTAACTAGAACTAATTCAATACTTCTTTACTGCATAGAAAAGTTATTTCACCGTATCTTACTTAATCATTACTATGACATGAAGATTTGTTTATTTTCACTTTAGAAATTAAAGGTCGTTCCCCAAAAGACAAAAGTTTCATATGATCAAATCAACATGTGAGCATAAGAAGTAGTGCTTTACTATAACTCATGCACGTAGAGCACTAAGCATGATGTAGATTTCTTAAGTTTCAAAGAACAGTTTAAACATCTATGATAGCAGCACTGCTACTCAGAGCTATCAACATTGGAATTGGCTTTCCCACTTAGTAAGAAACTATCAATTACTGGAAACTCTCACCCTGGAAATGACTTTGCCATTACTTTCATAGAAGTATTTTTACTTGGAACATGGCATTGTCTCCAGACACCTGAAAGAAATATGATTTCTCTTACTGTATCACCACGTTTTATAAGACATGTGACATTATGGAATAAAATGTATGTATTTTGGGTCAAAATGTTTTGTTTCAAATTAATATTTACCTAACAAACAGCAGGGAGAGATAACGAGAATAAAATTTCTACATCATTTTAAAAATTAATTCCAGCGTTTAATTATGATTTACACTGCACTTTGGGAAACTTTGAGTTAAAGTGTTGCAATTTTTCTTCTTTAACAAGAGAGGTGACCTCAGCCTTTGCTAAGTGCTTAGTGGAAACATTTAGCACAGCAAAATTGTAAAAGCATCCCAAGAGAAAATGAACTGCCGTTGACACTGATGCCCTTTAGAGAAAAGGAACTTCAAAACATATTTTACCTTAGTAAAAGAATGGAGATAGAACACATCAACTCCAAGCTAATCAAAAGAGTTGCCTAAAACACTAAGTGGGATATTATCAAAGCTATTTTTAAACAAAAGTAATAAAGAATCTGCATCATGCTAATGACTTTTATCACAAGGTTCTGAAATCTCTGTACATTTAGTCAAAGGTGTTATTTCAAGATATAGGTTGCCCTTAGCCTGGTTTCTACTATATACCTGCCTTTCACAATGATACCAACACAGAGCTGTAATTTCAGAGAGTAAAAAGGACTTGGTTAAAAAAACACAGAATAGAAAAATAACAAAGTTATGTATGAACATCAGCATGTATCTATTTATATATTCATATATTGATGTGTATTATTTGACAAAAGATCACACACAAAAACAAAAATTAGTCAATGCCAGCACCAAGAAATAAGTTGAAGCTGTTTAGTGCTGTAAAACCTCTTGCATACTCAATGGAGAACATATTATCTTCAACATGGACCACTGAAATTCCAGTGAATTTTTTTCCTGAATATCACTAATATTAGTTAATGTTATCTCATAATAAATCTCACAAAAGTAAATTTATTTGATCCATACTGTTTTTAATAACTGTACAGAAATTATATATGTACCCAAATCTAAGTTCGTACTTTTCAACTGAGAGTATTTTTTTAAGAAATATTATATAAGCATTTGGTTTAAAATGTTGATGCTAAATAGCCCAAATCCATTCATATCCTCTGGTGATTATAAGAAAAAATGAAGATAAATTTCAAGATTATTTTTATTAATGTCTTTGCTGCTTAGCTATATGTCTTATTATTCCACCTCTTGTTTACAATTAATAAAAATCAACTTGAATTAATATAAGTAAAATTCCATAAGGTTCCTCAACGGAATGTCCTTGAATCCGAGAGGAGGATGTAGTAGGACCTCAAAAAGGGATTGTAACCAGAGGAAGTCATCAGGATATATTCCCACATTCCTGAGGCACATTTCAGCTTTTACACAGTGCCTGTGCTTTTCCATGTATATGCTATGAACTGTAGTTTTTCTCCCACTCTCTTAGCTAGAGGACAGTCAAAAGTGCCTGACTTTCCTAGTCCCAGTTTCAAAATTGTGAGAAACTCCACTGTATTGTCCTAGATTAGAGATGTGTACCACTTTTCTGCTTTACTTTTTATTATTATTTTTCTTCTGCATCTTTAGTGTTAAATTTCTCTTCTTTCTTCAGTTTCTCAAACTAGAAGCTTAGATTATTGATTTTGGATCCTTTATCTTTTCTGATGTATCAGTTACATACTGTAAACTCTGAGCACTTCTTTGCTACATCCCACAGATTTTGATAAGTTCTGTTTTGACTTAAATTAGTTCAAAATATGTTTTAATTTCTCTTACAACAACTTCTTCTTTGGTTCATTTGTTATTTAGAAGTGTGTTCTTTAATCTCCAAATATTTGGGGATTTTTTTCAGCTATCTTTCTATAATTGATTTCTAACTTAATTCTATTCTGGTCTGAGAATATACTTTGCAATATTTCCTTTCTTTTAAATTTCTTAAGATCCTTTTTATAGCCCCAAATGTTGTCTATTTTGGTGAACATTCCATAAGTGTTTGAGAAGAATGTGTATTCTGCTGTTGTTGAATGAAGTAGTTGATCAACATCAATGAGATGAAGTTGATGATGAGACTATTCAGGTCAGCTATATCCTAACTGATTTTCTACCTGCTTAATCTATCAGTTATTGAGAAAGATAACAAAGTCTTAAACAATAATAATGGATTTGACAATTTCTCCTTGGGTTTTATCAGCTTTTGTCTCATGTATTTTGATGCTTTATTGTTAGATGTATCACTATATACCTTTAGGGTTTTTATGTATTATTGGAGAATTGACCACTTTATCATGGTGTAATGCCCCCATTTATCACCGATAATTTTTCTTATTCTAGAATCTACTTAGTCAGAAATTAATACAGCAACTCCAGCTTTCTTTTAATTAGTATTAACAGGGTACATATTTCTCCATCTTTTCAGTTTGAACCGTACTTCAAAGTGGTTTCCCTGTCGACAACACAGAGTTGGGTATTGTTCTTTTTTTAATCTCCTTCTGTTAGTTCTCTGTGTTTTAATTGTTATATTTAGACTATTCATGTTTTAAGTGATCATTGGTACAGTTGAATGAATATTACCGTGTTGCAATAATTTTCCATTAGTTGCATTTTTTCTTTGATTTTTTTCCCCCTATTTTAGGTCTTCTTTGGTTTCCGTTGAGCATGTTATATGATTCCATTTTATCTCCTCTCTTAGAAGATTCACTATACTTCTTTTAAAAAATAATTTTAATGGCTACCCTAGAGTTTGAAATATATATTCTTAACTAATCTAAGTCTACCTTCAAATAATATTATAACAAGTCATGTTTAGTGAATGAGTCTATATCTGTGCAGTGTATTCTCCATTCTTCCTTCCCATCCACCATGACATTATACCATTCATTTCGCTTATCCATAAACATCCACTACATCGTTACTGTTGATATTATCACTTGAAATGAACAGTTATCTTTTAGATCAAAAATAATTTTTTAAAAAAAGTTATTTTACTTTCATTTATTCCCTCTCCAGTGATCTTCCTTTTTCCATGTGAATCCAAATTTCTTACCTCTACCATTTCTAATCTCCCTGAAGATCTTCTTTTAACATTTCTTTAAGGGTAGGTCTGCTGGCCATACATTCTTGCAGGTTTTGTTTGTCTGAAAGTGCCTTTATTTCTCTTCCACCTTGGAAAGACAATTTTGTTCTTCTATCATTAAGAATTTCTACCGCCTACCACCACCTACACTCTCCCTGGCTTTTTTAAAAAAAAGATTTTCCCTTTATCTTTTGTTTTCTGCAGTTTGAATATGGTATGTCTAAGTATAATTTTTTTGGTGTTTATCCTGCTTAGTGTTCTCTGAGATACCAAGATATGTGACTTGATGTCTCATTAATTTTGGAAAATTCCCAGCCATTATTACTTCAATATTTCTCCTTTTCTGTTCTTTCTTTTTCTTCTAGTATTTCTAAATACATATAGAAATTTTGAAATTGCCCCACAGATCTTAAATGTTCTGTTTTAGGTTTTTGGTTTTTTGTTGTTGCATTTCAGCAGTTTGGGAAGTGTTATTTACTTATTTTCAACCTCTCTTATTCCTTTCTTGGCCATGCCTAGACTACGAATAAGCTCATCAAAGTTATTCTACAATTTTGTTAGTTTTTAATTTCTAACATTTCCTTTTGATTCTCTCTTAGAGTTTGTCTGTTTTCATTACCCATCTATTTTCACTTGCTGCCTATTTTTTTATTAGAGGCTTTAACATACTAACCATAGGTATTTTAAATTTCATGTCTATCAATTCCAATATCTATGTCATATATGAGTTGGTTCTGATGCTTGCTTTGCCCCTCTAGACTGTGCTTCTTCTGGATTTTTCTTGTTGAAAGGGGGGAACGGTATAATGGGCAATCAAAAGTCAGGTAACTAGGACATTAGAGGAACACTTTCTGTTAATCTGGCTAGGATTTGGCCTGTGCTTTTTATTTGCTATAGCTGTAGGTGCTAGATGTTTTAATATTCTCTCGTGGCCTTATTTTTGTCTCCCTACTGTTTTGGTCCTCAGAGAGAGTCTGTGTCTTGCATCTCTTTCAGCTGTAATCCATTATTATTGGAGCCCTGCTGGTTGAGTGTTAAGGTGCAGAAGAGGGGAAACCCTCTATAACCTTAAAATTAAATTTCAATTTTTAGTAAGCTTGTACCTCTGGACGATGACCTTCATCAGAATTTCTTGGTCCTCCACTCCTTAGATAACACAGAAAGGCTATAGGAGGATACAGTGGGAGAAGTGTCCTTCCCCAAGTGGAATAACATCCTGGTAATGTCAGCTCCACTTTATATGTCAGCTCCACTTTATGCCTTCGTTATAGACAAAGTTCTTGTCATATTTCACAGGTTTATTCTTTTCTTCCCTTTGCCAGTGCCGTGAGGGATCACACTTGGTTCTTCCCCATGAGAACCTACAGGTAAAACCCATAAAAATGTGGGGGGCGGGGCACTTTTATACAAGGTGGGCCCCAGGAATTTCTCCCTCTCAAGTTAGTCCATACTCAGACTCTGGCAGTTGGTCAACATTACCATATGGGTGTTCCTACAGGTGATGGCTCTAGCAGCTCTTCTCCAGGTAAGTAGCTCCTGGCTGTAGCTCTCTAGATTTATCTCTCTCTACCAATTTCAGGGTGGTTATTTGTCCTGTAATGCCAGTTCTTGGACAGAATCAAGAAGAGACATTGATTTTTCATTTGCTTTGCTTTTTCTTATTTTAAGGGAGTGATGACTTCTTTGCATCTTCTCTCTCTTCTCTTTTATTCCAGTGTTTCTACTCAGCTTAATTTACCATCTACTCTCAGATTTTTTTTCAGTATGAGTCTCTGTCCTCACAGAAAAGAGTTTTTGTAGGATATTTTGAGATTTTTAGCCATACCCCAACCCCAGTACTTTACAAGTATTCCACAGCAATTTTGACATAATTTATAGATTGGAAGCTGTGCAATCGTTTCCTCAGTTTTGCTGGTCTTTTTCTGATCCACTTGCTGAATTGTACACTTCCAATCTTTTCAGGGAGAATGAGTAAGTACAATAGGCAACTTCTGGGTTCTCTGGTTTAAGATTAGGACCATCGGGCTAAGCTTTTCCTTCCCTCTGCACTCTCCTCTACTGCTGTGTAACTTGATCTTGTCAATATCTTAACCCCCCACCCCATCACACCATGTTTATATTGTTTATGTTTATTATATTTATATTATGTTTATAATATGTTTATATTATGTTTATATTATAGATTTTTTGTTCGTTCCTTTCTATTTTGGTCTTATATTTGCTACATGGTTGCTCTGTCAATGTTCATGAGGGAATCTAATGAGTTTAAAAAACAATTCCAAGGCTTCCCTGGTGGCACAGTGGTTGAGAGTCCGCCTGCCGATGCAGGGAACACGGGTTCGTGCCCCGGTCCAGGAGGATCCCACATGCTGCGGAGCGGCTAGGCCCGTGAGCCATGGCCGCTGGGCCTGTGCGTCTGGAGCCTGTGCTCCACAACGGGAGAGGCCACAACAGTGAGAGGCCCACGTACCGCAAAAAAAAAAAAAAAAAAAAAAAAAACAATTCCATCCTAATCATCTAGTTTCACACAGAATCCAACCATTGTTTTATTATTTTATTTTAGTTTTGTAAAATGAAAACTTAATATAGTAGTTTAATTGAGAATTGCTAACTCCTGTGAATATATTAGAGACCAACACTTTTTATTTTCAAGTAATTTTAGACTTACAGAAAATTTTTAAAAAATAGTATAGATTTCAATTACACCCTTTACTTAGCCTACCCTAAAGTTAACAAAACCACAGAATAATTACCATTGATAGTAGAGATATTAATTATATTAACTAAACATAGACCTTGTTTAAATTTCAATCCTTTTTTTCCCTAATGTCCTTCTGTCCCAGGATCCCACATTTCATTTAGTTGTTGTGCCTCCTTATTTTTCTCTAGTCTGTACCAATCCCTCAGTCTTTCCCTGACTTTCACAATCTTGATTCTTTTGAAAAGTAGTTGCATGCTTTTTCCTTCAGAATACCTCCTAATTTTAGTTTTTCTGATGTTTTCTCATGATTAGATGGAGGTTATACATTTTTGGCAAGAATACCACAGGATGATGTGGTGTCCTTCTCAGTGCATATTATCAGAGGTTGCTTGATGCTAACATGTCTTATTACTAATAATGTCACTTGTTCTTCTGAGTTTCTCCAGTGCAACATCAATGTTCTTCCCTTTGTAACTGTTAAATATCATGTCACTATACTTTGAGGCCATCATATTATGTTTGTCCCTAAGCTATAGTTCATTGATTTTTAACATCCACTAGAGGAGCTTGTCTGCAACAATTATTATTATAGTGACCATTGCATTTTTTAAAATTAATTAATTAATTTAGCTTTGGCTGCGTTGGGTCTTTGTTGCTGCACGCAGTCTTTCTCTCTAGTTGCAGCGAGCAGGGGCTACTCTTCATTGCGGTGCATGGGCTTCTCGTTGTGGTGGCTTCTCTTGTTGCGGAGCATGGGTTCTAGGCATGCGGGCTTCAGTAGTTGTGGCTCGTGGGCTCTAGAGCACAGACTCAGTAGTTGTGGCGCACAGGCTTAGTTGCTCCATGGCATGTGGGATCTTGCCGGACCAGGGATCGAATCTGTGTCCCCTGCATTGGCAGGCAGAAGATGCTTACCATTGCACCTGACCATTGCATTTTAATAATGATAAGGTTTTTAGTTCTAATTGTTAGGTTTTTGTTTTTTCTTTGCTGAAAAGTTCTTTTTGGGTTGTTTAAATAAAAATACTGTGTCTGCTTCAGCCCTTTATCATTTCAAGAATTTTAAATTTCCTCTATTTTCCTGCATATATTTGCTGTTTGTGACCTCCTTGAAAATTCCTTTTCTAGGGAACTCTCCTGCACTGTTGGTGGGAATGTAAATTGATACAGCCACTATGAAGAACAGTATGGAGATTCCTTAAAAAACTAAAAATAGAACTACCACAGGACCCAGCAATCCCACTACTGGGCATATGCCCTGAGAAAACCATAATTCAAAAAGAGACATGTACCCCCAATGTTCAATGCAGCACTATTTACAATAGCCAGGACAGGGAATCAACCTAAATATCCATCGATAGGTGAATGGATAAAGAAGATGTGGCATATATATACACAATGGAATATTACTCAGACATAAAAAGGAACAAAATTGAGTTATTTGTACTGAGGTGGATGGGCCTAGAGTCTGTCATACAGATTGAAGTTAAGTCAGAAAGAGAAAAACAAATACCATATACTAACGCATATATATGGACTCTAAAATAATGGTACTGATCAACCTAGGGGCAGGGCAGGAATAAAGATGCAGACGTAGAGAATGGACTTGAGGACATGGGGGGCAGAAGGGGAAGCTGGGACGAAGTAAGAGAGTAGCATTGACATATATACACTACCAAATGTAAAATAGCTAGTGGGAAGCTGCTGCATAGCACAGGGAGATCAACTTGATGCTTTCTGACAACCTAGAGGGGTGGGATAGGGAGGGTGGGAGGGAGGCTCAAGAGGGAGGGGATATGGGGACGTATGTACGCATATGGCTGATTCACTTTGGTGTACCACAGAAACTAACACAGTATTGTGAAGCAATTATACACCAATAAATATGTGAAAAAAATTCATTTTCTTAAATATAATGTAAAATAATATCACATAATTTATCAAGTAATAATAAGTAATATTAAGTAGTTTAACATCATAAAAATATATAAAGCAAACAAAAAAATGATGATGACAATAGCAATAGGAAGACAAACAAATTTATGGAACAGTTTTTCTGTAATAGTGTTGGAAAAAATTAAATAATAAACACCTGGGTCAAAATCAAGGCGAAAACCCTCATAAAGAAACAGTATATCTCAACCAATCCCCTCAGCATTAGTTGTCAACAATAAAATACGTTTTGAGCTATAATAGTTTTCTGTTTTCAGTTTGACATGACTAAAGAATAAATTCTACTAGATTCTTTAAGAAGTCAAGATATCAGATCATTTACATTCTTTGGGTAAATAATTTTTTTCTACTTTGCAATCTTTCTCACATGTATACACAAAAACTCACATAAAAGTGGTATTCTACTGACTGTACTTGCACAAACTTTTAGCATTTATTTTTTGAGAGTACAAACATTCAAAATGTTTACTTGTAAATCCTAAAATCCACTTGCTAATCTGAGCAAAATCACTGTGCTTACCATAATACTTTCCCTAATCCTGCTATATTACTACATAACCCCAGGTGTACACAGAAATCTCTATATATAAGAAAGAGTTTTGAGTAGATATTTTAGGAAATTGAAATAAGATTTTTTAAGTGCCAAATCTTTTTGAGAAAAATGGATTATATGCTATTCATTTTTAAACTATATCATCTATTCTTCTGGGTAATGAAAATGATCAATATCTTATAGGCTCTAAAATTTCTCCCAAGTCTGACACAGTGATATCCTGAGATTGCTGTAATGAAGAATCATTTTATTCTCAGCAATATAACATTGCCTTCAGGGATAAGCTGCATATTCATGAATGCTTGTGCTAAACTAAATGTCTTAAAACTATAATTTTTTTTTTTTTACTTTGAAATGATTGTAGATTTGGAAGAAGTTGCAAAGATAGTATGGAGAAGTCCCATGTGTCCTTCACCCACTTTCCAATTGCAACATCTTATAAACTTAAGAACAACATCAAAATCAGGAAATTGTTGTTGGTATAAGCCACAGAATTTATTCAGACTTTGTATTATTTGTGTGTGTGTGTTGTGTTTGCATGTTTCTGTGCAATTTTATTACACGAATAAATGTATGTAACTACCACAATCAAGATACAGAACTGTTCAGGTGCCATAAAGATCTTCCCTCTGCTCTCCTTTTAAAATTACACCTACTCTTTCTTCCTGCTCTGTCTCTAAACTCTGGCAACTACTAATCTGTCCTCTGTCTAGATAATTTTGCCATTTCAAGCATATTATAAAGGCTTGGACTGCAGGCACAGCGCTGGGGGAACAATTTCCCCAAGGCACCATTCCTGGGATCACCAGTTTTGCCAGTGATGAACCTGTCATGGAAGCCAGCCAGAGCCACCTGCCCAAGAATGCTAAAGATAAACCAGTTTGAGATGGACGTTTAAAGAACCTGAATCAGGTTAAGAGTCACACCTGGGCCTTATGAAAGTTATCATCGTGGGCAGGCATTTGGTCCAGTCCTCTGCTCCTTCAGTGAGTGCACCTGTTCCCCCGTCTTCTTCATGAACACCAGCAGCTTCCTCCTTCCACTGAGGCAGAAACTGCCACCCCAAGGGGAATGACTGCAGTGGGGGCCAGTAATGATCACCTTGGTCTTCCATCCCCATCTTTTGGGTCACATCCATCCTTTCCTTAGATTGGTATGCAGTAGGAAAAATCCCACCCCTCTCCTTCTCCAAAAGAAGAAACAAAACCACCTTTAATTTAGGAATAAGGAGGATGGGGTGTGGTGAAGAATGTTATATAAATAAATTCATAAAGTATGTAATATTTTGGGATTTGCTTTTTTCTCTCCGCATAATTCTCTAGAGAGCCACCCAAACTGTGTTTATATAGTTTCTTCTTATTGCTGAGTAGTATTACATAATATAGATGTACCACTTTATTTAACGATTTATTTGTTGAAGAACATCTGGACAGATTTCAATGTGGGGCTGTTATTAATAAATCTACTTTGAACATGCAAATACAGGTTTTTTGTTGTTGTGTGAACATATGTTTTCCTTTCTCTGAGTTAAATGCCAGGAGCACAATTGCTGGGTTATATGGTAATCATGCTTAGATTTTTAAAAAAACTACAAATTTTACTCAATTCTGAAATAAAACTATGTACTTATTCCATATGTCTGTTTATTTAAAATGGAAATGTGCTGATAACTTTCCCTTTATTATTTATTTATAGACCAACATCGGGTAAAATGGAATCGTTATTCTGTTGAGTCTTCTAATCCATCGACATGATGTATCATATTATTACAATTATTTAGATCTTCTTTGATTTCTTTCATTGCTATTTTGTAGTTTTCATTATATAAGTCCTGTACAACTTTTATTATGTTTATACCTAAGGATTTAATCTTTTGAACAATTGTAACTGTTATTAAGTTTTTAATTTAAGTTTTCATATGCCCATTGCTACTGTGTAGAAATACAACTGATTGTTGTATGTTGACTTTACCTTAGTTATTACTTTTGGAGGTTTTTGTGTACATTCCTTGGATTTTCTACATATATAATCATCTCATGTGTGAATAAAGACAGCTTTATTTACTTATTTTCTTTCCAATCTTTGTACCTTTTATTTTCTTTTGCCTGTTGCCCTGACTAGGACTTCCAGACTATGTAGAGGTGACAAAGAATATTCTTTCCTTGCTCTTGATCTAAGAAGAAAACATTTACTCATTAGATATTTAGTCACATAGTCATTAATCTTAAAATATGTTAACTCTAGTCTTTTGTAGATGTCCTTTATCAAGTTGAGGAAGTTTCTCTCTCTCTCTCTTTTTTTTTTTTTTTGGTATGCGGGCCTCTCACTGTTGTGGCCTCTCCCGTTGCAGCCTCTCCCGTTGCGGAGCACAGGCTCCGGACGCGCAGGCTCAGCGGCCATGGCTCACGGGCCCAGCCGCTCTGCGGCATGTGGGATCTTCCCGGACCAGGGCACGAACCCGTGTTCCCTGCATCGGCAGGCGGACTCTCAACCACTGCCCCACCAGGGAAGCCCTCTATTTTTAATTTATTCAGAATTTTTATCATTAGTGGTTGTTGATTTTTGTCAAATACTTTTTCCATATCAATTGATATATTTGTGTGATTCTTCTACTGTAGCTTATTAATATGAGAAGTTATATTGATTGATATTAGAATACTGAACCAGCCTTGCATCTCTGGAATAAAACCCCCTTTAGTCACAGGTTATAATTAATTTTGCAGAATTTGATTTGCTGTACACTTTTTGAGGATTATTGCACCTGTGATCATGAGAGATACTGGTCTGCAGTTTTATTTATGTTTTGAACTGTCCCTGTCTGATTCTAGAATCAGGGTAATATGGATTTATATAATAAATTAGGAGTATCCCTTCCTCTTCTTTTTTCTTGGAGAGATTGTGTAAAATTGGTGTTAATTATTTGGTGCACTTTTAATAGACTTCTTTGGTGCAAACATCTGTATTTGGAGTTCTTTTTGGGAGAGTTTTCTAACTAAATAAATACATTCAATTTTTAAAAATAGATACAGGCAATTTAATATTGGTTTAGTTTTGGTAGTTAGCACCTTTTAAGAAATTGATTTTTAATACCATCTGAATAGGTTTCTGTTTCATTTGAACCTCAATTTCTCTTTTATTTAATTTCCAAATAATTCCATAGCCTTCCATGGTAAACAATGTTTTGGCATCTGTGTCCTTTGCTTACATTTTGCTTTGTTTTACATTTCTCAGTGTAGTTTGAATTCTTGCTATGTGGAGACTCCACATATCCAACCTGCTATCCATCTATGAAAAAACAAAAATCTATTTTAGCCATCATGTTATCAGAAAACTATATCAGACTGATGGCTCATAACGGAAACACACTTCAAACTGATTTTAAGAAAAACCCCAAGGCATGTTTGTTCTGTTTAAAGGGACTGAAAGTACAGAAATGAAACAGGAGCCATAAACGGAGGTTGATTTACTTTATGAAGCCAATATTACTCTATGGTATTCATCCCAGTTTTTACACAATAACTTGAAAGTCAGAAAACCTTTGCCATCAAGAAAAACAACAAAAGGCTAAAACAAAATAGAAAAACTTTTCTTTCTTTTAACATATGTTGTTTTCATGCTTAAAGTGAATTTGGCTCTTTAATATCCTTGTTTTAAATTAAAGTTAAGTATGCATCATTTTCATCACTATGTTACTTAGAAAATTTTACTGAGTTTGTTCAATTGGAATTTATAAATAGGAAAATAATGTCTACCAGATATCTTCAATATTATATCCAGTACCAAGTTGTTAAATTTAAAAAAGAAATGCAATACTTAATTGAAATAAAAACAAACTGAAAAAATTATAATGCTGGAATGATAGGTAACTTTCTTATAATGAAAATTTCTAAATAAAGAGCTTTTGGTTTAGAGAATGAAAATCTAAGCAGTGTGTTGATACAAATGTGTGAACATATAAAAAGATGCTAGATGGAATTCCTTAATAAAATCAAATTTAGTGATTATTTGATTGCAAATCATGTTTGCCAAAAAGTGAAATGTTCCACCTGTTTTGTCATTATTTTTCTACTTCTTAAATAAGCATATATGAGAAAGTAAAAAGAAAGTAATAATTTAGATATGTGTCTGTTTATTTTTCCTTTTAACAGAGTATACTGGTAATTGTGACTAAATCCTGTGATAGTTTTGTGGTAGTCACAAAAACACTGATGAAAAAACAAACAAAACTAACCATCCCAAAAGTCACTACTTAAAACCAACCATCATTTATTCTCATGGATTTCCAGATCATCTGGAAGTCAGTTGGTCTAAATTGGTTTTAATTTGATAGCTCTGCTGAGCTTTGTGCTCCTAAGTGGCTTAGTGGGGATTAGTTAGTGTTTGGCTGATCTAGACTCCTATCTTGAGAAAAACAGATTAGACCAGGCATGTTTTTCTCATGACAATTTCAGATGTTCTGGAGTAGGTGTGACAGCGTAAATATTTTTCAAGCCTGGGCTTTTTTCTTAAAGAATCATCACAAAAGAAAGTTGTATAGCTGAATTTTGAGTCTAGAGGTGGGGAATTATGTCCCACTCAAACTGCATGACAAAGGATACGAATGAGTGATCCTGTTATTGAAGAAGGGGAGAATGTTGAAGCAATGCTTATTCTACTACATGCCCAAAGCTTAAAACATATCTATACAGTAGATATATGTACTTATTATTCTAAGTAGAGCTACCAAGATACTGTCCTTTAAAGGTCTGTAGGATACCCATTAACATATGTGAATAAGATCCCAGGAGGATCATTGATGAAGGTGGAGATGGCTCTACAAAGAGGAGACTGGTTTCTCATTTTCTTTGGTTTATATCATGGCATTGATGATTCACTTTTTTGTGATTATTTGAACAGGAAAATTAGACAAATGGAAGGAGGTGGCAGGAGAGAAAGAAGAGATGTAATTGTCAGCCTGTATACCACCACTTAGTAAGTAAAGAATACTACGACGGTTAATTTTGTGTGTTAACTTGACTGGGCTACAGGGTACCCAGACATTTGATTAAACATTATTCTGACTGTGTCTATGAGGTTGTTTTGGATGAGATTAACATTTCAATTAGTGGATTATGTAATGCAGATAGCCCTCCTAATGTTGGTGGTCCTCATATAATCAACAGAAGACATGAATAGATCAAAAAAGGCTGAGTGAGAGGTAATTTCTCTCTGCTTGACCATCTTCATCTTCTGAGGCCTCCTGCCTCAGATTTTGACTTGGACTGGAACTATATCATTATTTCTCCTGGATCTCCAGCTTGACAATGCAGATCTTGTGTCTTTTCAGCCTCCATAATCATGTAAGCCAATTCCTTATTATTTATACTATCTATATTATATATATATATAATGTAGATATATATCATATAATATATATATATGATATAAATATTCTGTTTCCCTGGAGAACTCCAAATAATACAAATGCATTGGCCACTGCAGAAGTTAGCTGTTAAGGCAAGCCATTAAGTGAGTTGGCTATTAAGAGAAGAGCCTCTGCAGTAACTGGATCACAGAAATGAGAGGTGCAAAGAGGTGAAGACGTGAAGCTAGAGTAATTAAGGACCCATGAAATGTGGAGGTCTCTCCTTTGTGGATTTTCAAAGAACTCATACACGTGTGCAACAAGAAGCCAAATATTTAGCTATATGATGTCTGGAGGATAGCCTCAAGTCACAACTTCATACTAGTTAGGTAAGAATTTTGCCTCATTTTCCTAATCATTCTCATGAATCCCAAATGCTCTAAACGTTGAAAGCATCCTGAAGAGAAAATCATGATGAAAGGAATGTGAATAAATGTACCCTTTAACTGTGTGTTTCCTAAGGTTTGAAGCCTCCCTGAATTTTGGAGAAAGAGGAGAGGGGATGAGTATTGAATTGAGTGAGCAATTTCTATTTTAAATTGATTACCTTTGATGTAACTTTTTCCTATTCAATTTATTTGAACTAAATGAAACAAACAAACAAATAAAAAACATTTCACCACTTCAACTACCCCCAACCCCCCTCCTCTGGCAACCACCAATCTGTTCTCTGTATCTATGAGCTTTTTTTTTTAATGTAACTGATAAAAAAATGTATATAAAACTAAAAGTTTTAGTTTTTTAAAACAAAAAGTTTTCCAGAAAACGTTTCTTTTTTTGTAATTGATGTAAATTTTAAAACTAAAAGTTTCCAGAAAGCTGTAGAACCCACCCAAGAAACAGGAAAGGGGATGTTAATAAGCATGATCAAAAGCAACAATTGGAGAAATTTAAAACATCATGGTCGTACCCGCTTGAGAGGGAAGAGTCTACATGCCCCAGGCTGGTTTGGCCTTCTGAAGAGCTCCATGGAAAATTGCTACAACCAAATTGTAAGTCAATCAATTTATTAGAGAATTGAAGATAGTGAATCAAGTCACTTTTCTATCCTTATATTAGCCACAAGCCAAGGCTTAGGCCTTGGTGCTTGACTATGCCAGAAGAAGGATGAATGTTCTTTCAACTATGAATATTCAGCTGGCAAAATAAAGCTGAAGCTAAGGTTCTGTCATTTCATTAACTATTGAAACTAGTCCCAGATAATGACAGGGAAATGTCTTGTGTTTCACTAATCATGAAATTTAACGTTTATAGTCTAAAAGTAGGAACCTCTTCCCTAAACACTGAAGTCCTTTTCTGTTACTCAAGCCTGTGATGGAAAACAGAGACTGGTTCCTATACAATTGCTCCTCTCTCCCTGTATAATCCTATTTGTATTTTTTCCCTGGAAAATCCAATCTATGTTTCTTCCCCTAGGTAATGACAGCTCATATTTTAAGAATAAAGTGTTCCACCACTGCATTCATTCCAATGTGAGTCCTGCTTGCCTCCCATTCTTTCATCCAAAACTGTGACTGATGCTCTTTTATTTGCTCTCATTTCAGTATGGGTTTTCCTCTGTCAGAGTATCTGTAATGTTAATTTGTGAGTAAGACTGTTCTCTTGTTTGCATGTTTTATTTATGTACTGTATTTTCTGACTCTTCCATAATTAGATATTCAATTTCAGCAAATGTATTCAATACATTCATTTACTTAGTGGCTTGCAAGATAATTGAAACATAGATGAAGCCCAATATATTTGGGTAGAATGCAGTGGTTTAAGTTTCCTTTTTTGGAGCACTTACTTTGTGTTAGCCAGTGTGCCGAGTGACTTATATATGTCATCATATTATATTATACAACAGACCTAGTGTGCTTGTAGAATATGTTTTCAGTCATCTGCCTAGCATTCATCGCTGCTTCCTTTATGCTGCCACACCCCCCTAGTTTGTTTGGATATCTACCACCTTAGGTCCTTACTGACCTTGGTTAACCATCTTGGGTTCGCTACAATTAACAGAGAAAGGATTAAATGAGAGGTGTGTGATGCAATTCTGTGTGGAGAGTAATCAAGCAGAAGCTTTCTATAGGGCTTCTGGGAAGAGTTTCTTTGATATTATAAAGCAGTAAAGTAGAAGAATGACTCCTAGAATTGCTCCACCATCTTGAAAGAATATTACTAAACTAAGAACCAGTAGGAATACTAAAGTGGTAGAACAAAAAAATGAAAGCAAACTGGGTTGTTGTTGAAGCAAACAAGTCACAGATTTCAGTTCTGGAGGCACACTTATCTCAGGTCTTATATGACAATAATTTTTTTTCTTTTTCTTTTGGTTTTCTTTTTTAAACAATGAAGGCAAAATTCATTACATTATTTTTACCCACATTTTAAATGTGGGGATATTAAAGTCCAAGGTTTAAGTTAATCATCTATTTAGGCAAGTTCAGAACAAGAATTCAAATCCGAGTCTCTCTCTCCAATGCCATTGTTTTTCCATGGCACCATAGAATTTGTAAGAAATCTCCGCAAACTAGTGAGTGGCTTCACTAATTCCAGTGCAGTGTTCTCTGCTTTTCTAAGCATAGTTACACAAGACATAAATAAAAAATAACACATCTCACATATTTTTAGAAATCTTGCCTTGTTATTCCATTAAACTGATACCAATGTCAAAACCAAATCTTCATCAATGTTAATAATTTTTAACCATCACCATTTTTAACTTGATACCAGATACAGTTTTTATCCTTGGCTAGCCTGGGCATAGGTATTTGTAAAGAATGACAACATTTAAAAGAAGTAATTTTGGTAATGACCTTCTAATATGTTAATAAGATGATTAATCATTTACTCTGTAGTGTAGTAAGATTCTCAAAGTAAATTTAACAACAGAGTTGATACAATGCAATGAAGAGAAACATGGGGAGGATCATTCAGATTGTGTATGTCTGAATATATATAGTTTTGAAGTGTACATTACTCCCTATAGATAATAAAAATGGTGCCCTACACAGCAGTATAGATGAACCCTAAAAGAGTATATGTATGGCAGAAAAAAAAAAGATATATGACTTCATATTTTAGAAAGATACAAATGTTAAGAAAAATTAAGTTAAAACTAGAAATTTCATTATAATTAGAAAACAGCAAAAATGCTTCAAGAAGATATATGCAGTAATGCATTCTTGCCATACCTCTTTTTCAAGTACTCATAAATCAAATACTAAAAGGAAGACCAGACTGTTTAGTGGTTACATGACAGATGATTATAAATTTGAGATACATGTCAAGTAAGAAAGAAAAGAAAGACAATTATACACATACTTAACTGAATAAAAATGTCTGCTTCTGAGAAATGATATTAACTGTATGGCAGCACTTATCACAGTGCAATGGGCTCATCCAGAAAGCAAAGGGTTTCTGTTAGACTGTTGCTGGTTCTCAAGTTCCAAGCAAGAAGCAGCAATCACATTTGCAGTATCCCCCAGAGTGCTTCTTCCTTCTATCACTTTGGTCTTGGCTGCACTGATGGTGCAGCTTTGTACAGTTCTTTGCTTTATGAAAAGCTTAAAGGATAATTGAGTATAAGGAAATAAAAGAATTCACTTCAAGGTTATGCTCAAGCTATATACTTAACATTGAATTCCACCAATGAGAAATCTGCTTGTTGGAAGCAAAGTTGCACTCTGCAAAATAGATGAGTTCTTTGTGGTAAATGGTAGAATTCTATATAGACACTGGAATTTCATGAAAAAATAGTTGATAGGTTCAGGCAAGTCATGGGAATTGTTCTATTTAGCCAAAACAATATTCAGTAAAAATTATGACAGCCAGAATCAGAACTTGAGTATATGTCAAACTGTCAATAATCAATACTTAATAACTACATATGGATAGTCTTTTATGTGTATGAATCAGCTGTGGGAGATTATTTATCTGTCCTCTTAGATAATGTACAGAAGCACAATGCAACACACAGTAATTCCTGTTTAGCTAATTGCTGCCCTACCACAAATGTACTACTAATACCAATGAGGGGCAAGTCAGTCTAAGAAAGAAGAAAACCTTATAGTTAAGGGAAGGATATAATGCTAAATTGTTTTAATTTATTTGAAAGGAAGATACTAATTGCCTTTTTCAAACTCTCATCAAACGTCTCTGCTTGTCATAGAAACAAACTTTCATTTGGACAAAAGTTAGTCTCCTGAGGATTACACGAAATGATTCATGTCAATTTTTCCATATCATTTATTAAAATATTTCAATTTTTAAAGAATCTCATCTTATATTAAAATCCAGATGAAGACAACATTTGGCAATTCATGTAATGGATGATACGATGTGCAATTTTATGCTTTCAGAAGCAACACAAATAAACCTGCTCTTGAAGATAATTTTACATGTTTAGAAAAAGGCAACTGATAGAACAGAACTCAATGGCATTTTACATTTGGAGGAATGAATAATTGCCTGCACCAACAGTGCAGACGGTGGAACCCTTGCAAGAAATAGATATGGGGCAGTTTTAATGAGACCTTATCAATGGGTTCAAAGAAGACAGGAAAACCTTACGAGTACTGGTGTCAAAGTCAGCAGATTGAAATAACAAGACTGATAAGGGCAGCTTGTCCACTACACTGAAATCATTAGAGTTGAGGGAAAAAGAGTCTGATATTTTCACTTAATCACAGCATTAAAAAGACTGAGTAAAATTTAATAAACAAACATGCTAACACTGCAAAAGTTCGTGACTTCCTAGTTACTTTGTTGCACCCTTTCTTTTCCCTGATGCAATCCAGGAGATCAGCGCCATGTGTGTTTGCTCACACATGCATGTGTGGGTGTGTTGTGCAGGTCTGTAAGTCAATTACATTAATAAACATTCAATGGCCACAGTCTGAGAATTTAAACTCTTGCCAGTGAAAAAGTTCAATTCCCTAATACGGAAGCATTTTCAATTTCATTTAACACAGTATAATTTTGGTGGGAACACAGGAAGAATAAAATTTGGCTTATCATGCCAGTCTATCTTTTAATAATATTCAACTTTCGACTAGAGGGCATGCAAATTTCTGTGTTTATAGATATTTAAAAGTCCTAAATATAAGTCTATAGTTAGAATTATTTAGTTTGCATGGACAGTGTTTATTTTATACTAAGCAAAAATGATATTTAAATTGCTGACCTTGTTTGATGACAGTGGGAGGAACTCTAAGGTAATTAAAGACTCATTAGATTATCATCGAACATTAACCTGTCCCATCTCACCTTCAATAAAACATATTGACTCAGTGATAGCTTTATAGGAACATTATTTTAACGTTAGAACTACTTTTGTGGAGACAATGTGTGTAAAAAAGAAGAGAAACATCCTTCATTTGTCTGTATTATTCATGACCTGAATGCTTCATTAATCATGAAACTGCACTTTTTCCCCCCATGAAAGGAGTTGAGTATTCACCTTTTAAAAATACGCATTTCACGTTCTTAAGAAGTGAAACACTGACAGCTCCATAACATTTCCAAATAACTCTATTAATGTTTCTCATGTGTAACTTATAAGAATTGAGGCGGAAAATGAGAAAAAAAATGGTCATTGTTTTATTGTCCTTTTCTTCTTACTGCTGTACTGATGCTTCATCAGAGCTGTGTTAGTGTTTTACAGGAACATTTTTGTGATAATTGCTAAAACAAATCTTTAATGTTTCTTACTTACTATGAAAGCTCAAACAGGTGGTAATGTACCTGTGATTCCATAGTAATACATCTTAAATTTAATAAATAAACAGGGTATGCAATTGGCTAAGTGATTTAATATAACATTTGACACACTCTTGCAACATCAACTAAATTTAATTGAAACCTGTATTAATTGTACATTTTAATATCGAACCGAATGAGAACATATGCCACAATGCTTCTAGAATTGCCATAAATTCTTCAGAAAATACCTGGGTATTAAGTTTTTTCCCTTATAATTAAAGAAGTAGGACATAGAAAAAAACTGTACCCAAAGGTCTTATTAGATTTGTAGAGTTTTCTATCACTGTTTTCTCTTAGAAAATCAATCTTTATCTTTTTCTTTCAGAACAAAATTCTACTGATTTACCAAAACATGTTTTTTCCAACAAATTTTCCAAACCAGCTAAACAGAACCAAGATATATTATTTACTTGCAAAGATTTCTCATCAAAGTCAAAATGTGGGGCTTCCATATAGTTTTCTAACTATGTGAAATCCCAAAACAATTTACAATCTCTGGGCTTCCATGTGCTCACTTGTAAAGTGCCTATTCCTATAAAGAGATATATTTGAAGCACATTTTAATACTCCTAAGTGTTTTCCAAAAGGAGCTTTCCTCACTGTTATGGAGGAGCAACATGAGAGAGGAAGATTAATGGTGGGTTTGTATTGAAAGGCACAAGTTGTAATCTGGCTTCCATTGATTGGAATCTCTAGAGAGGGTCCAAGTTCACATTCATAAAATGGATATGTTCTCCCTACAAGAAAACTATGTTGTAGTCAAATGAATGACAAAGATTTCAATATTGAAATCACACAAAAAAATCACTGTTTTCTTCTTTTATATTCTAAATATTATCTGTTAGCTTTTTGCCTAAAGTAAAAGATAGACGTCAGTAAAACCTGCTTTTCTTTTAACAAAGTCAGATTATGTAATGAGAATTAACACAAAGAAAGGTCTTACAAATTCTATAGTTTGTTACTGTTAAGTGTTCTTTTGTGAGAGTTAAGGCAAGGAAATGAATTAACACCAGTTAAGACAAGGAAATCAATTAAATCAATCAATCAAGTGGTAGTGTAGGCTTGCCAAAGAGAAGGGAGTTCAAATTACTATTTGGAATTAAGAATATAAGGTAAGATCTTGGTCTAACCTATAATATTATGGCTTGTATAATCAATATAGGGGTTGAATAAATACAAAAGTTACTTTATTGCTAGGAAAAATTTGCTTTTCAATAGAAAAATAATATCATAAACCTTATATTCAGATTTCTTTCAACCTATAAAAATGGTAAGTGTGTTTATACTATAGCATTAAAAATTGTAACCTTAGTGTTTATTTTATAGAGTATTATATTCTTAACATGGTCTTCATGTTTCACTCCAGAAAAGTCACTCTGTGTCAGGTGCAGTACATAGTGTTAATAGAAAATAAAAATTATTAGAAAATAAAATAGAAACAAAGGATAAAGTGTCACCTTAGGAAGTGTGTGTTGAACAGTGGATACTCTTCGTGTAGAGGAGAGATGAGTTGTCTTTAGACTAAGTAGCATTATAAAGCTTGTTTTTATGAGTCATGGTAAATATTTACAATTAATGCTATAGCAGAAAAACGTTTTTTGATGGAGGGTGGGGATTCCTTTCCATATTAATTTTACCAAAGCAGAAGATTCATCTATCATGAATGGCAATCAGTAAATGGTTAAAAAAAATCCTGCCACAAAGTATAGAAACGTCTATAGGATATTGTAATTGCTGTTGAGATTCTACAAATAGTTTTCTTTTGATATTGCTGTGTTTATAATTATATTGGAAGTTATCTTATTACATGCTACAGAGATTCTTAATTAAATGTAATAGGATGTAATATCTAACTTTAATAATCCATGTCAGGAGCTAATATTTTTTCCACATGGTGCATGAACTGTACAGCCATTGGAAGATGTATTAACCAAAGTGAAATTTCTAATACTATGTTTGGAATTAAAACATATTTTTTCATGTAGGATTTCAAAAGCTTTAGCAAACACGGTGGAAATGCTTCTATATTTTAAAGAAGCTACATATATCCATCAATCTATGAATGTATGGTATCTTATAAATCACACTATCATCCCTAAAAATATTATAAGTGAGTCTTTAGTCATTGATCCTGCTGAATCTTTTTGTAAGCCTGATGAGTCTTCCACAAGCAGTAGGAGTGTGAAAGTACCTAGTTATACACAACAGATAAACTACAGAACAGTTTAAATGAACTGATATTTCATGTGGGTTTTAAAAGAAAAAAACTAAGATTTTTATATCATGCTGTTTTTTAAGTCTACAGCATCAAGGAAATACAAATGAGCTCTTCTATCAGTGCCCAATCAGAAGGAGGCTCACACACATAGTTATTTTGACATGTTTCTCAAAGTTTAATATGTTAATAAAATGGTATGCATTCCTAAATATAAAAGGTTTTAATTCTTTATATTATTAAATTTTTATTACAAACATAGTTTTAGGGTGTATAGATATTTCTGGCTTAAGAAACATTATCATGGTGAAATAATATATGTTACAATAATTTGTTAATAAGTAAACCTAATATAACTAGTAATTACTTGTCTAGAGACTAGCTGTGATGGGAAATATGTGTTCAAAATTGCATAGATTAAAACAGTAATTTATTTAGACTCTTCCTAATAATTTATATTCTCTCATGCTGCTTCCAAACATGCATGTTTGGGGTTTTTTATATATTGCTTGCCACTACTTTTCCTCTTGCCTATAGTTGAAGAAACTGACCATTCTAAGCTCTGAAACAACCACACTAGGAAAACATTATTAATTCTTGCATACCATCAAATGACATCTAAATCATGTCATAACTCTTTTATATTTCAAGCTCTTGATCAGATCTTATGCCTGTATCCTCTGACCTGCAACACTTGGTGAAAATGAGTCCAGTTTTTAAGTCTTCTTTACTATACTTCTGCTTCAATGAATGATTAACCTTCTACTTTTCTTGCTAAGACCAGAGCTCAGTTTCAGATCCCAGTTTACTCATCTGGGGTCTTCTTCCCTGGGAGATGCCTACTAACCAACATACTTCTTACAGCTTCTTGGTGGTCTGCTCTATAAAAGATGGTCTTGGAACCAAATATGACCAACACTTTTCATGCCTTGAGTATAACTTGTTGCAGAAGAATTTGTTTCATTGCAGAGACCACCTCTGAAATCCACTGAGATAGTATTGCTTGGTTGTATTATACACAAGTGTGTCTTACATTTTCCACAATTTCCAATCAACTCATTCTTGTTTTTCCCCCTTTTCTTATTTATTTACTTATTTATTTAAAACAGAGGATTGAACAAGCCCAATAGGGCTTTAGCACAGACATTGATGAAATACCTCATCTCTTTTTCCTTCTTACCTTTTCCTACTCTTCTCTATAAAAATTCATATTCAATTATCAATCATACTTATAGTAGAGGCTTCCTGTTCTTTGTCCATACTAAAGGTATTGGAAATAAATTTTTGTCAAATTATTTAATGTGTCCATGAATAATGGCTAGAGACAGGTAGCATCTGTTGTTGATCAAAAGCAGATTATTAGTTAATTTTAATGGTAATTTATATTAATTTACTTTACATTAATTTACATTATTTTAAAAACTGTCTCTTTAAGCTGAATAAGAGGCATCAGGATAGACTTTTAAAAATGACTTCTTGTGTCCTGTAGAATTTTTTTAATATATATCATAATTTGTGCCTTGTCTTTCAGGACACAAATTGAGCAAATCAAATCAACGTAATAATCACCTAATCACATGCTTAATTCAACTAAAAGCATATGCACACTTCTGTAACTGTCATTTAAGTGTGCATATATATTTTAGCAGCAACTCCTTCCACCCTTTTTAATTGATTCATAAACTTGCTGTCTTTAATTATGTTAGAGGTTGTAGTTTATGACCTCTCTACTATAATGGGGGCTGCCTAAGTATCAATTTACATCTTAAGTTATGTCTTCAGATGTAAATGTGTGTTTATTAAAAGGGAAAGTTTCTTTCTTCATCCTTCTTACTAAGTTAATCTCAATCACCAAGAAAACATTTGATTTTTTTCAGAATGAACAATTATTGCTATATTTGCATTCAGTATTATTGGCAAGGAGAATGATGAGGAACAGTAGGGTAATACCAAAGAAAATGGTAGATTTTTGATTTGTTTCAGGATGTGAAGAACTTAGAAGGTGTCATTCCTGTCCTTACAATAATATAAAGCTAAACAAAAGGAAAATAAATGACTTTTTGAACTCATCAGAGAACTGAGGTCACAGGGCAAAGAGCTACCTTGAAATCTGGAGAAATAGATGAATCCATTGTGTAATACACAAGGTCTGCTAAAATGGTAATTTTGATGAATTGTTGCAGGCTGTCTTAAGAATGCCAAACTCCTGGACCTCAGCTTAGAAGATGGCCACTCTTTCATGGTTTTTAACTTCAGAAATCCTATCAAGTTCTTCCTGGGAAGAGCTGAGAAAGGTACCCTGTTGCTCTGGTAGGGAAGGAGAAAAATAGCCATTATGAATTGCCCCCCAAAATGCAGCCCATAACAAAGGCCTATGATGCAGGGGAGAAGATTTAACCAGAGTTTTATCATGCCTTGGAAAGAAGCATTTCTCCCAGTCCAGTCCCTTTTAAATTTCCTATGTTAAAAACAAAAACTAAGAAACACTTGTGAAGGTCACAGACAAAAGGCACAAAAGACTGAGATTTAATAGTAAGATACAGTAGCATGTTTTCCCTAATCCACTCAACAGGACTCCAGGACAGTAATGGGAGTTACAGCCGAAAGAGCTGGAAGACACAGACTCTGAGAGTAGTACTTAGGGAAGTACACATTCAACAAGGGAGACGAGAAGAAGAACATTGAGAAATCTGAAACCTACAGCTAAGCAGACATTTGTGTACTTGGGAAAAAATAAAACCTAGCACAAGTAAAAGCTGTGAGGTAAGTTTATTCAGTGTCTTATTGAGGACTATAGCCTGGGAGACAGATAAATGAGGATTTGTTCTCATTCGCTTTACGTTCACTGATAGATCAATGATTATGGTGAATGAGATTGGTCCCCTGAGATGATAATTACTTAATTAATTAATTAAAAAAAGAAAAAAGTTAACAAGATAGACTTGCATGTAGTGAACATAGGCTATATTCCTGGCTTGGAAGTGTCTCTCCAAAGAAGTAACAGGGAGAAAAAAAACAAGTACAAATGTGCAGGGACTGGAAGAAAAAAACAGTTCAATGTGAATGCAGGGTAGAGAGATCCAGTCATTTTGGTAGCAACTGTGAAATCAACAAACTGGCATTATCAAAATCTAATTTAAGTGTTATTTAAGTTGAAAACTATGAAAGAAAGGAAAAAGAGTTTTCAGCCAGTGTGAAATAGGATAGAGCAAATAATAATTACTGAGAAGTATTACAGTTCATATTTCCTGAAATAGTTATACCGTATGGCTTAGATCTTCATTTACACTTTTGTGGCTATGGCCATCGGAAACTAAACCATGACACATAGTAAAAACAATAACAAAAACAAAACCACAAAGTTCATTTTATGGATGTTTTGCCCACCTAAAACTGAAAAAGTATAAAGGAACAGTAATAAAAATCTGGAAACATAGCCCTGGGAACTGTGAGAGAGAGCAGGTGACCCCCTGAACACAAGAAACTGTGCAGGGAAATGGAAGTTCCAAGGGTGGAATTCCAGCCGTTTGTGTCATGTTCCTCTATGATCAGAGAGTGGCCTGAAGGAAAATTCCATGGCTAATTGCCATGAACTATGTTTAATTTAATGAAGTCACAGCTGCGGGTCTCCTCAACAGGGAAATCTTTTAAGTCTGTATTGCTTGAGGGGGTTGATAGCCATAAAACCACAGCATTTCTTTGCCTAAACATTACTTAAAGTATCTAGAAAAATAAGAGGTTTCATTAATTTATGTACTGAATGCAGTAAATTTGTTTTAGAATTAACATTTAATAGCTGTGTGAATTATGCTATTTCTTTGGTTCAAACTAAACATATAAATTTTGAAAAGAATAAAATATTAGCATATTGAGTGTAATAATGTTTATAATATCTCAAATATATCTGTGTTCTAAGTAGATACATTTATTTAGATACAGGATATATTGCATACAGGAACGGATGTTATAAAACTCACATGTTTCTCTCCCTTGTAAATAAAAATATCATACTCCTTCCCCAGCACCTAAAACTGTATCTGGAACAGAGTAGGCATGGAATAATGTTAATTAAATGAACAAATATAAGAACTGTATAGAGATTCAACTAACTACTCATAAAGAGGTGTTACATTCATTCATGCTTATTCAGTAATAATTACTGACAATTATTATAAGATTACTGAGAAATAATGTCATTTAAAGTGATAACATACATATACTTAGATGCAATAAAAAGTTAAATTTTGAAAAATCACAAGATGATAGAAGTATGTTGGGTAAGTTTGCTGAATAGGAAACAGAAGAGTTTTGAAATATGAGTGGAAAACTCAATATATTCTGCCTATGTGATTTGGATTTTTTTTCCTCAATAAGATTATATTCTTTTGCTGTGTACTTTTATAAACTTTGTCAAGGAAATTTGAATAGTAGATAATTTAGGAAACTAAGACTTCTTTGTAAAAAAGAAAGTTGGCAGAGGTGTTTTATCCATTACAAGCATCATATTATCATCAGGTCTAGTCAAAAGCATTTCTTTCCAAAATTGCCTAAGATTCAAAACCAGTTATTGTATGCTATGATCATTGATTTCAATAGAGATAAAAGAAAAATAAGGCATTCCAGCATGGAACAATTGAAAGAGAAAAGTGTGGAGGTAGAATAAAAAAGGCCAAGTGCACAGAAAAAAGTACTAGTTAAAAGTGACTGAAGTTATCTATATGAGGAGTATCTGTAGGAAGAATTGTATACGAGGTAAGCAGGAGAGATAGATAGTAAGATAGGAGGTAGAGAGGTTTATGGTTAATTCAATAGTCCATTGAAATTTAGGGAGCTGGAGACACTCATTACCGATTCTGTGCTGCTTTCTTACTAAACTGGAATGTGGAGGAACAAGAAACAGGAACAATTATAGAGGTCTGTTTTAAGCGTTTAAATGAGCCTATAAATCTATTGATTTCATCATCAAGTACTTCCCACTGTTAATTTTTACAAAATGTAAGTCTCAGTACTAATAAAAATCATTGGTGAAAAATAATTCCAGTTAAGTATGATGTATCTCAGATGTTTCTTTATCAACTGGATTTTGTGCACCTTGTGCAGCATTGCACGCTGTTTATAGCTTAGCTGATGTATGGGCATAATTCTTAAGGGGTATCAAAATATAAAATATGATCTCCCTAGGTTACACTACATAGTATGTCAGATCAGTAATTGGTAAAATCAGAAAGAAGAAATAAACTGAAGCCATAGGTATTAGGAATAACTTAAGTAATTGTATTTTTATATATTGAGGAAAAAGGTATCGACTGAGAAATCAAGAGTCAGAAAATGTGTTCACTGCCCATCCATGCCCTTTGAGAATGTGGCAAAGCTTGGTCTAACAGATTTGTAATAGGGTGAACCACTGGCAAAGCTGTTCTGAGTAGCAAATAAATGCAATAAATTATCTTAAGAACAATGATAACACATACAAATTGTTGAACTATCTTTGTTTTTATTATATGTTCACCACGCGACATTTGACTAAGTTGCACTTTTTTTCTACAAAGAAAGACTTCATCTATTATTATGAGTGGATCCTATTATAGTTATGATCTACTTGTGATTTTTTAAATAGGTTTCCTGAAGCTGTTTACTAGGTAACATGAAAGAGTGACTTCCCTTAACAGGTGGATATATCTCCCTAGGAGGCCAGGCTATGTGTCCAGATAAACAGCCAATAAAGGAAAGCATGGTGGTGCAGTGACAGTGGAACAAATATGCAAAATTCTGCATGGCTCAAGGAATAACCAAACAGGCCAAAGTGTGCAATAAACCTACAATAGAAACCTTATTTTAAAGTAAAAATACCAACTATATGTGTATGTTTATGCACTCTAAGAAGGAATAGAAATGTGTTCAGAATCATCATACATGCTTCCAGTTCTAACTTTCGTGTATGTAGGAGATTTAGGAACTCTGGTCATAATTCCTTTCCTTGGATTTATTCATATTACTTTAGCACATCACTATAAGAATTTGTACAGAATAAATATTCATAATATAAACCTCTTAATTCTCTATGTCTTCAGAATTTCTTCAGGATGTAAAGCCCAGGCAAATATAACTTAAATATTTCATTCTGACTTTAGCTGTCTGTAGAAACACTACATGAGTACACAAGAAAATATTCCATATTTTTAGTGGGTAAAGTCACTTATTTTTGCTTACTATAATTTTTTTCAGAATATTTGATAGTGTTGGCTATCATATAACATCTTATCAAAGATTTTTTTCTTTACCATTATCAAAAATGTATGACACAAAATGACCAATATTTATAAAAGCATATTTATACACATAACATAAATGAGTGAATTGCATCTTTTCCAAAAAAATCATTCATTGCATAAGTTTAAATTTTAAATATCAATCTTTTAAAATATCTGTATGATAATCACTTGAATAGTCTCTATAAATTCTGTTAGAATGACTATAAGGGGATATCTGATTCAAATAGACTTTGAACAAATAGGTAAAATCTGGAATTTTAAACCTAAAATTAGACAATTATTGATACATGATAACCCTGGCAACGTAAGTGACCACTATGTTTCAGTTTTTATTAATGTAAGATAATTGTATCTTGCCTCTGGCTAAGAACTCAGTTACTTTCAAACCATATTTATAAAATTTTTCTGTGTTTTAAGATACTTTTTATCTCTCAAATGAATTCCAAAATGTCTCAGTAAACCGGTATTCTGTCTCTTCCTGCTTTCACAAAGTATAGTTTGATTGAAGATTTCCTGATTTATCAATGTATCCTGAATCTAATTTAACACTTTAAATTTTTCAAAGATTTTATAACTTATGAGGCAAAAGACGAAGTTCTATTGCAGTTCATCACAATCCTTTAAACTCACTGTTGGCATGCAACCAAGTTGTGAATGACTTTGCAATAGTATCTTATAGATAAATGAATTATATGGAAGATTATGCTTGAGATGTAGGTATCTCTCTCTCAGAGTAGTGGTATTCTTAACAAATAACCTGAAATCAAATCATGAAAATGACTGCCAATGAAAATGATACATACTTTTTGTCTTAATTTTTTTAAAATAAATTAATTCCATTTGGAAAGATTTCTCCCATTAAGTGTGGAAATAATAAGTACACAATCTTTATCTTTGTGAATGTCTTCATTCACTTCTTAATATTAGGCACATCTATTTGGAAGTCCTTGAATTTTGCAGACATAAATATTCAATGACTTATTTTACATTTAACATTTTTGCAAATAATTTTCCACACATTTTTCTAGCAACAGCCATCCAGCATTGATACACTCAAATAATGCAATAGCGATAAGAATCATAAACAATTTGCAATTTTAATATAGAAAATGCTCTTTAAAAAGGATTTATCAAAAATTTAGATTTTTTTCCAAGTTAATCAACAGTGCCACCAGGTGGTCACATTAATGCAGGAAAAGGAGAGATGTTAAGTGATTTAGTATTTTAAAAATATAAGATTGTTTGGGCTTATATTTTACCACAAAGTAACACTACTAACTGTACATGAGCAGTTAAGTTTAATGGGAAGTAATCTAAAACTTTCTTTAGCTAACTTCTTTCTATTTCTCTATAGTAAGTTATTAATTACCCAGCTTCATAAAGACTTGGTTGAACCATATGATCTTAATTTGTTGCATGTAATCCCTCCTTCATGAGTCAGCATGATTTTTTTTTCATTCTGTTAGTTTGAATAATACACAGATGCCAACAGTTCAAAGAGGATAAAGGAGAAATGCATAAAATGTGTTAGACCATGTAATATAAATTCGTTGCTTTCACTGAGATTTCTTAATCTTAATACCTTAATAAACACTTATGATCTTTTAATTTAGATGGCATTCTGATTTCATCAAAATCAATAGCTCCTTTATCATATATTTTATCAATATTCATAATTGTTTATAAGCTATACTTAATGCAACATTTAAACCTATTCATCTACCTTCATTAAATGCAGCCTCTCCCCTTGCGGAGCACAGGCTCCGGACGCACAGGCTCAGCGGCCATGGCTCACGGGCCCAGCCGCTCTGCAGCATGTGGGATCCCCTCGGACCAGGGCACGAACCTGCGTCCCCTGCATCGTCAGGCGGACTCTCAACCACTGCGCCACCAGGGAAACCCTTCTTTGTGTTTCTTTACCTGTGTTCCTACAGTCTTTGGCTGATGATCCTCTACCATCGCACACACTGGAAGAGTGATCCAGCTAATTGCTGAATGTGGGGTGAGGAAGGACTTGAACTTGCACATTTCTGCTCTTTAGTACTCTGATTGTGGTCTGTCCTAGCTGCACAGAGTCTGTATCCTAAATTACTTTCTACTATGAGTAAGCTTGGCTATATGAATCTGTGGCTTTCCAGCTCTGCTGAGGACTAAATCATCATGATTGCCTAATTTTACAGAAGTTAGGAAACAATCAAGAGCATAAATGCAAACTACAGTCCACCTATCAATATTTTCAGTAATAATTATCATATTTTGGTGTATATATCCTCTCACTTTCATTTATTTCTCAATTGAATCACCACTTGAGTGGGGAAAAAAGTGCTTTTTATTAGCCTCTTTAAAAAATCAATACACTATCATCATAACGGTGAACATTAAAGATTGATCAAGAACAATAATTTACTAAACTAAGAAAAAAGAAAGAAAATTGAAACTTGAGGAAACTGAGCCAAAGTTTGTTTTATTTTTTTAACCCAATCAAAAAATCCAACATGCCACAAATATGGTAACATAGTTTTATGTAATTTTCTCTATATTTTAGATATTCAATGACAAAAAATGTAATCAAACAATATGAAGAGCATCATCGATGAATTTCAGCTTTGAGGAAACTTTTAAAGAATGAGGTAATTTAAGTCTAATTTTTCACATTATGGAAATACTCATTCAAAATCTCAACGTCTTTCATATTGAAAATAATGTGTTAATCATACGTAAATCAATTGAAAAAATAAAAATTTATAAACCAAGAAATTTGAATATCGAAAAACAACATGCTTGAGGAAAAGTTTTGCCATAACTGCAACTTTCACTAGCTTCTGAATAAAGCATTAAACTTTTCCACATCTTTGGCACCATGCCATCACCTTCCTATAAATGCAAAATAATTTATATATTCTCCCATTGCAAAATTGTCACTGAATTTCTCTCCTTTCCAGATTAGTTCAAAGGCTCCTTATATGAATTTAAGAACCTCCACAATGTGACCTTAATCCATTTCCCTTCATTATTAGAATCTCTTGTTGCTGAAGCTGCAAGGAAGAAAATACAGTACAGAAAGTGAAACAACACATGCATTTAACGAAGGTAAATGAATACATTCAAATGTTGCTTTAGGTATGGCCCACATTTATTAATACTGATTAAAATATGTAATAAAATAACTTCAACAATAGCCACAATGATCCCCACAACCTGGTATCATGCCCTTTTGTTTTCCCCTCCCCTGGGCTATGGACTGAACCTAATAAACAGAACAGAGCAAAAGTGGTGAGATGTTATTTCCAAGATTAGGTTAAAGAAAGGCTCTGGCTTTGTTGGGGTATCTCTGAGGAAAGCTACCTGATGTGTTGAGAGTCATTCCATGCAGCATCCCATGTGGCCAGAAACTTACATCTCTGACCAACAGCCAGAGAGGACCTATGACCTGCCAAAGCCACGTGAGTGAGCTTAGAGATGGATCCTCCCCCAGTGGAGATGAATGCAACCCCGGCCAATAGATAGACTGCAGCTTATGAGTGACCCTGACACATAAGTGCTCAAGCTAAGTTGTTTACAGATTCCTGACCCCAGGAGCTGAGATAATAAATATTGGTTGTTTTAAGCCTGTAAGTTTGGGGATGATTTATAACACAGTAGATAACACTCCCATACACTGATGACTGACACTGAGAGGCCACCATATCTCCATACTTGCCAGATTAATTGGTTAAGGTTCTAAATTCCTCCTGCAGTAGCCTGGTGGGTTCAGTTACCACAGTTCAGAATTGTAGGAGTGAAAAGGATGATGCAGCCATCTTTGACCGGTGAGGGGGGCAGGGAGGGAAGGATCAATAAGTAAATGTCTTTCATTTTGTTGTAATTCCCCTTCCAACACCCAAAAGAAGACTCCAAGATGTGATGGTTCCACTTGGCCTATCTTCAGAAGTCCCCAAAATGGAGCAATCAGCTGTGTTTTTAGAACCGTGGCTGGCTGGGTAATATACCTTCTGGTATTTGCTCTCTCTCCTTTGCTGCCTCTTTCCTCTTTCTTCACACCAGCTTAGATGGCATTACACTCCCGAATAGAACTCTAACCCTTAAGCTTTTGCCTCAGCTACTCTCTCTTGGAAAACCTGTCTGTAGCAAATATATTCCTTAATGATACTTCTAAAAATAAAAGTTCAAATGGAAATACACCAAAACCTAATTTTAATTATCTTTAGACTTGCCATAAAATTATATTTAACTCATATTTATTTATTTAAACCATTTTAGTCACAAGAGAGCTATAAGGAGCATGACAACTCTGATTTTTTCCCTAAGTATTCAGGAGAATAGTTCTGAATTTAGAGTTATATGACAATGCTGGTGTGAGGTTATCATGAGTTTGTCATAGTTATTTCTGAAAAAACACAACATAGTCTGAACGCTAAAGTTAAGTATTAAAAACAATCATGTACCAGATAGATATCTATATATACATAATGAGCTAGAATATTTACTAAGATTTTGAAAATGAGGTATTTAAGAAATATTGTGCCAAGTTCTGGGTTTAATTTAAGCTTGAAAATTGGTAAGGGTTGGTAGCATCTCTGACAGATGACATGTTTATATGAGAAGACACATTATTGCTTTTCTTTATTTCTGTACTCTATATTGGCTGCATCCACCATAAGATAAGAGTTGCTATGCTAACACATATATATGGAATCTAAGAAAAAAAAGGTCATGAAGAACCTAGGGACAAGACAGGAATAAAGGCACAGACCTACTAGAGAATGGACTTGAGGATATGGGGAGGGGGAAGGGTAAGCTGGGACAAAGTGAGAGAGTGACATGGACATATATACACTACCAAATGTAAAATAGATAGCTAGTGGGAAGCAGCCGCATAGCACAGGGAGATCAGCTCGGTGCTTTGTGACCACCTAGAGGGGTGGATAGGGAGGGTGGGAGGGAGGGAGACGTGAGAGGGAAGAGATGTGGGAACATATGTGTATGTATAACTGATTCACTTTGTTATAAAGCGGAAACTAACACACCATTGTAAAGCAATTATACTCCAATAAAGATGTTAAAAAAAAAAGATTAGAGTTGCTAAATGTGAGAAATTATATAAAGAAAAATTTCAATAGCAAAAGCAACCACACCTTGTTTCAGAATACAACAGAATGATAGATAAAAGGTATCAATTTCTCCTCAGCAGCCACTTAGGTACACTGAATCATGAACATTTATTGGTTTTATACAAATTAGAGAGGAGTCAAAGGAGAAAGAGGAAGGATGACCCGAAAACTTAAAACTGTGCCAGATGTGGCATAATGGATGTGAAATATCTGTGGTCTCGATCTTAAGGAGGCTGGGAGATTCAGCAGGTAATACATTATAACTAATAGGAACAAAATGTAAGAAAACTCAGAAAAATGACTTCGAGCAAATTAACATTTTGAATATGTGAATCGGAGGCAGTGTTAAACTTAATCATAGTTCCAATAACACAAGGCAGAGTTATAAGCATATATTTACACAAATAATAGACTTCTATGTCATATTCTCAAGGTGGTCTTGAAAGTTTCTAAGCAAATTTTGTTGACAGATATAAATTAATCCTAAAGCAGTGTTTATTCAGGAATAAATATTCCAAACTGCAATTTATTGTTTAGCCTGGTAATTATCTTGCCATAGTTCCTTAAAGTTTAAAGCATATTCTGAACCATTTATAGCCATTCCTAAAACACTGGCTTTAAAAACTGATCAATGAAATTATATGGCCAATATTAAATATTTTGGAAAAAAATCCAATTCTACTGCTTTATTGCTGTAGAATATATATACTTTAAAATTCATATTTGAATGAATTTTAAAGTATATATATTTTAAATTGATTAAAATATAATTTTTGAGTGAATTTTTAAAACTCTGATGAACAACTTCAATTAGATTTGTCTTACGTCAATGCTCTATTACCAAAAAAAAAAAAAGTTTAATTTGTAGCGACTTTTTCATGTAATGTGGGTCATTGGAAAATATAATAACCCTGCTGGCTTCATAAATTTAAAGGGTTCCAAGTCATTAACATACAAAAGTAATAATAAACCATTTAACATAGACCCTTGAGAGAGAGCAGATGTTTCTGCCTAATTAGAGAAGACCTGACCCAAGATGACAGTATATTTCAATCACCTTTTTAAATAAACATAAAGACAACCTATAGAGCTTTCACACGCTAACAGTGACATACCTAGGATTAAGGAAGACTCAGTGAAATGTCAAAACTATGCAAAGATTAAAATAAAAAATATCACACTACCATAAATACAAAAATCAATTTTTTTTGTCCTTATGGAAATAGAGTCCAGTTTTTCTGTTGTAAATATTATTGAATGATAAATAATAAAAAAATACAAATCAAAATTTGAGCAATGTAATGAGGGAAGAATTGTGAAGTAATATCTAACCTTAAAGGTATTTATTAGAATCTTAAAATCCAAAGGAATATGAAAAGAACCTATTAAAACTAACCATTTAAAAAATCCCTGATATCATAAAATTGAAAATATTTTAAAAATTAGGAATATTATCAAACCAAATGCTAATTTTTTTAAATTGAATCAACTATACAAACCTCTTTCAAACTTGACCACAAAAATTTGTGGAACAAATCCACACACAAACAAGATTAGGTATGACAAAGCAAAGGACACAAAGATAAGAGAGAGGTAACAGTAAATTTGAAAATCTTGAACAGGCATTGGCAAACTGTGACCCATGTATCAAACCAGCCTTCCACCTGCTTTTTAAATACAGTTTTATTAGAACACAACCATTGCTTACATACTGTCTCTGGCTGCTTTAGACTACAATGGTAGAGTTGAGTAGTTGTGACAGATAGTGGGATCCACCAAACCAAAAATGTTTCTATTTGTCCCATTACAGAAAAAGTTTTCTGACTGCTGACAACTTTTGAGAGAGAAAAATTAAAGAATAACAGAAAAGTTACACAGAAATAAACTAACAGCTACTGAAGAAACTGAAGCAATAAGAAAATAGTCACAAACAGCCAGAATTGCCAACAGTTTCAACATTAAAGTTGCCATGTGTTCACATCCTAACACTTGTCAAGTTTTATTTTATTTTGTTTTATTATTTAATGTTAACTATTCTGGTGGAGGTACAGCAGTATTTCACTGCAAGGAAATTAATCAATTTCCTTGATTAATAATGATTTTAGGCAGTTTTTAATGTGCTTACCTTTGGCCTTTTGCATACCATCTTGCTAGTATATAGAAATGTAATGAGTTTTTGTATTTAAACTTGTGTATTAATCTTGACAAATTTGAATATTAGCTTTAATAGTTTCTCTGGCTATTCCTTTGGATGTTCTACATATTCTCAAATTATCATAATTTCATACTTATATATGAAAGAATATATTTTTTACTTTTTTTAAGTTGTTATGTCTTTTATTTCTTTTATTTGCTTATACCACTAGCTAGCACCTCCAATAAAACATTAAATAGAAGTAGTGATAGTGGTGACTTCCTTACCCTCAACCTGTCTTTTACTTCTTTTTGAAAGATGTTGTTCAATATTTCAGCATTTAGTATGATGCTAGTTGTCAGCTTTTTATAAATGTGCTTTATAAACTCAGGAAGTTCTCTTCTATTTCCAGTTTGCTGAAAGCTTATATAATAATGAAGTATTTAAAGTTTATCACAACCTTCTTCTCCATCTATTGGAATGATCATACATTTTCTACTTTATTCTGTTATTGTCATGAACAAAATCAATTAATTTTCAAATGTGAAACAAAACTGCATCTCTATGGTAAACATTCTTCGGTATTATATATTTATTATCTTTTGATATATTATCAGATTCAATTTGCTAATATTTTGCTTATGATTTTGTGTCTATATTCATAGATGTTAGTGGCATACAACTTTATTTTCTTGTAATACCCTTTGATGTGTTTCACTTTGAATTTTCCTCCTTAGTGTTCTTTGAAATTCCTTAATATCTGGATTTTTAATATCAGGTTTGGATAATTATTATTCATCATTTTTTCAAATATTTCTATCTCAATCCCTGGTGCTCTCCTTCTGGATTTTAGATCTTTTTATCATGTTCCATATCTCTTTATGCTCTAAGTTTAATATAGGTGTTCAAATAAGAATTTTTCTGGGAAAAAATTTTGGAAGCTGTTTTCTAGTTACACATATTTAAGGTGATAACAAATTAAAGGCACTGTTTCAATACAATCCTGGGGAAAATGTAGGTGACAAAAATGTGGAAGGGTGTTTAAAAATTTAGGTGGGAAATAACTGACAATGGCAGGATCTTTAATATATTGATAAATGATAAGTAGAAAACAATATTGCTTGCAAAAATGATAAATATGAGTATTAAATCACAGATCACCTTTCAATTTTGAATATGTGTTTTTTTCGATTATTTTACTTAGTTATATAACAAGGATACATTTACTCTCACTGAGCTCTGATTACCTGATTCAATCTGAAATTAATTTCATGCAAGAAGTATGTAGTCTGTGTACCATATGGATGTTTTGGAAAATATCAAACTCCCTTCAGCTTAGCTTACTAAAGATTTCCTGAAGCAAACAAGGAATATAAACACATTATATCAAAATCATGTTTACAGTCGACAAGGATATCATTGCTTCATATTGCAATTGCTATTCTAGTTCTCTGGCTGGTATCCCTAGCTCCATTTTCTACCTCCATCCAAAGTCCCGAGAGACTGAACTCTTAAAGGATCATTTTTAATACTTCATTTCCACGTAATACATATAGATTTTTCTTTTATAGTTCTGCAAGTGATTCAAAAAAGGGAAAGGTGATTATACTTACCTCATTCCTAGTATGAATCAAATATTTTGTATCTGTCATTTCTTTTAATCCAATATTAATCATCTTATTTTAAAGTTATCTTTAAAGATAATATATTAATTATCCACTGCAGGATAACAAATTACCCCAATACCTACAGGCTTAACTAGCAAACATTTTAACAATTTTTAAGGGTTAGGAATTCATGAGCAGCTTAACTGGGTCTTCTACATCAGGGTACGCCACGGGGTTGTGGTCAAGATACCAACAGGGTCTGCAGTTGTTTGAAAGCTCTGCTTGAATCTGCTTTCAAGATGACTCACTTACATGGTTTTGGGCAGAAGGCCTGTTCCTCCCCTGGTAGGCTTCTCCACTGGGCTGTTGGAGTGTCTTTATAACACAGGAGCTGGCTTCCTTCTGAGTGAGTTATCTCAGAGAGTGGGCAA
The DNA here is from genome assembly GCF_964374135.1 of Grampus griseus. Taxonomy (NCBI): domain Eukaryota; kingdom Metazoa; phylum Chordata; class Mammalia; order Artiodactyla; family Delphinidae; genus Grampus; species Grampus griseus. Next base: position 119,257,880 of record NC_138998.1, on the reverse strand, counting down.
GACAGAGGCATCAAGGTCTTTTATGATCTACACTTGGATGTCGCACACTATTGTGATATAGTTTGTTCTATATAAGCAAGTCACTAAGTTCAATTCACAAACAAGGGCAGGAAGGATTAGGTTGTACTTTTTGAGGAAGAAGTGTTGAAGGATTACTGGACACTGAAACTATCACAGAGGAGAACAGTGAAATTTTGCATTTGAATATCACAAATGGATGAAGTGGTTAAGGCTTAAGTATAGGCAGTGAGAAGCATAGGTGTTATGCTTGAGTGATTATAAATGGTTGTTGAACTGCTTTCTAAGAGAATGTGATAGGCTAGGCTAATTGCTGGTCTTCTGATTTTGCTGCATAATATCAATAGTATTTAAGGACTAGGTTGAATTATTGTGAAAAATAAAAGAGATTGGACAAGCTATTAAAAAAATGATTTCAGAAGGCAGGAACCAAGAGAACTGTGTGATCGAAGTGGAGGTGTCCAAATGGGGGGTTTGCTGATCGACTGTAAGTCTCCTGCATACCAACGAGTTCCGTTCCAAGAGTGCATTCGTAAGTCCAATTTGTTCGTAAGTCCAACAAAGTCAGCCTAAATACACAACTAACACAATCAGCTATATAGTACTGTACTGTAATAGGTTCATAATACTTTTCACACAAATAATACATAAAAAGCAAACACAAAAAAGGATTTTTAATGTTACCGTACAGGACCCTGAAAAGTACAGTAGTACAGTACAATAGCTGGCATACAGGGACTGGCATCAAGTGAACTGGCAAGAAGACTTACTGACTGGAGGAGGGAGAGGAGGTGGGAGATGGTAGGCTGACGGATTGTCAGCATTAGGAGACAGAGAGCAAGCTGAAATTTCACTCACGCCTGACACTGATGGCCCAGGTTCTGGCTCCTTACTGGAATCAGGTGCAGGTTTGAATCTTTGAAAGTTCGCAACTTGACGGTTTGTGTATAGGGGTCTTACTGTACTAGAAATTCTTTACATTAATTCTCTTTAAAGCATCTCTTATAATATCTATATTTCAGTAAAAAAATTGGAATGAATCTTTTTTGCTTGTGTGTGATCAACAGCATGTGAACAGCTTTTCTATCCAGAGCATTGGTGGACTTATGTCTCTTGGGGATTACAAATCACAGGCACCAAGTAGATCTGAGGTAGTCACCTCTTTGAAGTAAACAAGTATAATTCTTACTGTCTCCAGTGGGATTCCTTTACACTACTGGCCCCTGGATAATTTTTTTAGCTTTAAAATTCAGCAATGTGCTTATCACTTTTAAAATGAAGTTTTCCTTTTGCTTTCTGAATTTTGGATTGTGGCTTAGGGCATAATTTTTGACTTTGCTCAACATCTCAGGTATAAATAAGTGTTTTATTTACGTCATGATTCTGATTGTTGTCATTGTTTTCTTCTTTTTACACACAAAATATGACATAAATGTTATTATCAATATTAAATAGTGATCTCCATCACATTGTTAAATATCAAGTTGATTAATTAGGAGTTAGGATGTAAAGTATTATTTTTAAAATTATAGTACATTCACTGAGTAAGTTATACAGACATGAAACATCGGATTTTTTAAAGAATATTTAACGACTTGGAAAATATTCACAATAAAATATTAAAAATAAAAGAAAAAAACAATATGCAACTTGACATTAACATATATGCATAGGTAAAATATGTAATATACATGTAAATAAAAAAATGTTAATTTTTTTCTCTTTAGGAAGTGGGATGTGGTAGATTTTTTGCACTTTTTTTCTATAATGAAATCTATGACCATCATAATGAAACAACTGATTAGAAAAAAATATTGGCTATTTTTAATTGACACATAGAGAAAACATTTTGATTCTCACATGTAACAATATAATAATTCAGAATCTATAGTTTTCTCTAAGAAACAGTGTTCATTCCAGCTGAAATTGTACAAAGAAAGTAGTATGTAGAGAATATTGTAATTCCATAACACTTTAAACAAATAATCAAGGTAAAAACTTTAATCAAGGCATAACTTTTACAAAGGGCCAAAGTCTTTATAAAAGTAAGACACTATCAGGATTAATCATTTCTTAGCAGAGCCAGGGTGGTTCTGTCTTATCCTATATATCAGCTTTACTCATGTCTATTTAATTCATAGTTTTGATCAGTTAATTCAAATGTTCTGATTAATCCTTGGTAAAAATGTATTTTCTAGCATTTGCTTTTTAAATTTTTACTTATGTTTCTTTTTTTGTTTCAGTATCCAGAATTCTCTTCAATATATTTCCTTTTGAGTTTTTTATGTTGGTATCTGTAAAGCAATGAGCACAGCTGTATAAAAGTGAACTCAGAGAGTCACACTGAGTTGCCTGGAGTCAGCTGGGAGGTGGAGTGGGGGGAGATTTTCAGCTTCCCTCTCCCAGTTTTTTGTATGGAAACTTCCAGGAAGTGGAAGTATTTTGATATATTTATAAGGATATCTTGACAGGAGAGATGGAAGTTCTTAGGATTTAAGTTTCAAGGAATTTTAATTGTTAGTTTCAGATTTGCGGATATGCTCGACTTCCATTTTTCAAAAACAGAATACAGTCTATGTCTCTCTGGGTGCTAAGGGGTGGGTGAGGCTCACATTTACTTGCTAAACAAGTAACAGACAACACGGGAGGAAGGCAACTTTACCTCCTCCTCTTTTTCCCCTTCCCTTTCAAAACTTTAAGTTACTGGTCATCTGAATTTTCTGCCTGGTTGTTCCTTTATTTTATTCCACTTCTTAGAAATTGAAACTCCAACTATGCTTATCAAAGCAAAACCACCAGCCAGATAATAATCTCTCAAGACTTTCTTCAGAAATTGGTTGAAAATGAAAGAGTTGAGGTTAGAAAAAAAAAAAAAAAAAAAAACATGGCACGTGAGAAAGCCTTATGAAAACTGGAGCAATCCTTTGGTTAAAATCCCAATAAATATGAAGTTTACAGGTTCCAAAATTTAAGTTAAAGTAATTTTCACAATTTACAGTGTTTTTTTCCTGTGTATATGTTTTACGTTTAAGGCTGTGAGAAATTAGGAGTAGTGTTGAGAATTGTATGTGGTCATAGCTTCGTTTGCCTTCTTTGAAGTCTTCTAATAAGAAAATTGAGGGCTTCCCTGGTGGTGCAGTGGTTGAGAGTCCGCTTGCCAACGCAAGGAACAGGGGTTCGTGCCCTGGTCCAGGAAGATCTCACGTCCCGCAGAGCGGCTGGGCCCGTGAGCCATGGTCGCTGATCCTGCGCGTCCGGAACCTGTGCTCCTCAACGGGAGAGGCCACAACAGTGAGAGGCCCGCCTACCGCAAAAAAAAAAACATATATATATATATATATAATATATATTATTGGCCCTTACTAGATTTTTGCTTTTCCATGTGAATTTTAGAATTAACTTTGCAATTTTCACCTGATTGTTAACTGAAATTTCTTAAATTTTATAAATTAATTTGGAGATAAAATATTTTCTCCTCTCCACGAACATTTTAATTCCAATTATTGTAGTCTTGTAAAGTATATATAAAGCTTATATTTTCCTGTTAATGGCTTTACACACTTTAAACAGATGTATTGTTAGATATATTATAGTTTAGTTGATATTATAAATGGTCCGTTATAAAATTTTTATTTTGCAATTGCTTCTGGTATATGAAAATGTAATTGACTTTTGTGTATTGATTTTACATAGGGTAAAATTAAAAACTCTCTTACTGATTCCAACATTTTAACTGTAGTTTACATTGAATTATCTAAGTATAGAATCTTATTAAACATGAATACTGACAGTTTTGCTTCCTCCTTTGAAACCTTCACACCTTTATTTCTTTTGAATAAGGCTGACAGGATATTGTTGAATAAAGGCATTATGTTCCTATTTTAAAGGGAATCCTTCTAATGTTTCAACATTAAGAATTAGATTGCTCTAAGATTTGGTGTATATATTTTACCCATTTCAGGAGTAGTTTATTCTGACTTTGGTAAGATTTTTTTTTATTATTATAAATGCTTTTTGAATTTTATCAATTCTTTTTTTCTGCAACTAGTGACTTCCCCTCTGGTGAAAGAGGGAGAGAACTTATCTTTTATACCAGCATGTAAACAAATCCTTTCTTGGGGAAAAGGGGAGTTACCTCTATTCCAGAATGTGAGTATTTGGAACCAGGAGAGATGAGAAAATTTTATACCTTCTGAATGGGCAAAGGTTCTACCATAAAAAAGACAATAGATCCAGAGCTTATACCTGTAAAATTTGCAGAGCAAGTGGTTCTAGGGAAGAAAAAAAGAGGAGATATTTTCTACAAATATAGCATGCTAATTTTCTTACTCAGGATACTGACCCCTTTAAGAAACACTAAAATATCTAGAAAGAAGTGGCTTCCAATAGACACCTGTCTCCTAAAGGCAGAAGCTAGAACCTAGGGTTAGCTAAGGTACAAGACTTAGATTAGTCTCTGACAACCACTCCCCAAGATGATGTTTTATTTGGGAAGAAAGAAAAATGGGGAATTAGATGCTACCCATAACTGACTCCTGGCATAGCTGGTAGAGATTTGTAGGGGGACCTCCAACTTTTAGAGGCTACAAATGGGAGTCCCATGCTCAGTACCTACTGTATACAGTGATCAGAGCAGCAGGTGAGCTGATCTCCATACCCAGTTTTCTAGCCTGCCTGCATACTATGTAAACCATTCACTATACCATTAAAATTTTACCTTTTCAGGGGCAAAGTCTTATCTATATACATTAGAGCAAGTTGTAAATTTTGATTCCTAACTAATTTTTATTCTTATTGATTTGTTTGCATAATATATAGCTGACTGAGCAAGTGTGTTGAAATATCCCAGAGATATAGTGGTTTTGTCAATTTATCTAATATGTAAATTAATATTTTACATTTATATTTTAAAAATATATATTTTGAGATCCTATAGATTAAAATCATTTGGACTACCTATGGATTCTTTTTTTTTTTTTTTTTTTGCGGTACGCGAGCCTCTCACTGTTGTGGCCTCTCCTGTTGCGGAGCACAGGCTCCGAACGCACAGACTTAGCGGCCATGGCTCACGGGCCCAGTTGCTCCGTGGCATGTGGGATCTTCCTAGACCAGGGCATGAACCTGCATCCTCTGCATCGGCAGGCGGACTCTCAACCACTGCGCCACCAGGGAAGCCCTAACTATGGATTCTTGATAAATTTTTCTTGTATGATATTCTTCTTTATCTTTTATATATTTTTGCAGTATTTCTATAGTGTTTGATAGTATTTAGGCTCCACCAGTCTTCTTTTGAATTATGTTTACTCTTTATTTACATTATTTTAATGTAAAACTTGCTGTGCCCCTATATATCTTTTACTCAATGATCTTTTGACTTATACTTTTGTTCTTGGAAATCTACCTCTCAGTATAATTATTGCCTCTTGATTTTAATATCTTTTATTTCCTGTGTCTTTTAAGAATTTTTTTCTTTAGTCTTCTACAATATTATTAATAAGTATGTAGATGTTATTTTAGGTGAAGAGATTTGACTTTTTTGTGTTAATAGTGCTTGGACTTGCTGTGCTTCTAAATATTAGAATCTATGTCTTTCACAAATTCTGGGAAATGTAAAGTCTTTTGAAATACTTCCTCATAAGCAAAAACATTTCTATATTATTTTCTTTTCTCTTTTAGACTTTTTACTGGCCAAGTGATAGAACATATGTTTCTAACCTCCATGTTTCTCAACCACTATTTCATATATTCCATTTTTTTTCCTCTGGAGAATTTCTTCAACTCTATTTTTCAGTTCAATAGTTCTTCCACTGTATGTGATTTCTATTGAACCCATCTACTAAGTATTATTTTTACCACAGTATTTTCAATTTCAGTTCTTTAATTTTTTAAGACTTTACTTTTTATTTTTAAACTGTTCTTGTATCCAGTCATATTTTAAATTTCTCCTTTAATACTTATGCTTATTTTAAAAATCTACATATAAAAGAATTTGTTATAAAAGTCACTTTGGATATACTTTTGCTAATTATGTTTCTTCTTATTCTTCATTATAGTGAACGTTTGTTACAAGCTCTTTTCAAGTGTTGAAAATTTGAAATTTATCTTTATATGGCTTTGGTCATGGAAAAGTTTTGTAATTCTAATAATTTTATGTCTTACAAAATTTTTCCAGCATTAAAATAATATTGTTGACTTTGGTAGAAGAAACAATAATTTCCATAATTATCATACACAATTTAGTGTCTAGAGTGGATGATTCCCTTCCATTTTAATTAACCATATTCCCCATATAGAAAGAAATACTACCAATCTTCTCTAGAATATACTTAATTCTAAAATTATCTTTTTCAACTTTCTCAGATAAAAAAATCTGTGTCTTATAATAAGAAATATAATAACCTCAAATCTGCATCTCCATATATTGAGCTTATTGTTTTGTTTTGCTAAATTAGGCTATTTCCTCCTTGACTGCTATTTTCTGAAATTAAATGATCTTGCCCCAGAGGCACTGCAAACTTATTCTTAAGATTTTCAGGAGACATTGGCCATTTTACCATTCTATCTATAACTTGGGACTTTGTCAACTTATCTTGGCTGAAAAATATCATTATGTAATGGAGCAGGACCCTATGGGGTCTTCCCGGGACAGACCCCTCCACCACATCCTCCGCTTTAGCTCCTCTCGGAAGTATCTAGATAATAGTATCTGATGCATATTTCCTAAGTTGTTTTACAGATGCTTAAAATCACCACCAAATCACCACTTGATGACCATGAGCCCCCAGACCAGAACCTAAAGATTGATAATGTTAGCCCCTGATGATAGGGGTAATGATACCATCCTATTACCTCACCATCAGCCAATCAGAGAATTGTGCACAGGTGATCACATACCCTGAGACTCCCCTCCCTCACCTTGCCTATCAGAATTCTTTGCTGAAACCCTCTGGGAGTTCAGCCTTTTAGAGCATTAGCTCTCCGAGACTCCTTGTCTGGTGCCTTACAATAAACACTGCACTGTCCTTCATCACAACCCCCAGGGTCAGTAGATTGGCTTTACTGTGTGCAGGCGAGCTGACCCAAGTTTTGGTAGAGTAACAATTTTAGCTGAATAAATGCCCCTAATAGACAATGTTCAAATCATTCAGACTGTATATTATGTATAGCACATTTTGACTTGAGTTTTCCAAACTTTTGCCACTATTTCTTGTGGTCCCAATTTATTTTTCTTTTAGTATGAAATGTATTCAAAATACAATAAAAATATTGTGGAGTTAGTATAGTCTTTTCAGTGGGATGTATTATTGGACTTGTCATATCAGTTATGCTAGGCACAGATTTTCTATCGACTATTCCAAAGCTCCTGTTATGGTTTTAAAACTTCTATGGTTATAAAAATATAAGCTCAGTTAACTTCTTGTTTCACTGTTGACTATGCTAACAATGCCAGATGAATCATCTGTCCACAACATGGAGCAACTCCATAGCTTTGTCTAAGACAAATGCTATTTGTAATTTGAAGGTCAGGGAAAGTGATACAATTGTTGTCAACAAGCACTGAATATCATTTTACCCTTAATCATCTTGTCTTACTGTAAAAACTTAAAGAACTTTAAGAAATTTTAAGGAATTCGTAACAGAGATAAGGAAGCAAGTAAGTGTGTTTCAGGGGAAGCACATCACTATTACATTTACACGAATGAAATTGCATTGAGATGGAGCCATTTGGAGAAGAAAATAAATCTATTATATCCTCTATGGATATATTTTACTATTGCTAAGAAAATAAAGCATGCATATTTCTGAAGTTTTCTATAATAGTAGCAAGTAATATTGTCAATAGACCTTAGAATACTAGGACTATCTAATGAGAACTTGCTTTCCACTTCAAAAAAGAACACATAATCATTTCTAATATTCCTATTCTTCTTTCATTGTCTTTTATATCTGTGATTATAAATCAATATTGACTAATTGGCATGATCCTTGACATAATAATGTAAAATACTCAACAGTTTTCATGGATTTAAAGCACACTGGTTTAAAGTAGCTCAGTATTTCACTTTTTATGCAATACGCTTATTAATATTTGGCATGTATTCACTGATTTAAAACATGATATTTACAATACTCTCTGTGGTAATTATTTTTTAATAAGAAAAAAAAGGAGTGAGTGAGCTGTCATGACCTCTGTTAACTTAGGGAAAGTTAGAGTAGAATGCACATAGCACAGAGACCTATTAATAACCTATAATGGAAAGGAACCTGAAAAGTATATATATATATATATACTGGGTTGGCCAAAAAGTTCATTCAGGTTTTTCCATAACATCTTACAGAAAAACCTGAATGAACTTTTTGTCCAACCCTATATATATATGTGTGTGTGTGTGTGTGTGTATATATATATATATGTGTGTGTGTATATATATATATATATATATATATATATATCTGAATCACTTTGCTGTACACCTGAAACTAACACAATATTGCAAATCAACTATACTTCAATTAAAAAAAGAAAAGAGTACACAGCACCACCAAAAATAAGTAAGCCCTGTTGAGGCTACATTAACTAAGGGTGTTTCATAATTGGTCTTCCTATTTTAGGTCCCAGCACTTTAGTAATAAACATTATTGGGCATTTCTGTTTTTTTTTTTTTAATATGTAAAGCGATTTTTTTTACTTTGAAATAAAGAGGCAGCTTTGTATATCAGGAATAACAGAAATGAAAGGATGAATGAAATAAACACACACACTAGAAATAATACCAGGGATTCCCTACAGTGCAATGGAGATGATCTCTACCAATCTTTTTCCCTGAAAGAAATGTGTGCCGTACGTCTGATCTGCTATCCCTTCTTTTTTCTTTATGCTGTTTCTAATTGATCTGTCTCTGTACATGATATCTCTCATATTTCATATCTCTGTTCTCTGTATCTCATATAAGCCCTTGTCAAACTGTACTAGCTGTAGTTTCAGGAAGTTTTGTCTTTCTAAGGTTCTCACCATTCTGTTTATGACCTATACGTTCACAACTCTATATTCTTGTTTGTATTTCCTACTATACACTCCCAGACAATCATAGAGTTTGAGTGTTTCCTTTATCAGCATACCACTGTCTTCTAAAAATGACATTACTGAATTTCTAATGCAGCTAATATAAAAACCCTCCTTGATTATGTATTAGGAGAACAATGTGATGTTGAGTCTTACCTGAATTATTTTTTCCTCATTACTTAAAAGCTTTTTCCTATGGCAACTTCCCGTGTCATACTAGCAAATCTTATTTCTAACACATTGGTTTCTCTTGTTAAACTCAACAATGTGGCCACTTGCAGCTTCTTTAGAGCTTTGCTGCCTAGTCCTTCATGCACTTTTACAGTCGAAATATACTGAATGGAAATGTTAATGCTTTAGCAACTCATGGGGTTTTTGTGAGCAAAGTCCTCTGCCAAGAATAGAGTACTGTATTTGCCATTCTTGTACTCTCTCTGTGTCATTAAATATAATTGGGATGTGTGTTGCTCACTCAGATAAAAATAAACCACCTTCAAGAATTTTTAAAGGTTAAACAGGGAAAAGAATCTTGAAAATAATAGACAGGATGTGACTAGTTTCTATGTTCTTGCTGTAATGATGGTATTGCTAGTTCTTTAACTTATAACTCGAAGAAGACAAATGTCGACTTAGTTGAAAATAATCCAAAAAATATCAGTATACATTTGCATTACAGTTAACTTAAGCATACCTTTCTTATTCATCTCCCTGAATTCTGGACTTCTCCAAATATGGCTAAGTAAAGTGTCATTGCTCTAGATCTTCCAATCTTTATAACTGGTATTTTAAGTTTAAGTACCTAATTTGTGTAGATACAATAGTTGTCTAATAACAGCTTGCTGTGAAAGTTACTTCTTTGTTTGAAAGTGTTTAGGACTATTCGTGTTTATTACTTAGTCTATGAATATATACACACTCAAGATTCTTATTTCTCAAATGAACAGAAGCTGCAATGTGCTCACTAAAACCTATTTGCACCTTTCGGACTCACAGATAAAACCAGACTTCCCAACCTCCCTTATAGACATATGTGTTCATGCCCAATTATCTGGCAGGGTTATCTGCCACCTTCTTTAACTCTAATTTGATATTGATAGAATTGGGGGCCTGGGATGGCACTGACACAAAATAGCAGGACCTGAATCTCTGAACTATTGATCAAGAACTCCCATTTGAACTATATATGAATGAGCCATTGAGGTTTTTTTATGATTTACCTTTTCATGTATAACAGTTATACACCTACTATGGACATTTGTTCCAGGATTGTAACCATTCTGCAATCAATTCCTGAGATATGGAACATTGTTTATCTTTAGGACACAGGAAACTGACATTGGATCCTTTTGATCTAAGGGGAGTGGTTTAGGAAAGAATGATAGTGTTGATTTTTAATTTGTATTTATTTTAGAAAGGTGTCATGTGGGAGAGAGAAGTTCAAGAAATAATTGGCTAGTTTGCTGGCATAACTGAGAAAGTCATGAAGAGCATCCAGAGATTTTCAGCAATGAAATATTGGATAAAGGAATGCTTTTAGATACCAAATAGTAAGAGATGATGTTGAGAGAGAACTTGAGAGGGAATGGACCATTAAGATGTAGCTCTATGACAAAGATCAGATCAACAGTGTGCCTATCCCCAAATTAATATCACAGGAAGTTCTAAGTTAGCTGCCATTAAAATGGAAGACTATGAGATGTGATTTAAAAAATAAAGCAGGTAAGGCATTATATCTAAGAAAAATTATAGATGTATTGTTGGCACATGAAACTTAGTAGCAAAAACCAGAATCCTACTGATAATCAAAGAAAGTAAATGTCTAAAATTACACAAACTAAATCCATAAATGCATTTTGGCCTTAGGCTTCCAAACACTCACTGCAGGTGCAGACACAGATGGAAATGGACCAAAAAAACATCTATGAGTGAAAGAAGCCATTAAGCTTTTATTCAAACACTGCAATGTGAAGACAGTCCAAAAGCACTCTTCTGCAGGGATTAAGTAGCCTAAAAGATTTACAAGTTAGATTAGGGAAGGTCAGATAGAGTCAGTTTTTTTTTTTTTTTTTTTTTTTTTGCGGTACGCGGGCCTCTCACTGTTGTGGCCTCTCCCATTGTGGAGCACAGGCTCTGGACGCGCAGGCTCAGTGGCCATGGCTCACGGGCCTAGCCACTCCGCGGCATGTGGTATCTTCCCGGACCGGGGCACGAACCCATGTCCCCTGCATCGGCAGGCGGATTCTTAACCATTGCACCACCAGGGAAGGCCTAGAGTCAGTTTTATTTCCAGAATTTCTCAGTCTTCTTGGCAGGTGTGAGGGACTTAGATTGCATTAGACATGGGCCAAGATTGAGGAACTGCAAGACCGTGGCAGCAGTTTTATCAGGTGGAGGTTGGTCAATTTTAGTTTAACAAGAGGAGTGAGGAGAAATAGTTATTAGAATCAGCAGAGGTTGCCCACTCTTCAGCCTCTTTTGCAAAGATTTTGCTGACCAAAAAAGTAGATTGTGGTGGACTGCAATTTTTTTTTACCCTATACTCATTACCTCCTCTTTCTGGAAATAGACCCATATCACATTTCCAACCTCTCTCAGGTATGTATGGACAGGACATGCACTGAGACAATGTGTACCATCCTAGGCTTGACCCATAGAAACCTCCCACCAAACCTCCTTCCTTTTCTCCTTCTGGCTTGATGGGATAAGCACAGGGTTCTTAACACACAGATGAAGGGACGTTGGAACCACAGGTGAGAAGAGCCCAGGGTGTCTGAATTACTGATTGGAGAATCACTTCCTGCCCATCAGAAACACCCATTTAGATTTCATGTGAGAAAAAACTAAACCCCTGTTGAGTTAAACCATTGATATTTTTGTAGTTTACCTATCAATATTTCAGCAGGTAGCTGTTGAATTGTGCTCAGCACTTATACTTTGTTCTAGCTCTGTAATCTGAGTGTCCTGTGTTCTGGTTCAGTTGCATCTTCCATTCTGCTTCTTTGTTCCCTGACATGCTATACATTTAGGAAGTATTATAATACACTGTGGTGGACAGAAAAGCAACTTTATGACTGGAGTGCTTGCAACACAACTTTTACTTTCATCAACGGGAAGAATCACAGGTACTATGCTCTTTCATATATGAGCATCTCCCTACCTGGAACGTTTTTGTGAGCCCATGCAACCAAGTATATATTGTTATTTGGGACCCCCATTGACTGCCAAGTAGTGCTTTACCCTTGATATACACTGATCAGAAATATTCCCGTTGTAGATTCAGTTCAGACTGCCTCTCAGTGTTTCCTTTCTCTAAGCTACTGGCTGATGAAGTTGGCCAGTGTGGAAGTTGAAGGTCAATTAAAAAAAATCAGCACTCCATCAATTTTTCTAATCTCATCCTTTATCACTCTCCCCTTATCCACTATTCCAGCCTTGGTGACATTCCATCCCTTCGTTAAGCATGCCAAGTACACTTCAATCTCAGCGTTTTGGCACTATTTCCTCTGCCTGGAGTACTCTTATACCTCATTGTTGTATGACTGCTTTTTTTTTTTTTTTAACCGTACAAGCCTCACTTCAAATGTTAACTCAGAGATTTTCCCCACCTTTTCTAAAGTACCCTCCATTTATTTTAAATTCCATTAAGCTACTTTATTATTTTTCTTACCATTTATTATTCTCTGAAACTATTTTACTAATTTTATACTTTATTTATTGACTCAGTTTCATAGAATCAACACCCCATCTGAACACTCACTACTGTATTTACAACATTAGAATAATGTCATAATGTCAGAGTATTAAACCACAAATAGTGGTTGATAAAAAGTTGGAATAGATGAATGAAAAAAGCATTATAGATAGAGAGCAATTCAAGACTATAATTTGGGTCCAAAGCTGAAATAGGGTTTTCTCATTGTCCTTCTGCATTGTTGACTGAATTGTCCACTTATTTGCAGATACAGCTGCTGGAAAACCAAAAGGCCACTACATCAGGCCAAGACTCATATTTTTCACTTCTTAAAGTCCAGTTCTTTCTACTATACTGAATGGTCAACATAGAAAGAGAAAGAGGGACTCAGAACCAAGTGATTCTGCTGAACATTAACAGTGACCACACCCAAATATTACCTTGGATAAGTCACTAAGGGAGAGGATGTGAGGGTAAGGGGATTGGAGAGGCATGGCAAAAGTGCTCCCCTAGGCAGTTCTCTCCTGTGAGACTATATTCATTGGGACTGTTAGGAAAATCTAAAACAGATATACAAAACCAAAACAGAATATACGGCCTAGCATAACTGATAAGTCCAAGAATTGAATTAGCCTCAGAGTCAACATGACAAGAGGCTTCGTATTAATAACAAAAGGACTCAGTTTCCCTTTATCTCTTAACTTTGCATCATTTTTTCTATGGACTGCTCTTACAGGTTCCTTAGGGTGACTCCAGTAGCTGTTATCATTAGTCTTAGTTCTACTGTCACATTTGGAAGGAGAAAAACACTGTCTCAAAGTCCTAGCAAGATCTCATTGCATCTCTTTGACTCTGATTGGGTCCCTTGGGCATCCTTGAAGCAATCTCTAAAGCAAGGAGATGTACCCTGGTAACTAGCCACTTATGAGCACACACCCACTGCAATGGCTATGGTCTTGAGCAGTGGTTCTCCAAAGTAGATTGTGATGCTATTATTTAAAATGGAGTAATAAACTATAGTCATTCTAATCCCTATTTTTAACCAATAAAGGAATGAAGAATAAGATTTTAATGAAAATATGAAGAGAAGGGCAATTCACGTTTGCCCTTCATCATGAAATAAAATGTGCTATACTTTTACAAGTTGAATAGTCTGGTCAGGGTCAGACTCAAACCTTTTAGGGCACAGGGCAAGAGCACAGGGGCCCAGGAACTATTATAAATGAGTATAAATTAATCTAACAAGTACACATGTTGTATCCTACCACCTTAAAAAATACTGTTTTATATTAAAAAAAAAGAAATGTATTTAAATGCATGTGTTTTATATTCTAAAAGTAACAAAGATAACTTATTTTTATTTTAGATATTAGACCATTCTGTTGATAGGCCATTAATATTTGAATGAGTAATAAAAAGACATGCATGACTCATGTTATATTTGATAATATTAATTTACTTATATTGCTTTCAATCGGACTAAGGCGATAATTAGTTTGTATTAATCATATTTTCATATAAGTTCTATTCTATTGAAAGTAATGAATTAAAGAATTATAAAATAAACAGAATTTTATTCAAATTATACAAAATTTGAATACACTTTTATCAAAATACAAACTATGGTAAATTTAAAGGGTAAAATGTGATTATAATATTTTCCCTGTAAAATATTTATAATTATAAATTAAAAGGCAAAATACCAACTATAATGAATGATAAGCAATATTTGAAATTTTTAAATAAATATTTAATTTAATTTATTAATTCATATGACATTTTCTAAAAACAAAACTTTTGCAATATTTTAGCATTTAATGTCTATCTAGTTGCTAATGTAAAGATTTAGTATCATACTTTATGCATTATTTATAGAATTCCATGTACAACTTTAAGTAATATGCATTTTTACCTTATTGAAAATATTCCTCACTTGCGGTGTCTGGTTCTTACAAATCATGTGCTATTTCGTTAAGTTCCTCTTCCTGGATCCAATTATTGCACTTATCAAAGTATCTTTTAAAATCTAATATATGCCAAAAATATGACAGATTCATAAAATATTAATGTTTTAATGCTATGCTAGAAGTTGTTCACATATTTTACATGTACTTTCATGCGAAAATGTTTAGAAAAATGACCCTCCACTGTCTCCCATTGACAGGAACAGGGTCAGGACTCCAAACTGCAACCTTCATGTTTTCCGAACTTGCCCAGGTAATCACTTAAAACTCGCATTTGGTACTGCTTACATGAAGCTCTGTGGTTTGTGTTTTACTCAGATCAGTGTTCATAACAGATGCTTTTAAAATGCCAATGCAGTTTTCAGCCACAACCACTGAGTCAGGGTTTAAATCCAACATCTGGCAATATGTCAGAATACTCTACCAGCCACAGTTCAATAGAATATTTAGACAACCAGCAGAGCTGGTTTTTCCAATACTGTCTTCTCTATTATCCAGGTACTCAAATAGGAAGTCTAGAGAATAGGACTTGAGTAATAAAATAGAGAATTCTGTGAGAATGGTACTTATTTAGTGACACAGAAAAATGAAACAGCAGCCAGTGGCTATTTCCACTGCAACTGAACTTCCTGTTTGTTTTAGTGCAGGCCCAATCACTGCAGCTTACCTAACCCATAAGATTCCTTTACCAGTTTAACCAGCAATACACATGTGAAATACATACCTTTGAGTTTTTACAAAAAATGATTTTCAGAAGCAACTGAAGTAAGAAAATGACTACCTTCAGCAACAAGATTGATAGAACAGAATGCATTCAAATAGACAAGTAGATCAGGATAAATAAAATTAAACTTACCTTCAGAATAACCAAATAGACATGTTATAATACTCTAATTAACAAGATATAGACATCCTTTTTTTGTTTTTTAAAGTGCACTATACTTAAGATAATTTTAAGTGTTAGGCAATATTGTGTATTGTGTCACAATTAAGAAATAAAGATACAATAATATATTTTATTAGATCAGTATGTTAAATAATGAAAATTTACCTTTAATGAAGATTGTTAAAACTCACATATTTTACAGGACGTCTTCTTAGCAGCACAATTTCTTTGCTATTATTAAAAATATAACAGGTTTATTCATCTTATTGATTATTGACTTGTAGATAGCTTTTTAAAAATTATTTGAACAGCTAATTGTTCTTCTTGGTTAAATACTTCTTAGTACAAAATATCTTCGAAATAGCCATCTATCTATAGTGCTATGATCAGTATACTTTCAGTTTTGCAAACGGAAGAAAGTTGTCATTTGAAAACATGCTTTCTTATATAAAATATATTTTAGGTTACAAAGAGTTATGGACATAAAATTCAGATATGAGCATTGGGTTGGCAGAATTTGTACTAAAAAGTTAATAAAATTGTTAATGTGTACCATGACTTTCCAGTATGTTCAATGAAAAACAAAATATAATTTTTACTTCTACATGGCATACTGTTGTATACACTAAATGAGCAGAAGGTAGGTATGATGGCATGAAAATATTTGGTAATACACATGCATATAGGCTCACGTTATGTTAATTATCAGTGGACTGCCAAATCTTCCTGTTTTATTGACTGTATGAACAACCACAAAGCATGTCACAGGTTTACTCAGAAACAGTCTCCTTCTAACATATTGATTTAACCATGCTTAGTTATTATGACTGGTGTGCTTCATTTTACACATAGTTTTATCTTATGTGAGTGTTTTGTGTGTGTGTGTGTGTGTGTGCTGGGACTATGTGTGAGTGTAGGTAAATGTGTACCCAGATCTATTTTAAGATACATGCATGAAGCTGGAACATTGATTTTGTCAGTGTTTGCCTTAATGGTAAAATAATATTTTTACTACTCCCTGGTCCCAGTTCCTCACATTTGAATCACTTTTTATAGTCTCAATAAGTATCAAGGTGAAGATATTACATTAATTAATTATTATCCATTAAAAATCATTAAAGTGTATGGTCACCTATATTTTGTTGGAGAAGGTTGACTAAAATTTTGAATAGAGTGAGATGCTACAAGGTTATCTGAAGTGCCAGAGAATCTCTTAAATGTATTGAGTGCCTTTAACACTAGAAGTCAGTAAAGAAAAACAAGGAGTTATTTAAAGGCTTTAGTAACTCCATGACCCTATATAAATCCACCCCTCTGCAAAGCCATGCATTCCTCAGGGATCCATGCATTCAAAATGAACCTTGGGTTTTCAAAACAGCCTATTGTAAACTGTGGATTTAAACATCTATGTTAAATTTCAGTTTCTGAAACTAATGCTCCCTTGTGTAATCAAATTTATGAACAACAGATCATGATGTTTTGTTTTAATAATAAAAGTATTTTTAGGTTATGCAGTTAAAGGGAAGTGGTCAAGTACAGAAAGTACAGCAAGTACAGAAAGCATAAACCATTTCTGTAGCTATTTAAATCATAAACCATTCTGTGACTTACAAGAACTAATACCTTAAAATATACAACATAAAATCCTAGAAATATTCTTAAGGGTCTATAATATATTTTCTCTTTTAACTCATGTTTCTATAGTGGAACTAAGAAACCATTTGAAGTTAGCCATATAATATCATGTAGTAACTTTAGAGACTTCCAGTATGTGCCTACTTGCTAAAGAATATTCTACAAGAGACATTTGAACATATTGGGTGTTTAGTGATACTAAAGTTGAATTAATTGTTAAAGTGGGGGAAATACAGATGATAAATTGTAGTACCTACAGGATTACAAACTATAGACTATTCATTAGACTACTATTCATTAGATTCTGCAGAAAGTTTTGCCAAAACAGTCATGATCATTTTATATAGTTTCTGCTTATTTTTATCAGTCTAATCTTATTCTATTGTTTCTCTAAGAGTTAGAATATTCTAGTATAGGACTACACATTCTGTAGTCTTATGAAACAAAACACAACTGGATCATTCCCTCAGTACTGTAAGGATAATATTTTTTCCTTACATGGTTTCATATCAGTCTTGTGTTCAAAGACACTGGTTTGGGGAAGTCCTACAAAGCTTGGAGGCAGTCAACAGATCACTGCATTGTCTTTTGCAAGACTCTTCAACAAAGACTCAAAGACTGAGACACAAGGCATATCTAAGAAATCAGGGTTGGAAGTCAGGTCAAACAAATAATACTTGAGAAAGCAGAGATCTGAATAATTTGGAATCAACAACCAAAAATGTTGTCATTGGAAGGAGGATATAGCTATTTATGCTTGTGGTACAGGGAGGAAGAAGCTTGGCATCTCTGACTCCATATTGTATCTACCTTTGATGCTGCTTTAACCTCTGAGTCATAAGCCTCAGCTTTGGCCTATGCATTGATATAATCACTAAAGGAATTTTGTCTACAGATTAAGATTTGTGCAAACAGCCCCTTACCCAAAACTTGCCTCCCAAGGGGAGATAAGGAAGTATGAACAAAAATAGTGATTGTCTTGTCAAGATTTATAGTAACATTGCGATTAGACTCACATCAACCCAAGTCAAGTGTCCAAGAACAAAGAGCTTTTACAATCCTCCTTGGACCCTTGCTGGTACCTGATCTTAGCCCCTTCCTGCTTGCCCCTTCACTAGCATAAAAGAAGCTTGAATTCTACCCTAAATTAACATTGTTCTTTAGGACATTAGTCCACCATCTACTCAGTTCCCTGGCTTTCTGAATAAAGTTGCTTTCCTTGCTCCAACACCTTGTCTCTTGACTTATTGACCTGTAGTATGGTGAGTGGTGCATTTGGACTTGGTTACATTTGTATAAAGGCATCACTATTGGGTAACTGTATTCTTTGGAATGTCATTTCCATATTTGAATAAGTGTCCTTAATTTGTGGCCTCAGTTCCCAATGTAGAAGGCAGAATTACCTACTGCATTTGCCCCACTTGTGTCTAGGTTTTAGGCATATGATCTAAGTGCTGTCATTCAGAAGCAGCCTCCTATAAACTACAGTTTAGCAGAAAGTTGAAGAAGCGTTTGCTATTTGTAATCTAATCTTTGGGGAGGGGAGTGAGGTGAAGATTCAAAAGTGGTAGTGACCAAAGCCCTGCACCAAGCCCCATGTTCAGTGTCCATAGAGAGTTCACAGTGAGAAATAAAACATGCTCAGGCAGTCTTCCAAGGCCAGTTGTTTGTGCTACCTAAAAATTTTATAAACTACTCAATATCTTTAGTAAGATGGATTTTGGATTAAACTAGATAAATGCAATTATATTTATTAGTTAAAGAATACTGACTGAGACCATATGAGCATGTAAATATAAAGGCATGTATTGGGGGGAAATATTTTTATCTTACCGTCCAAAAAGGATGGATTACAATGCGTTTGGGTGAGAATTGTTTGAAAAGATCAGAATGAAACTAGCAATAATATTGACTCATTTCTGAGCATATGAGAGTAACTTTGGATTCCTTATATCTACCCTGATTACCACAGCAAATAATTCAGAATTTGAAACCTGGGTGATACTAAGTGAAGTTGCAGGTGCCCCACCTTCAATGACAAAAGTGATCCATCACCTCAAAAGGAGTCAGTCCATAATTTCCTATTAAAATTGTGAATACTTCATTGTTGCTCCTTTAATGCAGTTGTATTTGCTTACTTATATTCCTATAGTTTATTTGTTGCCTCATAGTGGAAATTTGGAGGAAAACAATACATAAAATCAAAGTATATGTAGTGGAGACCAAGAAAAGGTAAATAGTTCTCCAAATATTTATTCTTGGAGATTTTCTACAAAGTTTTGCTACTTGATGTCTCTTAATCCTCAATGAAAATTTCATCTGTAATGAAAAGACATAGTACTTTTTCTTATTGCCATATTTTCTTAATTCTAAAATGACATTTCTTCACATTTAACATTTTTAAAATCAGGGTGGTTTAGATCAATGTGTGTATAATATCTGTTATGTCAATTAATCTTCTCCCTATCTTAATGATAAGAAAATACCAATTTAGCTAATAATTAATTCTATTAATCTGTATGAGTAAATGATATATTTGATGGTATTCATAATTATGATATAATATTATATATTTAATTGTCAATACTGACATACACATACATTAAAATCCCCAAGTATGATTTGCAGTGTTTTCCATGCCACTGAAGATTAAAGATGGTGTCTCCACTTCCAACTGTAATATGACCACAACACTATTTCACTTTTATAATGTGCTTTACCTGAGGTCTTTATTCAAAAAGAGCAAGCTGTTTCCTATCTTTGCTGTGTTGTCTTTACACCTTTATTTTCCAATTTTTCCTTCTTTTGCTACATTAATTAAGAGAAATTTTAAAAGCCCATATTCACTCAAAAAATTAACTAAAAACCTTCAATTTACTTGTTAGCATATTTCAGATGCCAGAGTCTAAACACAATTTTACCAGGAAGAAGTTGGTTTTGGGGTGGAGTGTTTGGCCAGATTTTGAATTCAAATAATATTTCTATTAATCTTATTGTTGTTTTTATTGTTATGAAACATCCCACATTCAAAATTAAAAACAAATAAACCCTCTTTAGTTAATAATATAACTTTAGGCTGAAAATGTTAATATACTGTGTTTCAGTTATGCATTACATCCATGTTTATTCCCCTTAAGTGGATTAACTTAATCTTATTAATTAAATTCATATTTACACTGTAGATTTGCTCTTTATACTCAATTATTTCCACATTTGTTCTTAGTAAAGTTTAATGGTATGGCATATTAGATTTAGTTTTACTATGTTCAGATCATTTAGTTTTCTGGTCCCACAGGATACTGTATATGAGTGGCATGGAGGTTTGTGTGAGTATCAGTGGCTTCCAAAGAGAAATTCTGCTGCTTACCCCTGGCAGAGGCAGATGACTTTTTCGATGATACACCTTGCATTAGTGTTCTAGGGTTGCTGTAATAAAGTACTGCAAACTGACTAGCCTAAACAACCAAGATATATTGTCTCATGGATCAAGGTATTGGCAGGAATATACTCATTCTAAAGGCATTGGGGGAGACTCTTTTCCAGGTATCTCTCCTAGCTTCTACTATTTAGCTGACAATCTTTGGTGTTTCTTGGCTTGGAATTACATCACCCACATTCTTTGCCTTCCTGTTCATGTGCCATTCTCCCTGTGTGCTTCTGTTTATGACACAAACCATGTTGGATGAAGACCCACTCCAGTAACCTCATCTTAACTAATTACTTTATGCAATGACTTTATGTTCAAATAAGGTCATATTCAGAGGTCCTTGGGGTTAGGACTTCAACATGTAAATTTTGAGAGGACACAATTCAATTTTTAACACATCTACATAAAGTAGTCTATGGAACTTTATTCTATAGAAAAGAACATGTAAGGCACCTGCTCTCTTAGCATCCTTAGAAATTTTTTTTTTATGAAAAGATCGAGGTTTTGACTAACATGACAAAGCCTTGCTTATATTTTCTAATATAAAAGCATTAATAAAACAAAAACTCTGTGTTAAAAATTATTTCTAACAATATTAATTTCTTAATGTCATTCTTAGGCCTGTTTTTTGAGCCCTAGAGGTAAGGCTGGGGAGCAGTGAGAAGACCATGACATTAGGAATAGCACAGATAATTGATGATGAAGGTTTTGAAAATCATCTGCGTATGTCAAAGATTTCTTAATGCTTTTGCTAGAAAGTAATCTTATTGCTAAAAAGTCTTGTCATTGTTAAAACGTTTTAGGTATTTCTGATGACGTTTTGTTATCAGTCAACTCTCTTTCTTTTTACATCTTCTGAAATTTAAAACTCAATTGTGTTCTTTACCTGAATGAAAAGTAAATAAATCCTTAATTAAAAGATTCCATGCTGTATATTTTTGTTGTCTTTTTCATAATTGAAACTTTATAAAAGTATGGGTTATGTCATTTTTTAAGTTCAAATAATATAATTTTAATACTCATTTTAAATACTTTTTATAATGAACTACTATATTAGATTTTATAAAATGCAGAAACAATAGTTTAGTTCTTTCATAGAGGATACTGTTCCTTCTGAAGATATTGTGCCCAGAAAACCCTTCTGTGGGGCACCTAAATGACTACAATTCATGTTACATAGATTGATAATGTCATGCTCAAGCTTCTCTTTCATTACACAGACCATTAATCAGGAAATCGCTGCCTAGTTCTACTTGAAGGTTTTTCATGTTAAAACTGTTTTCTGTGGTTGGAAACTTGTTTTTCTTCCTTTACAATCGCTTCAATTTTTGATGACCCCAACAAAATATGCTTTGTTGGTTGTAATTGTTGACAGAATTGTGTTGCTGAATTATTATATTCAATAAACTCTGGAGTTTGATCACTGCCTGTATGTATGAATCCATATTTATCTCTGCCATATTCAGTGTCTTCTGAAGATAGTAACCAACTAGAGTAAAACCACTGAGCAACTAGCATATCACCTGATCAGAAATTTATTTAGTTCTGAATTTAGTGTCCAATATACTGGAAAAAATGATTGGTACTTCACTCCACTGAGCCAAATCATTCCCTTAATCTTGATATAAAATTTTACTTTTACCTTAAGCCTATTTTTCACTTTTTAAATCATCTGCTCAGTTTCTTTCCCTCTTTCAGTATAGGACCTTAGATGACAAGCCAATCTCTTCTACAATATCAATGGATACATATAGCTATGTTGGATAGAAAAATCATTGTTTTCTTTTATACATATTGAGTGGAATATGAAGAAAATATGGATCCTACTCTTAAACATTTCCAATAGAGAACACCTCTGCATATTAATTCTATGGCTCTGATTCTTGCATTAACTCTCATCAGCCTGACAGTTTATCATTAGCTTAATTTGTCTATATTGCTACATATAAATTCTTTTCATAAAATGACTCTATCTCTTCAAGAAGCTTAATTGTTTTAATTGTATTATTCTTTAGGTTAAAAAAGACTACAAGTTACAAAATCATTGGATTCATTCCCATTATAATGGAAAGGCTAAAGAAAACTCTCATTATACCTAATAAAATACAGGTAATTCCATTTTACTTGACACTGGTGTACATAACATTTAAGTCTCCATTATAAAAGATTAGTTAATGAATGTTATTCAGATAGTTTGAATTTTATTGTAGTCACTCTCTGAATTATCTATGTCATCTTTACAAAGTACGTTCTTTCTTGCTTTGGAAGATGACATTTAAGGGACTTTCTTTTGACATCGTTTACTAAGTGTCTATCATGTTATCTGCCTTATAGCATGAAAATGTTTGAAAACACATCAGGTTCTTGTATGGCTCAAAATTATTCTGTGATAAATGTCAATTATGGTCTAGTTACATAATCAAAACAAAAACTGACTCTTTACCATAGCACAAATATGATAAGGGGTCCAAATGTTATAACACATATTCAAATAAATATTACAAATACACACACAGAAACACACACAAATATATATATATATATATATATATATATATACACCCACACATACATATACGTATGTGTATATTCAGTTAGAATATAAGATTAAGAGTTGATGGAAGATGTCAAGGAATAAAACTCATATCAACAAAATATATTTCCATTTGTCCCACATGTTATTGAGCATCAGCACAATGGAGAGTGTTTCTGTGGATCTGGGGCTCTTACTGTGAGCCAGTGGGTGCTGTCCAGACTTCCAAAGATGAGGCTGGAATTGAAAGGATCAAAATGAGCTAGAGATTAAAACCAGCTGCAACTGCCAGTGACTGCTACAGGGGAGTTACTGACAAAAACAGCAAGCAAAAGAATAAAGAGCAAGTCCTTGTCCCTCTTTCTGATTTCCAATCTTCCTCTATTAGTGTAATGTAACAAGAAGCCAGCTGGCAAAAAATAAATGTAGTTTGCTGATTCTCATCCATGACATCACAACGTAGGATATAGATCATTGGGTTTAGAGTTGAAAGAAAATAGTTTAACAACTGGAAGACTAATAATAAACCAAGAGCTTTATTGATGCGGCAGCCACCATGGCCTTCTCTCTTTGTCTGTGAACTTGTTCTTGTCAAGTCTATCAATATCCTTCCAGCAGTAATGCAAGAACAGTGTACTTTGGACCCTGGCCAGGGGTTTCAGTGCCCATTTACCCCATCTCTTCTCTGGCAGTGTCCTTGGCTAAGACTTTAACTCCTGATTCAGCTCCAACTCTGGAGCTTGAGACAATTTTTGTAAGATATCAATGTTTGCTAAATTAATCTTTAAATTGATTACATTTTAGTTAAAATTTCAAGTACATATATTTTTGAAAGGAAAAGTTGATATAGCTGGACAAATAAAATACAATTTTTTTAAATTGCAAAAATTAGCAGGATCTATATCTAACTGACATTAAATCATTTTATGAAGTAACAATCCTGCCTGAAATTGTCCAAGAAATAGACTAATTAATAAGTGAAGAAAATTACATAGTCCAAAAATATAGGGAAAACTTCAGTGTCATGATGAGGACGGTGCAGATTTGTGTGTGTGTTTTTTTTTAATAAGATTGCTGCTCTTATAAAAGATTTGACTTATATAAGTTTGAAATAAGAGAGTTTGGGTTCAAATTCTGTATCTAACAATAACCAATTATTAATTTTCAGAGTTTGGGGAAATTCGTATAACTATTCAAAGTCTGATAAAAAAAATGAGAATTGTAACAGTGACTTAGAGTTGTTTAGAAGATAGTTGCTCTTTTACATGTTATGAGACATATGCTACAATATGAATCAGTTTTCACAGAAAAGGGGGTGTGATTGTTTAAAAAAAACCTCAAACTGACTAAATATACAGAGACAGTTTGTTAAGTTAAATAAATTAAGTCAATAGATTAGCTAGATTTCAGTTACATTTAATAAGAAATTAGGGCTTTTTTTCTCTGCTATTCTCTGAGCTTCTCACCCTTCCTCTTTCTTTTATCCTTATTTTAGCAAAATTTCTTCAACGGTCCTGGGCTTGCTACCACTTACCATATGTACTTACCATCATGTAAAAATAAAGAGAACTCTTCTCCAAACAAAATATAAAAGTCTTGGTATAGTCTCTGATTTAGCCATCCTAATTCACATGTGCAGACCTGAACCAATAGATGCGAACAAGAGACTATATCATAGCTGATTGGCTGAAAATCTCAGAGGAAGTATGAGTTTTAAGTTAGGTTTTGTCAAGATTCTCACTCTATTTGTATGCAGTCTTTTTAGCTACCTCTTGCTCTTTTGACCTCTTTATTTCTTCAGCGGGTTTTCCTCAAGTTAGTGATACAACTACCAGTGACCCAGGCTTTCATACTGTTACAGCACAACTTTGAAAGGAGAGACAGCTGATTTTCCACAACCATTTATTGAAAGTACAGGGCTTCATTCTTATTTAACAAACATGTTTCATCTGAAATAATTATATTGCTGGGATAATAGAATGTTTCTGATTAGCTTGGGCAAATCACAGACCGATTCTGAATTTGAGAGTGGAGTTATCTAGGTAAAGTGTAGGCTGTGAAGAATTAGAGACTAGAGGGACAACCATAGTGTACATTTTTTTTGGTTTGTTTTTAATTTTTATTGGAGTATAGTTGATTTACAATATTGTGTTAGTTTCAGGTGTACAGCAAAGTGAATCAGATACATATACGTATATCCACTCACAGTGTACTTTTATATAGGAACCGTGATTACAAAAGTCATCAACTGATGTGAAACTTGGCCAAAGAATTCCAGCCCTGACTAGGAGATAAATCCCATTTTATTCCACATGAAAATCGTCATAAAAGCAAAACCATTAAATTGATTTTTTGAAAAAAATCTACTCTCATTTTTTCCTGCATATTTAAACAATATTATGAGCCAGAATAAACAAATACATTTATTCAATGCTCATCGTGTCAGTGAATATACTATGTTATTTATATTTTATTTATTTTGCTATGTTATTAATATAAATACTATGATCCAATCCTAGAAATTTTAAGAAGTCCTTGTCAAAAATTAGCCTGTAATCTAAGCAAGGGACAAAAAATAGAATGAACAGAAGTAG
Source organism: Grampus griseus (assembly GCF_964374135.1). Taxonomy (NCBI): domain Eukaryota; kingdom Metazoa; phylum Chordata; class Mammalia; order Artiodactyla; family Delphinidae; genus Grampus; species Grampus griseus. The sequence goes on along the minus strand of NC_138998.1, from coordinate 119,232,068 downwards.
TATATCTATGAGTAAAATTACTGGTCCAATGGATATACGTATGTTTAACGTATTAGATGTGGTCAATAAGGATTCCAAAATTATTACATCTAAATTTACTCTATTGCTAGTCTCTATATGACATTAAGTAGGTACAGTGTATATAGATTCGTCTTATAAGAACTTGACTATTCATAGCAGGAGGCAGACCTGGAGTTTGTAGAGAGAAGGCAAGGACAACTGTGAGTGTTTCATGGAAAACTTGATCATTTTCATATGGCAGGGAACATGTCAGTAAAGAGAGAGGCAAAGGTACAGGCAAAAGGGAGACTAAATGATGAAGCAATGTCCCAAGACCAGAACAAGGTCATTTGCTATTCATTTATTATAACATTTTACTCTTTTAAGTGAGGATTATGACATATTCTATGACATATTACAAACATAAATGAATTATCCTGAATCATATAGAAATTCCAACTATAATATCAATATAGATCAATTTTATCTAGAAAAAATTGTAGAGTGAAATATTTTCCAAAGATTACTTACATAAATTACTATCAATGCCAACTATCACTCTCAAGTAGCTCTACCAATTAACAGACCTAAAAATCTTGGTGTCATTTTATTTGGGTTTAAATCTATTAGAAATGGATTAATAAAAACTGATCAATCAAGCTTATATTTAATCTTCAGTTATCTGGTATTTTCCCCTTATTCAAGATAATGTTTATGACTGCTTTAGAATTACCATGTATTAAATTTGGACACACTCTAACATAAAGTTAAAAGGTTAAAATTTGCTTATTTTCAAAATTAAAACTTATAAATTGGAAATATAAATGCAACAAAATTAAACTTTAACATTAGAAATATTTCATATTCTTTTTATTGTTTCAACTCTAAAGAAGAATATTGATTATGATATCCTTTCCTTAATATTTACTACTCTTTATTTGGTATTTATAAATTACTTAACCTGTACTTTTGAATGTTGTTTAAGAATAGAATTACTTAAAACAATAGTCTCAGCGACATACATATACAATTATGTAACTGCTGTCATATTCTGATATTAGCAAGTTTAGAATATAATTTTTATCACCATAATGAAACATATACTCAATAGTTATTTTTTTCAGTTTTGTATCTCATTTAATTTTACATCCATATTGTACAATATAATCACTTACTTGGAATAGCTACCAAAGATATTTTGGTTACTTGAGTGAGTATATACAGGCATATCTACAAATGATTCCATTTACTTTAATATATATTAGCCTTTTCTTGTTTCAAATAAAATAATTACATTATTGTTAAATTATACATAAAATATATGTGCATATACCTATGTATATATATAAAATTTTGAAGAAAATAATGAAATTTTGAAGTTCGAGGATGGATAAAGTTTTCAAAAACAGAAGGTGTATCTAACTCTGCACATTATTTTGAGAAATGGTTAAATTCTAAACCATTGATATTGGGGACAGCAATAATTAAAAATTCTGACTGAGAAGTTTTCTTTTGATGGGCACTCAATGCCTGTCTTTTTTACACTAAAATACTATTTTATGATTTCAGTGTATCACACTTTTCCTAAATTTGTATTATATGTTATGAATAATGAAGGAATGTATGAGTTCTCCTTTAGCCTGGGCTGAGAAGTGTAACAGCCAGATAAATTTATTTATGAAGTACAAGAGCATATACCGTCACTATTTAATTATAAACTTCACTTGTAGCTATACTTGCATAAAGGTATACATTCTAAAGGTTTATATCTGCACATTTTATCTATATTTTAATAGTAAATTTTGATATACCCAGAGAGAAAAATAAAATAAATAAAAGGAATCTAACTACCGAGGGGTAATCAGGAGATTCTGATGTACCAAACGCCACATAAAGTTGTAGCAATTAAAATTCTCAAGCCAAAATGAAAGCAGAAGAGATCAGTTCCTTAAGACAAAGTTGCCCCAAGAGCAGTATGGATCTATTTGTTTTTTACAAAATGTTTGTTTGCAATATTGTACAGTTATTAAAATCAGAAAACATTTTTTTCCTGTACTGTCTCCTTTCATCCTTACAAAGGTAGATGTATGTGCAACCTGTAATATGTTGTTTAAATACTGCCAAATTCTTTAGTTTGCCTTTATCACTTACCTCTGTACTTTTTTTATTGGATTTAACTTACTATTGAAAAACCAAGGGAAATGTGGTGGCATATGGCAAGCAGTAGATGTAAATACTCTGTTTCTCTGGTTCTAAGAGCAGTGATATACACTGTATTTGTCTGCTTAGATTCAAGTCCCAGCCTCCCTTAACGCTACGGCATGTGAATTATTTGATGTCAATTAATTTGCCTTTTCTCCCAAATCACAAGAATGTTTTCTCTACCTTATTCTTACTTTTTACTTTTTTAAAGATACTGGCAGTTTTACAGTAAATGCTTTTACTATTGAGAGCCTGTCACAGACAAGTACAAACCACTTAGAAAGTATAGGCGTGCACAGAAATCACAAAAAAAGTTTTTTTTTCAACTTACATAAGCTAGACTCATGACATTTTAATAAGATATAAAAATATGCTTATGTATTGAGGTCAGTTTGTGATGAAAAGCTGATATTAAGGAAGTCAAAACCATAGGCCCTGACAAATACTTGCCCTATATGTGTATGCCCTTATCCATTATCTTTTACCAATTGTTAGTTTTGGAAAATTCTCATAATGAATTCCCTTTCACTTCATCAGATGATTTCAAAAGCATATATGGGTATGTATACCATTTCTTAACAGTCTCCTATAGAAAACCTACCACTGAATCTGAGTGATTTATAGTACAATGATATAGAATTGATGCTATTAATTCTCCCCTTGAAGGTCCAAATAGATGAAAGTATGACACATAAAGCAATTATCTCCAATATAGCAAGACATATAAATAAGAATTTGGCCACTTTTATGCATATAATGAGCCCCAACTAAAAGAAAAATGATAATGCTAAGGATTAGAACTGGAGATATCTCCCTTAGCATAAACAGTTATTCACTCTTTCAAAACTGAATAATATGTACTGATTACTTCTTATGCACTAGGTGGTGATATATTTGATATCCTAGAGAAAATAAATGTCTAGTGAGTGGAAAAGCCATGTATGAAGATCACTTAGTGTACAATGCAGTATGTGCATCCATAAATGCATGAACAAAATGCTAAGGTCACTGAAATAACAACTAGCACAGAGACAGGAGGGTTTCAAAGAAGAGTAACAATGGATTTTAACCTATTATTGATTGCTCAATTTATTACTTTTGCAAAGGAAGTAGTGTGTTTTTGGCTATAATAATTATTAAGCAAAAATTGAATTATCAATGAATTATCATTTATACTCTATTTTCTCAATATACTCTATTTTCTCAAATGACAAAGGCTTCATCTTCTCTTAGCCTTTGTGAAACAAATGAATGAGGAGAATGTGACTAAGGGGAAATGGATCTGTGGATCTGTTTACTACCATTTACTAAGATAGACATAGGGGCATGATGTTCCTAAACTACTTATTTTTTTTTCCTTTCTTTTATATAGTCCTAAATATTACTTGTGTTAAATGGGGAAGAGTAGTTTAGATTTGGCTGTGGTCTTCAGCTAGTTGAAACCTACTCCAACTTCATAAAGTCAGTTTTGTTGTTGTTATTGGTGATTTACCATTGATAAGATGATTATTCTTTGAGATGGATATTAAAGACGGATTCCTGAAAATTTTACTGAGAAGAGCTGATAATAATCAAATTCTAGTATCTACCTAGTAACTATGACTGAGCCTATGTAAGGAAAAAAATGTGTGTAATAGACAAGTTCATGATAAGTCAATGGTGAAAAGGATTTTCCAAAAAATACAAAAAATGAGTACATCTTACACTCCACTAATTAATGTATATAAAGCATGATATTCTGTCTTCCTTTTCCTATACAGATCATACTATACCTATGAGTTTTGGGCAAATCTTTTTACTTAAAATATTCCATGGATGGTGAGTAGAACAACTAGGAGAATTAAAGTCTTGTTATAAAGAAATATAAATATCTACAAAAAAAGGAAAAATGATATTCAATAAAAAGGCAAAAGACCCAGAATAGCCAACACAATATCAAGGGAAAATAAAAAACCAAACAGAATTAGATGACTTACACTACTCAACTTCAGAACTTATTGTAAAGCTACAGTAATCAAAACAGTGTGATATTGATAAAAGACTAGACAAATAATTCAATGGAACTGAATAGAGAGCCCAAACATAGACGCACACAAATAAAAACGTGGGCTTGATAAAAGAGCAAAGGCAATTTAGTGGAGAAATGATAGTCTTTTCAACAAATGCTGTGGAAAGAAAGGGACATACACATGCAAAAAATTATGAATCTAAACATAAACCTTACAACTAACACAAAAATTAATTTGAAATGTATCATAGACCTAAATGTAAAATGAAAACCTCTAAAACTCTTATAATATAGAAGAAAATCTAGGGGAACTTGGGTTTAGTGATGCCAAAATATACAAAGAACTCTTAAAACTTAACAACAACAAATACAAACAACCCAATTTAAAAATGTGGAATACATCTGAACAGACACCTCATCAAAAAAGATACAGGTGAGAAATGAGCATATGAGAAGATGTTCCACATCATATGTCACTAGGGAGTTGCAAATTAAAACAACAGTGAGATACTACTACACATCTATCAAATGGCTAAAGATCAGAACATTGACAATACTGGATGCCGACAAGAATGTGGAGGAAAAGGAGCATTTATTCATGGCTGGCAGGAACACAAAATGATACAAGCACTTTGGAAGGTGGTTTTTCAGTTTCTTAAAAAGCTAAATATATTCTTGCTCTGTGATCCACCAACTATCCTCCTTGATATTTATACAAATAAATTGAACACTATGACCACCCAAAGACATTCAAGCAAGTGTTAATAATAGCTTTACTCATAATTATCAAAAATTACAAGCAATTAAAATATTCATCAATAAGTAAAAAAAAAAAATAGACAAACTGTGGTACACCCAGACAATAGAATATTATTCAGCGATGTAAAGAAAATGTGCTACTGAGGATTGGTTCAAGATGGCGGAGAAGAAGGACATGCTCTCACTTCCTCTGTCGTGAACACTGGAATCACAACTAACTGCTGAGCAATCATCTACAGGAACACTGGAACTCATCAAAAAAGATACTCCACATCCAAAGACAAAGGAGAAGGCACAATGAGACAGTAGGAGATGAGCTATCACAATAAAATCAAGTCCCATAACTGCTGGGTGGGTGACTCACAAACTGGAGAACACTTATACCACAGAAGTCCACCCACTGGAGTGAAGGTTCTGAGCCACACGTCAGGCTTCCCAACCTGGGGGACTGGCAATGGGAGGAGGAATTCCTAGAGAATCAGAGTATGAAGGCTAGTGGGATTTGATTGCAGGACTTTGGCAGGACTGGGGGAAACAGAGACTACACTCTTGGAGTGCACACACAAAGTAGTGTGTACATTGGCACCAGGGGAAGAAGCAGTGACCCCATAGGCAGCTGAACCAGAGTTACCTGCTAGTGTTGGAGGGTCTCCTGCAGAGGCGGGGGGCAGCTGTGGCTCACCAAGGGACAAGGACACTGGCAGCAGAAGTTCTGAGAAGTACTCCTTGGTGTGAGCCCCCCACGAGTCTGACATTAGCTCCCAAAGAACCCAGGTAAGTTCCAGTGTTGGGTCGCCTCAGATCAAACGACCAACAGGGAGGAAACCCAGCCCCACCCACCAGCAGTCAAGCAGATTAAAGTTTTACTGAGCTCTGCATACCAGAGCAACAGCCAGCTCTACCCATCCCCAGTCCCTCCAGTCAGGAAAGTTGCACAAGCCTCTTAGATAGCCTCATCCACCAGAAAACATACAGCAGAAGCAAGAAGAACTACAATCCTGCAACCTGCGAAACAAAAACCACATTCACAGAAAGATAGACAAGATGAAAAGGCAGAGGGCTATGTACCAGAAAAAGGATCAAGATAAAACCCCAGAAAAACAACTAAATGAAATGGAGATAGGCAATCTTTCAGAAGAAGAATTCAGAATAATGATAGTGAAGATGATCCAGGGCCTCGGAAAAAGAATGGAGGCAAAGATCAAGAAAATGCAAGAAATGTTTAACAAAGATCCAGAAGAATTAAAGAACAAACAGAGATCAACTATACAATAACTGAAATGAAAAATACACTAGAAGGAATCAATAGCCGAATAACTGAGGCAGAAGAACAGATAAGTCACCTGGAAGACAGAATGGTGGAATTCACTGCTGTGGAACAGAATAAAGAAAAAAGAATGCTCTCACCCCCTTTTTTTGGTAAGGCAAGAATCCTGCCTTGCCAAAAAAAAAAAAAAAATGTGCTATTAAGCCATGAAATTCCATGGAGCGAACTTGAATGCATTGTGCTAGGTGATTAAGAAAACCACTACATAAAGTCTGATTCTAACTATCTGACACTCTGGAAAATAATGAAACTATGGAGAATATTTTAAAAACTCAGCTGTTGCCAGGGGTTTGATGAAGAGGAGTAAGGGATGAACAGATGGAACACAGGATATTTTTAAGGCATTGAATCTATTCTGTATGGTACTGTAATGGTGGATATATGCCATTATACATTTGTCCAAACCCATAGAATGTGCAACACAAAGAATGAGCCCAAATGTAAACCATGGACTTTAGTTAATAATAATATCTTATCATTTGTAACAAATATAACAAGCTAATGCATATGAGGAGGGGACAGGGGAAGTAATGTAGTATATAGGAATTCTGTAGATTCCACTCAAGTTTTCTGTGAAACTAAAACTTCTCTTAAAAATAAAGTATATTCCTTTTCTCCACACCCTCTCCAGCATTTATTGTTTCTAGATTTTTTGATGATGGCCATTCTGACTGGTGTGAGATGATATCTCACTGTAGTATTGATTTGCATTTCTCTAATGATTAATTTTGAAGTATATGTAATATTTTAGATAGAATCAGCAGTATATATCCTAGACTTGGAATAGTATATATTGAAGGGTAAAAATTCATCCCACATGGAAGTATTTCACTTCAGCATGAGACCAGCATGAGTAGTCTAATGATTCAAAATATTAAATAGTGTGATTGACTGCTTTGGGGTATGGCAAATGTCTTGCCAATAGAATTATTGAAAGAGAGGCAGGATTAACACTCTTTGGTTATGGTGCTAAAGAGATTCATGCATGCACTGATGAGTCAGAAAAAATAAAATCTCTCAACATATCCAAACATGAAGTTATATGACATCATAATAAATATAATTACCAAGTTGCCAGTATACAGAAACAGTGATTCCATTACTCATTGATTTTTTTAGTTTTAATATGTGAGTGGCAAATTGACTCCCTCTTTGGAAAAATGTAAACCAAAAATGTAATGTGTGAACTTTTCATCCTAATTTAAGAAAACCAAGTTAAAATAATATTTAGGACAATGAGGATAATTTGAATTTGTGCTGACTATTTTAGATATATTAAGACATTATATATATAATATATATATGTGTGTGTTAATGTAAAATCAAAATATCTGTTAGTAATGAGTGAATTGATAACTAAGTTTTGCTTTAAAATAATCTAGCAAAATAAAAAATATATGGAAGCTATATAAAGGAAAATGGATAAAAACACTAAATATATAGTGATCATTATACTGTATTATTCATTATATTATTAGAGTTATATTAATTTTTCTTTTGTGTATGTTTGAAATTTCTTATTATAAATTGTGTATAAAAAATAACTCCTGGAAAAAATGATAATAAGAAATCAATTTGGGTAAATAATATGAGAGACAGATTGTAAAATAATGAAGTGAGGAAGATAAGAATTCAGAGGATAATAGTTTAAAGAAAATACTATTGCTGCCTTCAGAAAGATAAATGCAAATGTTGAGTTCATGAAATATTAACAGGAAAACAAAAATTTGTATACGGGAGGTATGTCACATGACATAGCAGTTAATAATGTGTACATAGTCCCGATAGTTAAGGCACTGACTCTGAATTTAATTTTTTAAATGTTATTATAAAAATGTTGGGAGTGGAGAGGGAAAGAAGAGGGTTAAAAGACTCATATCAGTCACAAGAAACAGACTATCTGACTTTGTTAATAATGTGTGAAAGTAGAGGTTTCAGTATTGGTGCATTAGCCCAATTATACACAAGTCCCAGGTCAGCTCACTCTGATATCTTTGGTCCCTTGTTGATAGTAGCAGTAACCAGCAACTTCTTCCACATCCATAAACAAAACAGAGAGGATAGGTAGCGACTTTTCACCCATGGCTTTCTCTTTCTTGTCTCCGCGGGAGCACTGTTCATAGAAATGCCTCCAAGATATTTTTTAGGTCCTATAGAACCAGGATATGTGCAGATATCCTGGCAGCAAGGAAGACTGAGGAACTGGGTATTTTAAATTTCCACACTTTATAAGGGAAGAAAAATTCTGCTAAAAAGGCAGAGAATAGAGGGAAGAATTGTAACCAATATTATTTATCGTAGGAGCTAGAAATTCCATTTGCCAGTTAAAAGCCATAAGGTAATGTATAAAATTATTGATTCCTGAAAGGAGAGTGAATAAAAATTTATTTGAGGTATATAGAAATATGTTCAAAACACTGCTAAAAATTTGGGAAGAAATTGCCCCAGGGGAAGGTAGAGAACACTCATTTATTGCTCTTTTTGATTACATAATATATATTTATTCAAATGTGTGTGTGTGCGTGTGTGTCTCTGTGTGTGGGTAAGCTCTTATGGCCCTTCCAAAGATGAACTAAACTACGTCATTTTAGAGTATGGCTGTGAGCTGATATTTGCTATCACATTTACTCTTTTTAATCAAATTTATTTTTAATAGCCAAGAATTTTGGAACAGGGAATGTGCTGTACCCTGCGGAATGCCATACATTCCATCTTCTTTCTTATCTGAGTAAATCAAATGTGCTTCAGTAATCATTTCTCAGGCACCTGCAGCCTGAGGGGCCCTGCCCTCAGAATGGGTCAGTGAGAGGCCATGTCACATACCGGCAATTCAAGGGATTCAACTGGCTCTTGTGGGTGTGTGTGTTCATGGAATAGTCATTTAATATAAAAGCCAAATGCTTCACTAACGTTCCGTGAACTGGATTTCCCTGGGGTCACCTCGAATAAGAAAATGTTATAAAAGGGGAGGGGAACAGAAAATAACTATATTAAGAACAGCCAGAGAACAAACTTGCAATGGGTTATTATAAAAAAGCCATTAAATCTCATGAAAATTTGGAGCTTTGTCTTTATGGATCCAATTCATGCAGCCGTTAGTATTCTCAAATTGCTACTTTTTTCTAAAGTTTCCCAAAGTGAGATAACAAGAGAAGTAATCAAAGAAGGGAAGGAATTCATGGGTTATGTCTTTTATTTTAAAAAGTGTGTATGTAGATAATATCTTGTTTATATTGGTGGAGATTTCAAATTTAAATATTTTAAAAGTTGTAAGCCACTGAATATTTTAACACCATCATGATTATGGAATACAAAAAATACTAAGATATATTCCTTGCCCCTGAGAAAATCTGAATATTTTTCAGGATAAAAATATAGAAATATACATTTCTGAGTATCTTCAAATATCCAATAAAATTCTCTATAATTTCTGGGGGTTTTGAGGTTTGTGTTAAGTAACTAAATTTACTTTATCTCACACAGAAGAGCTCAAAGAACCAGTATTCTTAGATTAACTTAGAATCACTGTATTTTTTTCCATAATTTAACTTCTACATTTAACTGCTTCTACATCCAGCAGTAGCCTACTGACTTAGTGTCTCAAGTTAAGGCCTAATCTGTTTCATCCAGATATAGATACTTGATGCTAATATGTGATTCTGATTTGTTAAGAATGGAGTACTCTCATTCACTACTGATGGCATGCAGAGTTGATCAGATGAGGTCATCTAACATAAGCCCAGCAGGCAAACCCCAAAACTGGTCACATTTTATGCATTTGCCTTGAATTAGGTTTTAACTTAGAATCCCAGACATGCCCAAGCCCTCTTAGGAACACATGTTTAGTTCCACACAGAAACTGAGAAGTTATAATGTGACTGTCTACATCAGTAGTTCATTGGATGACTTATTATCTTGCTGGTTTCCTTCCCCATTCTTGCCAAAGATGGCAGACATCCTATAAGCTCAGTTGAAATAACACCTTTATCTAGCTCAGATAACTTCATTTCCCATCTCATACCCTCCACTTTGAACTTTCTCACTTTGTTTTTGTTTCTCCAGTTTATACCCCATTGCTTTGTATCATCCCTAAATGCTTATTTAAGAATTTTTTGAGCAAATGCTGTATTATTATAGATATTTGGGAACACCATAGTGAAGGAGAAGAATCTAGAAGAACTAATGGGTTTACATTACAAATGATGACTGTTTTATACAGTTTAACTGCCTTTTTTATTTTACTTCTTCCAAAAATTTATCTTTATAAATGTTCCTTTGGACATATTTGGACACCAATGCCCAGAAAAGATAAAAAGACTCAGCTGAGGATAGGCACAATAAGTTCTACTGGTTAGGAAGAGGATTGGAGAGATACCACTTTCCATATATCTCTCCACTCTTCTCTGTTCCCTCAACCTTCTCCTCATCCAGGCTATTGTCCACACATCCACAGTCCATCCTGGGTATTTATCTTTCGCCTTATGATTATTCCAGATATGTAATCAAAATATAAATATATCATACTTCTCATATAATAAGTTACAAGTAATTCCTGAAGTGTCAGGTTTGGGGGAAGCTGACCCAGTCTATTTTTCACTAGTCCCCCTCTTGTCTCCTATTCTCCAGTCAAATTGAGCTATTATGTACTCCATGAAATTGGGCTATTTTCAGATTTCATGCCTCTGAAAATATATTTTTGTCAAAATAAAATGGCTTTCCCCCACACTCTTTTCATATTTCCAAGCATTCTTTTAGGTTAAACCAAATGATTCCTTTTCCATTTGCCTTCTTCAATTCTCTAAGCTTAAACCTGACTACTTTCTGTGAACTTATATAACATTTTAACTGGTTCAGTTTTCTTAAGACACATCCTTTTCTACCTTATGTGTTACAGATATTTACACCTATTTTATGTCTTTACTTGACTCCAACTTCCAGAAAATCGGTGTCAGAAGACTAAGGAAGGAATAACCTCCTGCTATTCTCATTAGAAATAATGAGAAAAAAAAAATAACTTTTTGATAAAATGTAATAACACCATGGAAGAGAGAAACAAGGATTTTAATTTTTTTCTTCGTGTATCTTGATGGGAAAGTGGGATATACAATCCTAGTCAGTAGCAAATAAAGGAGTCAGTCTACATAACCAGCTGATTGAATCAATGTGAGGGAAACAGGTGATGTTGATGGTGATGATGAAGATCTAGAGAGTCTTTAAGAGCTAGAGTCTTTACTGAACAATGGTTTTTCCACTCAATGAGAAGTTTTATAGGATTTATCTCAATTACTCTTTACAACATACCCAGGAGGTTGTATAATCCTCATTTTCTAAACAGACTAAAAGTCAGTTAAGAAAATTTTATAAGACAGAACCAAAATTTAATCCCATTGCTGTCTAGCTCTTAAACTTTTCATTCATAATAGTTTGTTCATGGTGTTTCGTATGTAGCAGCGTCGCTCCCTCACTGCGATCTATTGAAATTTAGCTCTCGACACAAGGATTTGAAAAAAAAAAAAAAAACCTTGTTCACTTTTTAAGAAATAAATTAAAAGACACAGTCTACATTCAATAAGCAACATGTGTTTAAAAAATGTAACATATTGTGGGGTGGCTGAATATACTAATACATGTAAATCCCAGGTTTTTCAAAGGAAAAAATAAGGATACGTTTGTGAGATAAAGATTTTGTAATACTGAGATTTCCTGGGAATACTCAAGGTCAAAATATATTCCCTGATTTAAAGCTCAGTATATCTATAATATAAGGCATTTGCCTCAATTATATCTACTCATACAATTTGAGGGCATGAGTTATTTTCTTCTGCTTCATATATCCCCAGCAAACTAGGAAAGTAGAAAATGCAGCCTAGTAATATTCCATAAAGCAAAAACACCCAAGGAAATGATTGTAATATAGCAATATTCATAGACAAAACATTTTCACCCACTGGCAAGCCAAATTTCATACCTATTTTCTCATTGTCTTCTTACTTAATAAGTTGGCAGTATTAGATCTGATTGACTTCTTCTTTTGCTTGCCTTTGCTTCCATCACATCCTGCTTATGATTTTTTTTTTTTGTTTCTCTCTATATGACTTTCACCTCTGTAATTATTTTTTAAGTTCCTCCTCTTCTAACCAACACTTGAGGGGGTGAGAGATTTTGAATGTTCTACTTTGGGTTCCCTTCTCACTTGATATTTTCCTCCTAAATTATCCATTCCCAAAAGTGCACCTCTCTTCAAAGTTGCCTTTTGGTTTCCTGCAAATATATACCTGTGTTTTTAATGTATGTAGTTGAATTCTCCCAGGCCTCAATGAGGCAAATTTGGCATTTTCCGCATCACATGGCTTTCTCTTCAGTGGTTTCCTACCTTACTAAAGGGCACCATTGTCTCATGAATTACTCAAGCCAGATACTTGGGACTCATCTTTGAATAACTGCCCTACTCAACAAGTTAGGGCAATTCTAGCTCTAAATATTTCAAATCCTCCGCATCTCCCCTTCTCCAAAATGTCAAACCCTGTATCGAAGTCTCCATCATCACTCCTAAGCTGTCTTACAGAATCCACTCTGTCTCAACAACCCATTCATTTTTCTCTCTAGTAGAGTGAGCAAACTTTAAAATGTGATTATGCCATATCCTTGTTTAAAACATTTAAAGGTTGTCTCCTTTACTTTGTATGAAGTGTGAGCTTTGCATGTTGTCTGGAAATGCCATGACTTGCTTTCCAGTCATATATCTCACTGCTACTTCCTTGTTTTCTATGCTGCAGTTGTAGTTTTCTTTCAGTTCCTCAAATATCCTGTGTTTTTCTCCTGCTTTATATGTTCGCTGGTTATTTTCCATCTGGAGCATACCTCTTCTTCACATTAATCTGCCTACCCAGTCCCTACTGCCCCTGCTTCTCACACATAAGCTACCTTACTTAAGTCCTTCTTCATCATGAGATCAGAGCTCTCATGCGTTTCTTGGAAAGAATTTCCTAATTCCATCTTATTGCTTGTCCTTAATACCTTGCTTGATTTCGTAACACTTAGTCATATGTTCAATATCTGTATTTTTGGCAAGATTGTAATTTTTATGTGAGGATGAACTGTATTTTCTTTGTGGCTCTTTCCCCATGATGTGTGTAGAACCTAATAGATCTCAGTGTTCACTGGATGGAGAAATTAACCTACTACTATATCTTGTGGTAAACAGAAATATAATAAAGACTTGGATAAGTACATAGAAAGATTTTTGACATATGCCTGAATAATGATATGAAAGAAGGAAGGGATCTGTATGTGCTTATAGAATTTTCCCTTCCCTAGAAAAAAACCCAAACAAATAAATAATAATGAGTTATTGACAGTAGTACTAACACTTATTTTTCATGGTATTTTAACCAGGTTTGCAATAGCTGTCCCTTTATGGGAATGTACCTTTTGTTATGAAGCATAGAGTGAAAATGTCAAAGAAGAATTAACGTGTTTCAACTATAAATTAAAAATCAAATCTTAATAGTAATCTGTCAATGAAAACAAATATAAGGTTTGAGAATAGTGTACATTACTTTGTAACATTTTAAAACATAGGATTTTTATTTCAAATATGAATGATTATGAAAAAATTTAGATCATCTGACATTCTAATGACAGTGCAAATGCAGCTTATGTCTGTAAGAGCAATTTGTTGGAATTTATAACTATATATTAAGCTCTAGAATGTCTAATAAAGCAACATGATAAGAAATTAAGATCCCTGGTATTATTTTCTTTTACATATTTAAAATAGAGTTTATAGAATGAAGTAAAAGGTGACTACCTGGATGGTAAAATGGTTTCCGTGGTCTGAATTAAATTGAGAAGAATCATAACATTAGAATTAATAATGGGAATTAGCAAGTTTATACATCCTAAATTTCCAATAACACTTATTAAAATTTAAATTAGACTAGATCTTCTCCTACATAGGACTCTCCCATGATATCATCTATTGTTTTTAAATGTGGTGTAGTTCAGATTTTTCTAAAGTCAAGTTATATCATTTCCATTTTCCCTTTGGAAATGAAGTTCATCAACTTCTTTCTCCTTTCCCACTTCCTCTCTTTAGCTGTTATGCAGGTTTTATATTTATTTTTATAAGTTGTAAAATAAATATGTATTGAATTATCTAAGTATCCCAAGCTTCATGCTGAATTAGCATCGACCTTTGACAAATTTTTCATATTGGAATATTGTGTTGTTGGTACATGGTTATTTACTCAATTAAATAACACTTTTGAACTTTTTTGTTCTAACTTTTTCTTTCCTACACCACTATTCTGCAAGAGATTCGTTCTTTGTTTCTGGCTTTACAGAGGGCTAAGTTTCCTTTGAAGAACTTTCATTTCTTTTAAGAGCACCTCTTCTCTTTAGTCATTTTGAATCAACCAATCTCTAGAAGAAGTGATATAATTCCAACTTCATCCATTATATCTGGTCAGGAAACACAATTGCTCCTATCTTTCAGCATTTCAAACACTCTCATATTCTTGTTGAATTAATGACTCAGCAAAACATCATTTTCTGAATAATTCTCATTCCTTGATCCAAGTAAGACAGAGCCTTTACCATCCAGCTTCTGGAGATTTTGTTTTTTGAAATTGACATCAGACAGTTAATCACAGTCATTGAGCCTGGTCATTTAAAAAAAAAAAAGGTTAAAAGCTGCTTCAAAAAACCATGCAGCCTACTTTACGTACTTTTCCACATGATAATAACTGAGAGAGGTTTTTTTTTTTCTTTTAATGCTTGTAAATTAAACATTAGAATTGAAAGTTAAATCTAAAGATATTTCCTCAAATTTATGAAAACTGCCATGAATATGTTGCCAGCACATAGTGACGGACAGAATATGGGTGTAGAGTAGCAAAGTATTGGGAACCAAATAGAGTTCTAGAGGTAAGTTTAGAGTAAGTTTATGTCAGGAATTCCACTTTTAATTATGATGTAGAAGATATAAAGTGTTCCTTTTGCATATGGGGAGAGTTTTTTGTTTGTAACCTTTTTTGAATATAAGCACTGCATCTCTGGTTTTAGTTTTAACAAAAATTATGGGTATAGACATTATGTGTCAGGCTCTTTATTGGAAACTGAACTACTAGTATTGATTACAGACTGTCTACAGATCATTGGTTGACCCTCACATTTCTCTGAACAATATGGCTTATATAACTGCTTATTGTTTCGCATCTACTTTTGTTGCCTATTAACTTTTCTTTGTAATGTTACCCTTAACAGATCATTCTCTGGAAAGGCTTTGAAACTTATAGTAGTAATTAGAACCCAGTTCTTGTTCCAGCTGGAAGCCATCATAGAGTTTTGCAAAAGAGTATAACATTAGAAAAATCATAACATTATTCATTTAGTAGTGAAAGAATCACTTGAGACGTGATATCACTGAGATCAACACACAAAGAGAAAAACGTTCAAGATACGAAATCACATCCTGAATGAGTACTTGAGCACAAATAGGAAAGTAAAGGGTAAATATTGAAGGCAAGGAGAAAATATCACTTTAGGTATAAACTGTTAGCTTAAACCACTTTTAAGAGAAAAAACATACTTTGAAGCAGCAGACTTCTGAAGAAAGAATATTGTCATATTGCTTTATAAGACCTGAAATGTATTATCACTGAAAGAAATTATAAAATTGTCTTCCCTGGAGTTCTGAGAATGAAATAAAATAATAAAATGTGTTAAAGTGTTTGGGGAAGGAGATAGACTAATTGCATTGTCAAGGTCTTTCCCAAACCTATAATTTTATGACTACTTCATTAACTTTAGTCATATTAGCTAAAAACTGTCATGAAATGAAAATTTATTTCCATGGTCATAGAAGTTACATTTTACCAATAGTACCTTCCCTTTCTGACAATTTCAGAACAACAGTTAATAACAAAATCACATTAAAAAGTATTACATGGTTAAAGAAAAATAGGTTTAAAATTGACCTCCAAATATTTAACAAAGGAACAAATTTTACATGAGTTCTATTTAAAATACAATCTCTGAATTCAATGGAATATAATATAGAAAAACAACAAGCAGTATATATGAGTATTATCCAATTTTACTGAAATTCTTATTTGTCCAGAAATAATTTCTTTTAACAGTACTTTAACAAGTATTTTATAATACTTTACAATTAGGCAAAATGCTTTCACATATGTTTGTATTCAGTTTCATGTAGATGATCTCTAAACCTGCACTCCAAAGAGCCCTGTGGGTCCAACTGGAATACATCAGGAGCCACCAGAGAGTCTTGCCCCACTTAATAAGAACAACTCCATTTTCTTCTGTGGTGTTTTAATTTTGTATTATTTATAAACTTTTATTTGCAAAAATCCAACTGCATATAAAAAATTATTGTACACACTGCTTTAAAGTGATTTGTGTAATTCCCAAAACAGACTGAAAAATACAAATATGGTACATAATAAGTACACTTGCAACTATGCGGATTGTGAGCTCCTTGAATAAAGCCTTTAATATTATATTTTGTGTAACTAACATATTTAATATAGCATGTTCTTTTTTAATTGTTTTTTATCAGTTTTATAGCATGTTTTAAATGCACAAAATTAACCATGGATTATAGAAATCTTGGTTTAGGTGAACAAGTTGTCCTAAATTCTGATTTTTAATTTTTAATAAAATTACTCATAGAAGATGAATATTTAATTGTAGGTTTTCCAAGTTAGTGGCTGTATTTTCTACTTTCAACTATTTTAATATTTCAAGAAATTACAGCCATTTATTTGGAAAAGGTTTAATCTTAGAATGTTTATGAAAATATAACCATCACCATTAATTTGAAACACTACAAATATCTAATAAGATAAGTGAGACAGGCTTAAATAATTAGAGGAAAACCACAAGCTGTTTCATTTCCTTGTCAATCAATAAGAAATTATCCTGAACAAGAGTCGGATGACCTCTGAAAATTTGATCCTTTCTGTAATTATACTGATGTTAATAAAATTAGACAATCTCGATTTAATTTGACCTTATGATGATATTAGGATTGAATATTAAATAAAGAGATGCAATTAAAAATTAAATAAAATGCTTTAATAGTTTGAACCTGAAATATCCTTCTAATCTAACCTCTTTTAAAATTCAGACCTTTTAATTCTCTAATGAAAAGCAATAGTAAAGGTTAAAAATACAATGAAGAAAAAGAAAGATAAGGGGTAAGAAGAAGCAAGGAATGATTTTTAAACAAGACATATTTTTAACCTATAAAATATGTATTTTAATGATATAAATGTTGTGTTGTGGTGGAGGGATTCATCATTTCACTGAAATTTATATATTTGTATTTGTATATGATCCTCTTTTATGAAAGCTCTCATGTCAAGAACAAAATTAATTAATAGGTTCATTTTATATTTCTTCAAGTGAAAGTTTCAAAATTAAAACATATCCTTATAATTCTTAAGGTAATTTAAAGCATTAGTCAGATACTAATGTCATTGGTTTTCAACCCTATCCATCTGATACCTTTTCTTAAATATTTGTATACATCAAACAGAAATGAAGATCTACTCCTAACATTCCACATTTGATGTAAGAGGAAAAATAAAAAAGTCCATTCATAATCATGTACTCTAGGTGAGGCTAGATATTGCTTCTCTTAGTATGGTGACCTTCCTATATTTCTGATATGAATTGATGTATTTAGATATTGATGATATCCAAATACATCCTTTCCTTTCTTATTTGAGACTGACTTTTGTCTGTCATTCTATAGAAATATTATGACATAAGACATTTACATGTCCTTATGATATTGACCTAGACATCAATTCTGAAGGATATTCTTCAGGTTCATTTTCTCCTCCATTTGAAATTTATAAACAAACAAACACTGTTAGGAAAGGAATGGTCCAATCCTTGGTGTACCATGATTTACTAATGAAAGATTTTCAAGCCTGCTTGTTTTAAAATGAAAGAAGGATTGAAGTAGCATTGCTCAAGAATTCTCTAGAATAGCTACACATGAGTTGACATATGGCAAGTACTCAGCACAGTTTTTGGCCCATGGTGCACAGGTGAATAACTAATATTTCTCCCTGCTAAGAACTTTTTCCTCCTCTCCTTGGGACACGGGAATACACAAGCTTAATTTGAAGTGAATGGGACATTATTTGTAGAAGTAAATTGGGAGACACATCATCTGTTGACAGATAGTTAGTGGCAAAGATATAAATATTCATATGAGTGAAGTAAGGAAGCAACATGACTATTCCAAGCTGAATGAATAGTTTAAATGACAAAGTGATGTAATCATCATAAAAGAGATTAAAATAGAGTGGAATTTAGTGAAAAAGTATGGCTATAAAGTCTACAAAAAAAAGTTGAATTTAGTACAAATACAGCTATGTTAAAAAAATAATGTAATATTAATTCCATTAAGATAATTGTAAGGAACAATTTTCTATTTGAATTTATAAACACAAGGTAAATGATATCCCACTATATACTGTATGAATGTGGAGTAAATATGTATGATAAATCTGTATCTTTTAAAATTGTGTTTTTCTTATTTGAGAAAAATAGATTGGATATCTAAAAATAGTATGAAAATAAACCAGATATGATGAAGAGTATGAAAATGAATAGTATGAAAGTGAATTTATGATGTAAAAATATTTCTGATAATGCTTTTTTTTCTTTCCTAATATACTTAGTTTTGTTTGTTACTTTGTTTGTTTTGGTTTTTGGTTTTGGCCTTTTACTTATGTATTAAACAAAATGTGAGCCCTAGTTGGCATTTTTGGTGTGCTTTCCCAATTGATTTAGTTTTAATGCCACTTTATAATTCCTGAAAACACTTCACACATTTCATATTGCACATATTTGTATTATTACATTCAGTTAATCCATAGATTACATCCAGTTAATTCATGTACGGTGTCCTGGGCTGAGAATCTTTTCCTGTTTTGCTGATAATTTAAAAATTTCATTTTGAGGAAAAAGGAGTAGAGGTCAAATGGACTAGCTAATGTATCATTTTTTTTTAACTATACTTACAAATTTGCCTGACATATAATGTTATCCCCAAATAGGTCTTAGCAGACTCATCTGTTTCTTGTGTACTTCTGTTTTCTGTATAAATTCAGAACCATGTTCACTTACAAAGAATTGATTTCCACCTGAGTAGACAGAATCAATGAATGAACTGTTTTTACAAATTTTACTACTTGTACCCTTGACCAGAGCCTATGATTTGTATTTACAATCCATGAGAGCTCTCAGGCCCTTCAGAACTGCCTGTATCTAAAAAAAAAAAAAAAAAAAAAAAAAAATTATAGTTAATGCAATGTAACACTTTAAAACTATACTTCTGCCACTAATGCTACCACCTATAAACTATTTCTCCAGGCATTTTGACAAATTTAGAATAATAATATAAGTTATAAATATTCTTATCTTCAAAGTATTAATATCTTCTAATTATTTCTACTCTTTATTCAAGGATTTTTTTCTATTGGGTTATTGTTGCTTTACAATGTTGTGTTAGTTTCTGCTGTACAATGAAATGAATCAGCTATATGCATATATATATTCCCTCCCTCTTTGACCTCCCTCCCACCTACCCCATCCCATCCATCTAGGTCACCACAGAGCACCGGGCTGAGTTCCCTGCGATATAAAGCAGGTTCCCACTAGCTATCTGTTTTACATATGGCAGTGCACATATGTCAATCCCAATCTCCCAATTCATCCCCACCCACCCCGTGTCCACACATCTGTTCCCTACATCTGAATCTCTATTCCTGCCCTGCAAATATGTTCATCTGTACCATTTTTCTAGATTCCACATACATGCGTTAATATACGATATTTGTTTTTCTCTTTCTGACTTACTTCACTCTTTATGACAAAGACATTTAAAAAATATATTGTTAGTGAAGAATCTTGAGGAATGTGGTTATTCATAAGTTTACCTGAAAAAGAGAAAAACATATACAACGCTGATGTATCATTTCCCACCATTTTCATTGGAGCAGATTAGTAACATTAAATAAATAGTGAAGATATAGTGTTAGCCAAGGTTGGGAAAATGAGCAGTTTTAGAGAGAAATTTGCAAGTATGTACAAAAACTGCTTCCTCTTCATGTAAGAAATTATAGTCTTAGGGTTTTTTCCCTCCAGAAACGTTCATAAATTGCAAAATGCATTTAATGAATGTTCATTCCAATAGACTATAACTAATGGTATATTGAAACAACCTAAAGATTCATTTTGAGGGAGTTGCTTAAATAGATTATAGTGTACTCATGTAATTAAAAGATTAAATGATTCAAACACAAATATTAAAATGATAGATGAAGCAGGTATTTGTGCATGGACAGGGAAAGAAACCTACTAGATATTAGGTTAAAAAATAAACATGAAAGAGTATAAAGTCACTTTCCAACATATTATTTTTACCTAAAATATAAGCATATAAATGAATTCTGATTGGTCAGACTTCTTAAATTTGCTATCTTTTAGGGATCAGATTGGGTGGTGGTCTGCATATGTGGATGGACATTTAGTGAATGTTCTCTTTTACAGTGTTTTTTATCATATGAGGTTTTATATTTGTAATCTGAAAATAATATCAAGATGTTTCAACTTCGAAAGTGAAACAAATATCCTTAATTGTGATTTGTTTAATGCACATGTCAGAGTTAATAAAAAAGTCAAATAATAATACAAAGAAATATGCATTTATTTACTATAAAGATGTAATAACTGTTATGTTTACATCTTTTTATTTCCTTTCTCTAAGAAACTAAGTGAACACTTTCGATAAAATTATAATAGAGGGTATTTCTGTTAATTTTCTGAAGAATTTTGTTTTGTTTAGTTTAGTTTTCCTTCTGGGCACTCAGTCTTGTACCTGATCACGTATTTCTCATTGTCGGGCATAATCAACTAAATATTGTTTCCCAACTCTAGCAGGTAAGTTCAAGTGCATGACATGAGTTATGCGCACCAGACACAAACTTGGCTCCATCTTATTGCTTGTCCTTGTTTTCCCTTCTTGTCAGCTTTAACTTATGTGTCATTGCTTTTTAAAAAATACACCTTATTTTACAACATTTTTAGATTTACTGAAAAATGGCAAAGATAGTGTATAGAGTTCCCATATATGTTAGATCCAGTTGACTTTATTATTGACATCTTATGAAAAGTATGGTGCATTTGACAAAATAAATGAACCACAAATCAGCACATTATTATTTAAAATCTACACTTTCTTCAGATTTTCTTAATTTTTAACTGATGACCTTTTTCTGATCTGAGATTCTATCCATGATATTACATTACATTTAGTCATCACGTGTCCTTAGACAATTCTAGGCTCTCATCATTTATAGGACTTTTTTTGTTTTTGATGAAATTGACAGTTTGAAGAGTATTGGTCAGATATTTTATGGAATGTTTCTTAATTGGGATGTGTCTGATGATTTTCTGATGATTAGTCTGTGGTTATATATACCAGTATGGACTTGTGTATATTTTATAGTTTGATTTATATTCCAATAATACTTACTGTATTTTTAGGTAGTGAAATACATTTTGACATATCACAATCCCCTTATTGTGTTCCTAGGTGTTCACCAAATTGAAAATGTATTTTCAGTTTTCATCTATACATGAATCTTTATAGCGCTTCATTTGTACTCACCAAAAACTGGAAGTAAGAAAAATGTCCTTCAACAGGTGAATAGATAAGTAAACTGTGGTGCATGCATACAGAGATAATGAGCTACTATACCATCAAAAGACATGGATGAATTTTACATGCATATTGCTAAGTGAAAGAAGCCAATCCGAAAAGGCTACAAACTCTGTGATTCCAATTATATGACATTATGGAAAAAGGCAACACTTTAGAGATATTAAAAAGATCAGAGGTTGCCAAGAGTTTGGAGGATGTAAGGGAGGGTTGAGTAGGTAAAGCACAGGGGATTTTTTTGGATGGTGAAATTATTCTGTATAATACTATAATTATGGAAACATGAAATGATGCATTTTTTAAAATGTGTAGACCTGTACAGAAAAAAGAATAAACCTAAATGTGCAAATTAAAAAAAAAAAATCACTTAGGAGGTCAGGAGACCCCAAAATGGAATGCAGAATGTGCAAATAACTAACTATATTACAGTATGTGAAACAAGTTCACTGACCTTTGGGAATGAGAGAAATCTGGAAGATTAAATGTTAAAGAAACTATATATAAGCACTGCATTCAATTTGAAAAACTGTTTTGCGTAGACATACTAGTTAACAATTCTGATACCAATGACTATTGTCTGAATGTTTGTGCCCTCCCAAAATTCATATGTTGAAATTCTAACCGCCCCCCCAGTAGATGGTATTAGGAGGTGGGGTCTTTGGGAGGTGATTATGTTATAAGTGTGGAGCCCTCATGAATAGAATTAGTGCCTTAACAAAGAGGCTCCAGAGAGATTCTGAGCCTTTTCAATGCTACCACTTAGATCTTAGAAGTGCTAGCCTCTAGAACTGTGGGAAATAAATTTCTGTAGTTTATAAGTAACCCCATCTATGGTATTTTATTATAGCAGCCTGAATGGATTAAGACATCACTGTATATTTATAGAGGAATTTAACAATTAGTTAAGAGGATTAGTTAAGTGGATGATGGATGGTGGGAGCAATGTTTCTCATAGTTGAAGTAGGAGGTTACAGATAAGCAAAGGGACAAGAAGAAAAAAAACCTTGTAGTAATAAATCATAATTGGATATATCATTATTCACTTATGCTTACATTAATGTAGGTACAGATGGTTACACATGGACACATTTATACATTTTGTGTATATACATGGGTTGATACACACATATACATTTGCTTGATGTCAGCTGAGACAGCCTAGAAGCAATGACACCCCAGTAACAATGAGCACACTTAGCACCCAGATCTTGATTTTGAATACCATACTCTAGTAAAAGAACCAGGCTCCATGGAGAGATGGCTGACTATAGGAACAGGGAAGGCAATATACAAATCAGCTTTGAACATCTTGTAGAAACCAAAAGTAAGGAAGTACATAAACACACACATGTAGAGCAAACTTTTCTTTAGCTAAGGCATATGTTAATGATAAGATCTGAGCCATGATAACTACTCTGAGAGTAATGTAAAGAGAACTGATATGGAGACATTAAGGAGATAGAGATCAACTTTTTACTGATTTAAATGTGAGGAGTTAAGAGGAAGAGAGGTACACTAAAACTCAAATTTCCATGGTATCATCCTACAAAGGATGATATATTTGCTTACTATTACAAGGCTAAATATTTCTATTAATCTCTCTAAATACAGATCTTTCTTTAACTAGCACTTTCAACCACCTCTTCTCCTTTGACATCTACTTTGTCTTTTTTAAATCCCTTCAAATTCGGATGCTGGTACAATATGCCTCATAGTAAATGAAACCCTTTCTCTAGGAGAGAATAGTGTGAAATAAGAAGTGGGGTGAAGCAGAGCACATTAGAGGGATAAAAGAAGTCAAATATCTGGAGTTTAGAAAGTAAAGGAAAGTTGACTTTGGAAGCAACTGAAAAACTAGACAGGAAGTTGAGCACCTTGTTGGATCTTAATACTATTTATGGTGATAAGGGAAACTAGAGGAGTCACTAGTTGTAGTTGTTGGGAGGATAGAGTATTTCAATTATAGACCTGTTCATTAAAGATGCTTTTAAAAAAAAACAAACAAAAGAACAAATACAGCAAGAAATTGGATATTTGGGTCTGCAGTTCAAGGGGAAAAATAACAAGATCTAGGCTTAAGTTGTATGTTTGAGAGTCATCATGCTTCAACTGTAAAATGAAGCCAAGGTGGTACTCTTCTTATGTTCTCCCATATCCTTCCATGACTTTCCCTCTTGTTCCTCTAAGCACATGCTTTACTAATTGACTTATTTTTTTTTGCCCCCATCAAAGTGTAAAGGTCTTAAGGGGATCTTAATGGGTCTTTTAAGGGCAAGATTTGAGTCTTTTTAATCTTTATTTCTCTGGCATGTTTTACAATATTTATTTAATAAATAAATGCATCCTTTAACATAAATAGGCTAATCAGAAATTCTGTGTATTAAGCACAGTAAACTGTGAATTAAGATGAATAGATATTATAATCCACAGATTATAATATATAAACTAACTTTCTGAATAATTACATCATTTAGTCACTGTTACATAGTAGGAACTTGCAACATGGAAGGTAGACATTATCTCTGGACTTTCATTTTTGTGCCTTGTTTACTAGTGTTCTTTAGTTATGAAATGCGGCAAGACCCTGTGGCCCTTGCCCCCCATGTCCTTTGCCTGCCTTTTGTCTGTAGAAAAACTTTAGCCAAAGAATATGTTTAATCAGAGAAGTGAGAAAATACAGAAACAAAGGAAAACAATCCAGCAAGACTAGTGGCTAATAATAGTTTAGCCACTAAGCATAGTTAAGGACTTTTAGTTCCTTCTCAAGGGCTATGGATAATATTCTGAGCCATATCCTGTGAGCTGTCTTGTATATAGATACTGAAACCCCCGCCAGGTGGAAGAAGTTAACTACATGATGACCAGACTGTAGCCATGACATAAGCTGCCACAATTTCAAGAACTGGCCTCAAGGAAGTGGGAACAGACCGATCCTGGAACTAAAGATTAATTGTACTTAAAACAATCAGACCACTGATGACCAATTACAAGATGACTGTCACAGCTGACCGTGCTGTTTCTGCAGGTAGCCCCCTCTCTCTGTCTACAAAATCTCTTGCCTGCTGGTTGTCAGTGGCACGGGGTGGGGGTGGGGGGGCGGGAGTCGACCTTTGGACAGGTGTCCACCCTCCCTGCCCCCACCCCGGTTGCTGACATCCAAAATAAAGCAAGCTTTCCTTTCCACCAACCTCACCTCTTTATTGGCTTTTGAACGGTGAGCAGCCAGACCCCCACTTTCAGTTACAGTTATACTTCTGACCATATATCTAATTCCAACACTGTTCTTAAGATACCCATGGGTCTTAGTAGAATACTGCTTTAACTTCACCAGACCATTTGGTTTAAACACTGCTACAAAATACATGTAAAGTTGTAAATGAGTTTTCTCTTTTAATGTGCCTGGAGTAAGCAGACACTAAGAATACACATTCTTCAAAATCCTTCTAAGACTTTGAAGATGCTTAACTAATATGCATCTGGGAATCAATGAACCCCAACCTAAAATCCTTATTTCTAAGACACATATTACAAACTCTTCGATCAAATATCAGATAATCTTGGAGGAGCTCAACAATTTTACTTGTAGAATAAATAAATCAGTCAAATAAATCAAACCTTTTAGGGCACTGGTGTTTTGGTGTGCTTTTACTAGTGCCTTATGTATTCCATATAACCAATCAGTCTCATATAAGACATGAGCAAGATTAATCTGGCCAGAAATGTGAAAAGAAGGTAAATAATACTCCATGGTTGTCTGACTTGCTTTCCCCCTTTTCCATCCTAATGCATTTAAAAATTTGTCAGTGACAAACAGTAAAAAAAGGCCTGACAATTTTCTAGTCAGCTTCCAATTTAGAAAATATTTAGAATACACTGATGATAACTTACTCCCTAAGAATATTTTAAGCATTTTGGAGAGGAATTAACTTTTATAGAGATGGAGGTAATCATTGCTGAGTAAATAATTGCTGATATGCAATTAATCACCAGTTCTTTTGGGGAAAGCAAAAGAACTTAGACTATTCATTGTGCAATTCTTTTTTTCATAATTATTTTTATTGTCCTTCTAATTTAATAAACTTCACCAGCATATTTCTTAGTATGACAGATACTTTCCTACAATATGCTGTAACTGGTGTCTGAAATTTTCAGTTATTATTTTAAAAAATTTTTTATCATAATTTCTTTACTTGTTTCATGATCTTGATTTTTGAAGTGTTATTTCCTTTTTAGCAAACAGGAAACAATAATAATAATCCTATAAAATTTTACCTACATTTTAAGAGCTGGGTCTCCATTCCTGCCTACTCAAAATTCAAATAAGAACTTGATTTTAATATATAATCCACTTGTAGAGTCAAGAAATTTTGATAGCTTTGCAATTTTTCTACATATGAAATATTGTGTAGTGTTTATGAATTTATATATATTGTACTTGAAAATTATTTGCTTTTTCTAACTTTACTGTTACCTCTACATCTTAACTCAATGTCTCTACTTACTTCCTCTTCACTTTTCACTTTTTTCCCACCTGCATTTCTCATCTTCAATACCTAGCTTGCTCTGCCCCAAATGAATATTTATTTAATATATGTTTATTGAATGTAACTGAATGTAACTACCACCTAATTATATTGGTAACAGATTAAGCCTCTGTACTGTGGGCTCCCATTTTGTATTATTGCAGTTAGGGGGACAAGAAACTAATGTATTTTAAGGGTTAAGGGTCATATCAATTGACAAAGCATGGCCATAAAGCAAACAGGAATTCATATCCAAGATTTGCCATTTATTTTCTGTATGATCCCCAACAATTTTTTAACATACCTGATCTTTCTTTTTCTAATCTGTAAAATGATGATTAAGGCAGTTTAATAGTTGTTGTTTAAATAAGACAATGTATAAATAACATGGTGCCCACGAAACATTAGTAATAAAAATGGGTGCTTATAATTATGATTTTGTCATTATTGTTTCACTTCTTTTAGTCTTAAAGACAATTTCACGTCTTATAATTCTCTGTTTAAAACACAAAAAGCTCAGGGATGTTATTAATTAAAACTTTCTCTTTAGCTTTAATGACTGAGTGCAAATTCCCTGGGAGAATTTAAGGAAAAGGTGTGAAATTTAAGGAAGGTGTGACTTTTAATTCCCCTCTTCTTTCGTGTTTTGAAGAACGTGGTCAACATATTTTTTGGTCTTCACACAATGGGAAACATTGAGTTAGAGAGTGTTTAATACTATCTATTTCTGTCTACATTTTTACCTCAAATATGAGTATTTGAGCTTAAATAGAGCAGGAGATTATTTTTTGTGATTAATAAACTTAATTTTAGTAAAAAGTTCAGGTGAGTTCTGTGCTCATCATTGAGAAATACATACTTAATGATTTTTTCAAGAGGAGAAAAAAGGTTGTTTTTTTATGAAAATATTTCCACCAGTTGATTACTTTTTTTTGGGGGGGGGTAAATGACATATACAAATGATCTTCAACATGTATTTATTTACCTTTCCTAACTAATCAAACATTATATTGTTCTGTCTAGAAATAAAAAAAACATCTAATCATAAATTTACGACACAAACTATAATAGTTAACATTGGTTGAAATTTTGAAATATAAGTCTCCATATATAATTATCACTAAAACTGGGTTTTTGGGCACAAGTCTATTTTACTTCATAGTTCCTATAAGATATAATGCCTCTAAGTAAACTATACTAACTCTCATAAATTTATTTCCACTGATTGTTCAA
Source organism: Grampus griseus (assembly GCF_964374135.1). Classification (NCBI taxonomy): domain Eukaryota; kingdom Metazoa; phylum Chordata; class Mammalia; order Artiodactyla; family Delphinidae; genus Grampus; species Grampus griseus. Next base: position 119,204,250 of record NC_138998.1, on the reverse strand, counting down.
TCTTTGTTTCAGAATTTTGCTCTTAGAGACAAGAAAGAGAAAGAATTAGGAGAAATAAGTAGCTATAAATAAAGGGCAAGAAAGAGGGAAAGTTAATGTTGGACAGCCAAGTAAGCAAAAGAAGAGATTGAAAAAAGTGTTCTAAAACCGATTTGTGTCCTATATACCTACACAAACATATGTGGCGTGTGCATGTGTGGTGTGTGTGTGTACAGGTATTTTTAAAATGCACTGTTGTGGAGCTTTAAAATATATGCTATTTCTGCTACTTTCACATATGTGACTGAACCAAAGGTTCAACATTGACATTCCGTTTGGATTATGAGGGAAAGGGCATCTCAAAGACAAAAGCCCATCAGAGAATACAAATTACTTCTAAGTCTTCAAAGTTCAAATGTAATAACCGTTTGCAAGAGCAGTTAGGGGATATCAACGGCCATTGAGATTGCATTCATTTAAGGAGGACAGCAAAGGAAACCAGAGTTCTCACCACATCATGATTTATGGATTTGACTGGAAAACTTGTAATTACTTCCTTAGCACTAGAGGATGAGTACAGTTGCATGAGCTCCACGAAGCTCGAATTCCTGGGAATACAGAGCACTTGATTCCTTTAGGCTGACAGTCTCAAAGGTATTATAGTAGCAAATAGGTCAAAATGTTATTTTGTACCTTAGGCCAGAATGGACAAAGCTGAATTAAGAAGGCTACTGCTTTTTCAACAAATGATTAGCCTTTCAAAATCTCTCTGATAAAATTTTTGGAAAAAAGCATACTAATGAAATACATAATTTTACTGAGAATTTTTATCTGAACAAAGTAGCTGATCATATCTAAGTAAAAATTAATGTAATGATTACAGAGATGTATAAAATAATCATAAGACTGGAATATTTCCACTTTAATACATATAGTAATCATTATTTCTTTCTACTTGTGATGTCTACAAATGCAAATATTAAGAAATATCACCTTATTTACTTTCAAATGATGTATTAATTTTATTTTGATTTTCTGGCCAGCTAAAATAAATAGTTAAATCTGGAGAGTGCAGATGTCAGTTTAACATAGAACTAGGAATTTATTATCTACTGACTTCTTATTTCAACCATCACAAGTAATTTATCTATGGCTAACTTCTGTTTTAAAACAATAAAACATGATGGAAATGTACATAGTGAGTTAAGCTTTCTTGCCAAGGAGTAAATAAGATATTTGAAATTTAAAAATTGCCCCATTTATTCTCTTTAATGTACAAGAGAAATAAAGGTAAAATGAATAATAATGACAAGATCTTATGAATAAAAAACTGAATTTAAGAATACTCAATGTATAAATGTCAATTACATAAAAAAGCCATTCTTTTCTCCTGACTACTTAATTGAAACTAGGACTCTTTTACATCTGTGATGGCACTGCTATTATGACTTTGTCTTTTCCCCTTCCTGTATAAATCCTTGCTGCTCTGTTCAGTTCAACAGAGAGTTGGTTTGTTCATTGGAATTCAAATTCACCTCAATTTCTGAGCTCTTTTCCACTTTGCATATATATATATAATTCATATATGGATCATTTATATAACTCACATATGGATACATTATTATATATTTATATAAATATATCAATTTTATATTATACATAATATAAATTTATTACAAAATATTAAATTTATCATATATAAATTTGAGATGAGATATATGCTCCAAGTTATGCATATTCATTCTAGTTATTTAAAATAATTAAGAATTTATCTTATATCAGAAATATATCAAAAATAATTTTAACAGCATTCAATTAACTAGGTATTAGAAAGGAGGCAGTGAGATGAATTAGGAGGATGGGATTGACATATATACACTTATATGTATAAAATAAATAGCTAATAAGAACGTGCTGTATAAAAAATATAAAATAAAATTCAAAAAGAAAAGAGGCAAAATGCTTAACACAGTTTGTCATAAATAGTAATTACTGATTCCTTGTAAGGTAGAGATTTTTCTTATACTTTAATGGAAATACTTTAGAGGTCCCAATACTATAACTTAATCAATGTTCCACAGATAATAATGATAGAGTATATTCATGTGACTAGAAAATTTGTTTTTTCCTATACCACTTTGCCTTTCATATAAATATCTATATGAGAAAAGTTATATTGAGCTTGAAAAGGGAATTTTGGTTTTCATTATACAAGCAATAAACTTGAAATTAATACAAATTCCATTCAAAATAACTTCCCCTCCAAAACCACTTAAAAATATACTAACCAAAAATTACAAATATTTTACACTAAAAATTACAAAATATTGCTGAAATTTAAAAAAATCTAAATAAATGGAGAGCTATTTCAGGCATATGTATGGAACACTCAGTACTTTAGATCTCAGTTTTCCTCAAATTGATCTATAAGTTCACACAATCTCTATCATATTCCCCATACAGGTCTCATAGAAATTTACAAGCTTATCCTAAAATTTACACAGAAATGCAGAGCATCTAATATATACTAAAATATTTTGAAAAAGAAAATAGGAAGAAAGTAGGAAGACTTACACTTCCTAGTTTCAAAATTTACTATAAGCTATTGTCATATCAAGACAATATGTTACTGGGGTAAGGATAGATAAGTAGATCAATATAACAGAACTGACAGTTGAGAAACAAATCCTTATATGTATGATCAGTTGATTGTTGACAAGGATATCAAGGCAAATCAATGGAGAAAGAATAGTCTCTTCATCAAATAGTGTTGGAACAACTGAATATCTATGTAAAAAAGAATGAATTTATACCTAAGACCCCTCAACCTACACTATACCCCCAAAATATACTCAAAATGGATAGTAGAGATAAATGTAGGAGCTCAAACTATAAATCTTCTAGAAGAAAACACACACAAAAATATTTAAGACATTGTGCTAGGCAAAGAGTTCTTAGATGTCGTATACAAAGTAGAATCCATAAAATAATAATAATATCTTTCATGCTTCAAAAGATATAAATAATAAAAATTAAAAGATAAAGCACAGAGTGGGAGAAAATATGTGTAAGTCATACCTAGAAAGGGATTATTATATTCAGCATATAAAAAAAGAAATCTTACAACTTAATCAGAAGACAAATATAAAGTTAAAAATGGGTGAAATATTTAAGTAGACATTTCTCTAAAAAGTATATTAAAGTGGCTACTAAGCACAGGAAGAGAGAGTCAGCATCATCAGTGATTAGGAAAATGCAAAATAAAACCACAGTGAGATATTACTTCATACTTCCTAGAATGGCTTTAATCAAAGGAAAAAAAATAACAAGTGTAGGCAAGGATGTAGAGAAATTAGAACCCTCATACACTGTTAGAGGACACATAAAGAGATATAGACCTTTGGGAAAAGTTAGCAGTTTCTAAAGTTAAACATAAACACCATATGTAGTACTAATTCTACTCTTAGGTTTTTACTTAAGAAAAATGAAAAAGACTTGTATGTAACTGTTCATAGCAGCATTATTCATGACAGCTAAAAAGTGGAAAGAATCCAAATCAGTTAGTGAATGGACAAAAATATACTGTATCCATAAAATGGAACCACTATTCACCAATTAAAACAAAACAGACTACAGTTTGGACCTCAGAAACTTTATGTTAGACACAGAGACTATATATTTTATTACTTCATTTATGTAAAATATCCCTAAAAGAAAAATCTACAGCATCTGAATCCAGATTAGTGGGAACTGGGGATGGAAACTGGGATTCACTAGAATTGTGCATGAGGTATCTTTTGTGGTGATTGAAATGTTCTAATGTCAGACTGTGGTGATGGTGGCAAAACATTGGTGAGGGGAGGAAGGGAGATAAAGATAAACATAATATTTACACCACTTGCTTTCAATCTTTTCTCTTGTATCTCATCTCGAGTTGGAAGAATCTAATGATGTTGATCTCTTCCTCAAAATGGATGTGGATGGATATGGGTGTTCTGTTGCTCTCAAGACAAGTCGTCAAAAATCATCATGAGAGTTAGCAGAACGTAAACCACTGGAGCTGAGCTTTAAGAATCGTAGTTTGTGTTATTTTCCCTGTTTTCAGCAGAGCATGGCCGTTTTTTCACAGTCCATTTCCCAGGACTATTACCACAGAACTAGGTAATTGGACTTTGGGATTTAATAAGTATCATGTTCTCTAATTCAATATCTATTTAAAGTGGGATTTTTTTTTATAATACTGAAAAACAAAATATTCATATGATATATAATTTTGAACATCTATTAGCCCTGATTTTGTGTTTAAGAAATAATGTTTTTGGGAGGGGGAAAGCTTCGGAGCCGCAAAGGAGAGCACAGCAACAGGGGTGCGGAGGGCAAAGCGGAGAGATTCCCGCACAGAGGATAGGTGCCGACCGGCACTCACCAGCCTGAGAGGCTTGTCTGCTCACCCGCCGGGGCAGGCGGGGCTGGGAGCTGAGGCTTGGGCTTCGGTCAGAGCCCGAGCGCAGGGAAAGCACAGGTGTCAGTGGCGTGAACACAGCCTGCAGGGGGTTAGTGCACCACAGCTAGCTGGGAGGGAGTCCAGGGAAAAGTCTGGGGCTGCCAAAGAGGCAAGAGGCTTTCTCTTCCCTCTTTGTTTCCTGGTGCGCGAGGAGAGGGGATTAAGAGTGCTGCTTAAAGGAGCTCCAGAGACCGGCGGCGCGAGCCGTGGCTAAAAGCGCGGACCCTAGAGATGGGCATGAGATGCTAAGGCTGCTGCTGCCACCACCAAGAAGCCTGTGTACGAGCACAGGTCACTATGCACACCGCCCTTCCCGGGAGCCTGTGCAGCCTGCCACTGCCAGTGTCCCGGGATCCAGGGACAACTTCCCCAGGAGAACGCATGGCGCGCCTCAGGCTGGTACAACGTCACGATCGTCCCTGCCACTGCATGCTCTCCCTGCACTCCGTAACCCTCCCTTCCCCCGGCTTGAGTGAGCCAGAGTCCCCGAAGCAGCTACTTCTTTAACCCCGTCCTGTCTGAGCGAAGAACAGACGCCCTCTGGCGACCTACATACAGAGGCGGGACCAAATCCAAAGCTGAGACCCGGGAGATGTGAGAACAAAGAAGAGAAAGGGAAATCTCTCTCAGCAGCCTCAGAAGCAGTGGATTAAAGCTCCACAATCAACTTGATGTAATCTGCATCTGTGGAATACCTGAATAGACAATGAATCATCCCAAATAGAGGAGCAGTGTGGATGAAAGGCTCTTGGTGCTGCAGCCAGGAGTCAGTTCTGTGCCTCTGAGAGCCAACTTCAGGACGCTGGTCCCCAAGAGACCTCCCAGCTCCACATAATATCAAACGGTGAAATACTCCCAGAGATCTCCATCTCAAAAACAGCACCAAGCTTCACTCAACAACCAGTAAGTTACAGTGCTGGACACCCTATGCCATAAAACTAGCAAGACAAGAACACAACCCCACCCATTAGCAGAGAGGCTGCCTAAAATCATAATAAGTCCACAGACACACCAAAACACACCACCAGACATGGACCTGCCCACCAGAAAGACAAGATCCATCCTTATCCACCAGAACACAGGCACTAATCCCCTCCACCAGGAAGCCTACACAGCCCACTGAACCAACTTTAGCCACTGGGGACAGACACCAAAAAACAACAGGAACTATGAACCGGCAGCTAGCAAAAAGGAGACCTCAAATACAGTAAGATAAGCAAAATGAGAAGACAGAAAAACACATACCAGATGAAGGAGCAAGATAAAAACCCACCAGACCTAACAAATGAAGAGGAAATAGGCAGTCTACCTGAAAAAGAATTCAGAATAATGATAGTAAAGATGATCCAAAATCTTGGAAATAGAATAGAGATAATGCAAGAAACATTTAAAAAGAAACTAGAAGAAGTAAAGATGAAACAAGCAACAATGGACAACACAATAAATGAAATTAAAAATACTCTAGATGGGATCAATAGCAGAATAACTGAGGCAGAAGAACGGATAAGTGACCTGGAAGATAAAATAGTGGAAATAACTACTGCAGAGCAGAATAAAGAAAAAAGAATGAAAAGAACTGAGGACAGTCTCAGAGACCTCTGGGACAACATTAAACGCACCAACATTCGAATTATAGGGGTTCCAGAAGAAGAGAAAAAGAAAGGGACTGAGAAAATATTTGAAGAGATTATAGTTGAAAACTTCCCTAATACGGGAAAGGAAATAGTTAATCAAGTCCAGGAAGCACAGAGAGTCCATACAGGATAAATCCAAGGAGAAATACGCCAAGACACATATTAATCAAACTGTCAAAAATTAAATACAAGAAAACATATTAAAAGCAGCAAGGGAAAAACAACAAATAACACCCAAGGGAATCCCCATAAGGTTAACAGCTGATCTTTCAGAAGAAACTCTGCAAGCCAGAAGGGACCGGAAGGACATATTTAAAGTGATGAAGGAGAAAAACCTGCAACCAAGATTACTCTACCAGCAAGGATCTCATTCAGATTTGATGGAGAAATTAAAACCTTTACAGACAAGCAAAAGCTGAGAGAGTTCAGCACCACCAAAGCAGCTTTACAACAAATGCTAAAGGAACTTCTCTAGACAAGAAACACAAGAGAAGGAAAAGACCTACAATAACAAACCCAAAACAATTAAGAAAATGGGAATAGGAATATACATATAGATAATTACCTTACATGTAAATGAACTAAATGCTCCCACCAAAAGACACAGATTGGCTGAATGGATACAAAAACAAGACCCATATATTTGCTGTGTACAAGAGACTCACTTCAGACCTAGAGACAAATACAGGCTGAAAGTAAGGGGATGGAAAAAGATATTCCATGCAAATGGAAATCAGAAGAAAACTGGAGTATCAATTCTCATATCAGACAAAATAGACTTTAAAATAAAGACTATTAGAAGAGACAAAGAAGGACACTACATAATGATCAAGGGATCGATCCAAGAAGAAGATATAACAATTGTAAATATTTATGCATCCAACATAGGAGCACCTCAATACATAAGGCAAATACTAACAGCCATAAAAGGGGAAATTGACAATAACACATTCATGGTAGGGGACTTTAACACCCTACTTTCACCAATGGACAGATCATCCAAAATGAAAATAAATAAGGAAACACAAGCTTTAAATGATACATTAAACAAGATGGACTTAATTGATATTTATAGGACATTCCATCCAAAAACAACAGAATACACATTTTTCTCAAGTGCTCATGGAACATTCTCCAGGATAGATCATATCTTGGGTCACAAATCAAGCCTTGGTAAATTTAAGAAAATTGAAATTGTATCAAATATCTTTTCCGACCACAATGCTATGAGACTAGATATCAATTACAGGAAAATATCTGTAAAAAATACAAACACATGGAGGCTAAACAATACACTACTTAATAACGAAGTGATCACTGAAGAAATCAAAGAGGAAATCAAAAAATACCTAGAAACAAATGACAATAGAGACACGACAACCCAAAATCTATGGGATGAACAAGAGCAGTTCTAAGAGGGAAGTTTATAACAATACAGTCCTACCTTAAGAAACAGGAAACATCTCGAATAAACAACCTAAACTTGCACCTAAAGAAATGAGAGAAAGAAGAAGAACAACAAAAAAACCCCAAAGTTAGCAGAAGGAAAGAAATCATAAAAATCAGATCAGAAATAAATGAAGAAGAAAGGAAGGAAATGATAGCAAAGATTAATAAAACTAAAAGCTCGTTCTTTGAGAAGATAAAATTGATAAACCCTTAGCCAGACTCATCAAGAAAAAAAGGGAGAAGACTCAAATCAATAGAATTAGAAATTAAAAAGAAGTAACAACTGACACTGTAGAAATACAAAAGATCATGAGAGATTACTACAAGCAACTCTATGCCAATAAAATGGACAACCTGGTAGAAACGGACAAATTCTTAGAAATGCACAACCTACCAAGACTGAATCAGGAAGAAATAGAAAATATGAACAGACCAATCACACGCACTGAAATTGAAACTGTGATTAAAATCTTCCAACAAAGGAAAGCCCAGGACCAGATGGCTTCACAGGCGAATTCTACCAAACAGTTAGAGAAGAGCTAACACCTATCCTTCTCAAACTCTTCCAAAATATAGCAGAGAGTGGAACACTCTCAAACTCATTCTATGAGGCCACCATCACCTTGATACCCAAACCAGACAAGGATGTCACAAAGAAAGAAAACTACAGACCGATATCACTGATGAACACAGATGCAAAAATCCTCAACAAAATACTAGCAAACAGAATCCAACAGCACATTAAAAGGATCATACACCTTGATCAAGTGGGGTTTATTCCAGGAATGCAAGGATTCTTCAATATACGCAAATCAATCAGTGAAATACACCATATTAACAAATTGAAGGAGAAAAAACATATGATCATCTCAATAGATGCAGAGAAAGCTTTCAACAAAATTCAACACCGATTTATGATAAAAACCCTGCAGAAAGTAGGCATAGAGGGAACTTTCCTCAACCTAATAAAGGCCATATATGACAAACCCACAGCCAACATCATCCTCAATGGTGAAAAACTGAAAGGAATTCCACTAAGATCAGGAAGAAGACAAGGTTGCCCACTCTCACCACTCTTATTCTACATAGTTTTGGAAGTTTTAGCCACAGCGATCAGAGAAGAATAGGAAATAAAGCAATCCAAACCAGAAAAGAAGAAGTAAAGCTGTCACTGTTTGCAGATGACATGATACTATACATAGATAATCCTAAAGATACTCCCAGGAAACTACTAGATCTAATCAATGAATTTGGTAAAGTAGCAAGATACAAAATTAATGCACAGAAATCTCTGGCATTCCTATACACTAATGACATAAATTCTGAAAGTGAAATCAAGAAAACACTCCCATCTACCATTGCAACAAAAAAAATAAATATCGAGGAATAAACCTATCTAAGGAGACAAAAGACCTGTATGCAGAAAATTATAAGGCACTGATGAAAGAAATTAAAGATGATACAAATAGATGGAGAGATATACCATGTTCTTGGATTGGAAGAATCAACATTGTGAAAATGACTCTACTATCCAAAGCAATCTACAGATTCAATGCAATCCCTATCAAACTACCACTGGCATTTTTCACAGAACTAGAACAAAAAAATTCACAGTTTGTATGGAAACACAAAAGACCCCGAATAGCCAGAATAATCTTGAGAATGAAAAACAGAACTGAAGGAATCAGGCTCCCTGACTTCAGACTATACTACAAAGCTACAGTAATCAAGACAGTATGGTACTGGCACAAAAACAGAATGATAGATCAATGGAACAGAAAGAAAGGCCAGAGATAAACCCATGTACATATGGTCACCTTATCTTTGATAAAGGAGGCAGGAATGTACAGTGGAGATAGGTCAGCCTCTTCAATAAATGATGCTGGGAAACCTGGACAGCTACATGTAAAAGTATGAAATTAGATCACTCCCTAACACCATAAACAAAAATAAGTTCAAAATGGATTAAAAACCTAAATGTAAGGCCAGAAACTATCAAACTCTTAGAGGAAAACATAGGCAGAACACTCTATGACATAAATCACAGCAAGATCCTTTTTGACCCACCTCCTAGAGAAATGGAAATAAAAACAAAAATAAACAAATGGGACGTAATGAAACTCCAAACTTTTGCACAGCAAAAGAAACCATAAACAAGACCAATAGACAACCCTCAGAATTGGAGAAGATATTTGCAAATGAAGCAACTGACAAAGGATTAATCTCCAAAATTTATAAGCAGTTCATGCAGCGCAATAAAAAAAAAAAAAAACACACAATCCAAAAATGGGCAGAAGACTTAAATAGACATTTCTCCAAAGAAGATATACAGACTGCCAACAAACACATGAAAGAATGCTCAACATCATTAATCATTAGAGAAATGCAAATCAAAACTACAATGAGATATCATCTCACACAAGTTAAAATGACCATCATCAAAAAATCTAGAAACAATAAATGCTGGAGAGGGTGTGGAGAAAAGGGAACACTCTTGCACTGCTGGTGGGAAGGTAAATTGGTACAGCCACTATGGAGAACAGTATGGAGGTTCCTTAAAAACTACAAATAGAACTACCTTGTGACCCAGCAATCCCACTACTGGGCATATACCCTGAGAAAACCATAATTCAAAAAGAGTCATGTACTAAAATGTTCATTGCAGCTCTATTTTCAATAGCCCGGAGATGGAAACAACCTAAGTGTCCATCATCGGATGAATGGATAAAGAAGATGTGGCACATATATACAATGGAATATTACTGAGCCATAAAAAGAAATGAAATTGAGCTATTTGTAATGAGGTGGATAGACCTAGAGTCTATCATACAGAGTGAAGTAAGTCAGAAAGAGAAAGACAAATACCGTAAGCTAACACATATATGTGTAATTTAAGAAAAGAAAATCATGAAGAACCTAGGCGTAAGACATGAATAAAGACACAGACCTACTAGAGAATGGACTTGAGGATATGGGGAGGGGGAAGGGTAAGCTGTGACAAAGCGAGAGAGGGGCATGGACATATATACACTACGAAACGTAAGGTAGCTAGCTAGTGGGAAGCAGCCACATAGCACAGGTGCTTTGTGACCGCCTGGAGGGGTGGGATAGGGTGGGTGAGAGGGAGGGAGAGGCAAGAGGGAAGAGATATGGGAACATATGTATATGTATAACTGATTCACTTTGTTATAAAGCAGAAACTAACACACCATTGTAAATCAATTTTACTCCAATAAAGATGTAAAAATAAAATTAGAAAATTTTGACTTTTAGGTAACTTAATTTTATATTAGCATATCAATTAAATATCTGGAAAAATAAAGAAGCAATAATTTTTTGGTTCTTTGAATTGTTAGTAAAAACTAAGCTTCTCTTTTCCTTGCTTCCTGTCCCTTTGTTTCTCTCTCTCTCTGTAAATTGTGGCATGAAGAGAGTTGAGATGGGGAAAGATGTAAATCCAAGATTGCTTTTATTTGCACTCATGCCATAATTCTTAGATTACCACACTGTCCTAAAAAAATCCTATCACATACACATACACACACAATATTCAGATTACATATGTTTGTGTGACATAAATATATTTAAATAAATTAATTGTGTATGTTGTTATATACATATATAAGTATAATGTTATAAATGTATAGTATAAATATATATAATTGATTCACTGAATTTTTCAAATATATACATATTAATTTTTCTTTGTTTTTCTCATGTTTCCAATATAGTCTTCAATTTATCAAATTTTTATTTTTCTTTATTGATTTTATTGATTTAAATTATCTGCCAGCTATATTAAAATCAATAAAAGACATATTTCATAAACAAACTGATATTTTGGCTTCAGGTTTTAGAGGAAATTAATGTTCTTGTTTTATTCTCTGCCTCTGACTAGATTTTTCCAGATAGTCTAATTAGCTCCTGGTTATAGATCTACTATACTATTATAATACTATTGTTGCACCAAATAAATATTTCCCAAATATTTTGATTTAGTGTTAAATTTGTAACTTTGTTCACAAATCATTTCCATCTATTCCATCTATATAATGAATGCATTGCAAAGTTTACAAACTATATAATTTTCCCATTCTTGAATTCTTGAGTTTAAGTCACCTTTCATTTCACTGGACTAAATCTTTAAGTAGATTTTCAAGAAGAGAATGTGGGACATTACATAATTAAGCATATTTTTATGTTGTCTTTTCTTTGACCTAAAGAACAATTTGTCTAGATAGGTTTAAGCTACGAATATTTTTCTATGATATTTTAGTCAATGATTATTTGTTATCTACTGTTTAATATTCTATAGATATAATTTAAGATATGCTAAATTTTATAAGAATCTTCTATTTTTTGCTTATTTTCTACAATGCTTTCTGATATTTTAGTTTTTACTCTTGAAATTAATCTTTATTTCCCATTATATTCTCCTAATAATCTTCTATATAGTGCTGTTCATTGCTTTTGCAGAAATGTAGTGAAAAAATGCATACCTTTGAAAGTAAGCAACCACAGAACTGAAATTTAAAAATTCATAAAACTGTATACTGTGCCTAATTATATCTAGAAGACATGCCTCAGAAATAATGAAAACGGTAAGAAGTAAAGAGCATAGAAGACAAAAGGCATCGGGATGATTTACAACAAACAAACCAATAAACAGAATGAAGTGCATTATAGATAAATGGAGGGAAGGTTGAGAGAAAAATATCTGATTTCAGCAAATTTAAAGTTTACATTTACATTTTAAGTACCAATACTGATATTAACCATTATTTGAGCATTATACCAATTACCATGCACTATATACAAGTTGCATGTAATATACTATCCAGTTCAATCCTCCTAGCATATGACATTTGTAGGGCATATCTATTGTACCTTGTTATCTATTACCTGAGTACCCAGTGTCATGACTGTGGGAGACGAGGAAAGACTGAGGAGCTGTACCAGATTGGCGGAACCTATGGTTTCATGACAATTAAATACTAAGTGGGATCCTGAATTGAATCTTTGAATAGTAAAAGGACATTAGTGAAAAAAAACTGGTGGGCCCAAATGAAGCCTGCAGTTTAATTAATAACACTGTAACTTTATTAATTCCTCAGTTGAGGTGACTGCACTGTAGTTACTTAAGATTTTAATATTAAAGGAAGCTGGGTGTAGTGTATCCAGAATTCTCTGAATTATTTTTGCAATACTCTGTAAGTCTCAAATTTAAAAACATATTATGAAAAAATCAGCAGAGATTTTATTATCCACTTGGTCAGTGATTTTCAACCTCTATTACTCTAATCTCTCATGTTTCATAAATGAATTTAGTAAGAATCAGTCTTTGCTATTATGTCTACTTTCTATGTGGTGTGATTTACATTAGAGTTGCAATACTGGTCTTTCTCCTTACATTTGACATATTAGGGGGTGGAAACCAAGCATGAATAACTCAGTCTTTCTCTTCCCTTTTTACCTTTGTGTACCAATTATCCTCAATAAGTATTCACTTTACACTGTTTCTTATTCTGTAATATTTATGTGGCATGTCCTATATGAAGAGGCCTGAGGTGACCTAGTGCTGCCTGGGATAGAATGAATAAGCTTTCTATTATGGGGTTCACACCAGCATAATAATAATAATAATAATGATACTAACAAGAATAATGAGAGCCCAAGTTTCTGCTGTGCTTCTAAGTCAATTTCTCCTCTAACAACCTTTTCAATAATAAACAAGATTATTTGATCTCTATTGCTATTCCTTTAGCTCTCCCAACTGATTGCAAATTCAGGCTAGGGAAAAATAAACTAGTCTTACTGAAGACCCAATATAGCATAATAGTACAGAGAGTGGGCCCTGGAGATATATTTCCCAGCTTCTAATCCTAGCTCTGTCTCTTATAGAGAATGTGACTTTAAACAAATCATATCACTTCAAATGTTTTTTTGTACAATGTGATAATTTTTCTTATAGAATTTTGTTAGGATTAAATCTGTGTATCTTTCTTTATATCTAACTATCTAATTTATCATCTATCTATCCATCCATCTACCACAAAGGATACATGGAAAGCACTGTATAAATCTTTGTTATCAGTATTTATTGAGCTCCCAAAGCCTCAGTGTAAGGCCAGGGTGCTACGAACTTCTCTCTATTTTCTCTGCTGAGATTCCATATGTATTTTATAAAGGAATGCATTATTTAAATAGACAAATGCATTGATAGATAACTAATTAATAACATTTCCATTGTAAAACTATCTAGATTCTCTCTTTGACAAAATTGAGCCAGGAAGAAAATATATATGTTGTCCAATGTCACATAGTTCATGGAACAACTACTAGGATTTAGGTTTCCTGATTCTACAGATGGAAAGACATTATTATAACTTAGGGTAAATGAAACATTAGCATAGTGATGAAGAGCTCAGGACCCAGACATCTTGGTGTGAAACCTTGTTCTGATAAACAGATGTGTGAGATCTTTGGCTTCCTGTGCCTCAGTTTTCTCTTTTGTAGAATGTATAATCATATCTAGCTCGTATCTGTAAATGTGCATGTGTGTGTGTAATATAGTGAGAGAGAATATGTGTGTATGTGTATATATATGTGTGTGTGTATACAAGTATATATATGTATATTTATGAACATACATATGTTTGTGTGTTTGTATCTGTGTATGTATGTATATCATATTGCTAGGGAATAATAACTTATTTATGCTAGGATAGAAAAATTAGAAATATAACCAAATATTTTTGAAGCAGAAATAATTATAAAACATGTTTATTCTAAGTACAGCACTCTTGATGTTTCAAATAATATCACACTATTTACAAAGATCAAGCAGAACTGAGTTATTTATATGGATAATACCTCCCCTGACTAATCATTATAAATGAATCCAATTACTGCTATGGGATATGTTGTAATCAAATTGGATTTAAATGTTTATAGTTAACATCTACTTACATAGTTAGGTCCACTGAGGAATATGTATCTCAATACCTATAATACTTCTTGAAATGGAGTTGCCTAATGAAGTCTTTATGAAGTTCACATAATTACTAGTTGGAAGCACAATATAAATTTTCTAATGACTTTTCAGTCATAACTTAAAGTGATAGAAATATGACACTGAAATGGATATACTGTCAGGGTATGTTCTGATGACTCAGTTATTTCCAGAAGATTATGACACTGATGGTTTTTAATCATTTTGTTAAAAGGGAGAATAAAGAAAACCTTTCTTTTTCACCTTGACTATGAAATTGTGATTAAAAACTGATTGACTATGACCACTGAATCCATCATTTCTTAACACAAGCTCTCAGGAAAAATTAAATTAACATTGAAAAAGAGAAATATGAAAATAGCTTGACAATTACTGTCTGACAGAAAAGATCTGGAGGCCATGCCAGGTTTTTTGTCATTTAGTCTCATGTGTGCTAGGACACATATAATGTAATTATGATTGCTGAATAGTGAGGATAATGCTTGTCTGTTAGTGTAACACTTGTCTGCTAAAATCTTGGTGGCATAAACAGCTCGCCTATTTCTTTTTATATATTTCCTGGAGAGGTCCCTGCCAAGTGGAAACTCAAGAAGATTTGCTTCTTTAATTGTGTGGCTATTACCATACACTAGTCCTTCCTTTAAGTCCATGAAGCCTGAGGATAAAGAAAGAGCCCGTGGTTTCTAGGGAGGTTTTAGAGATGAGGACTACAGTTAACTGCATTTGGGGTACAAGCCACTACCCATATCTAAATGGCTAGAATTAATGTCTCCCTCTCTTGCAGTGAGGCTGGAAAAATGCAGTCTCCCCACACTTCCTGTGAAACCTTCCTATAAGCCAAATAGAACAAATGGGATCGATGGGGTTCTAGTACTCTTTACCTCATTGTACGATAAGCGTCTGACATATTTTTCATCACTTATTACTCTATTAAGATATATTTGAAGGTGTGTCTATCTATCAAAGTCCTATATTCTCATGACAGTATATTTTATGTTTCTTAAGTATATATATATGTAATTTTTAATGTATAAGTGAAAGAATTCGGATTTACAATCTCAGCAAACCCCCTTTGTCCCTGGTTCAAGACTTTATATTTGTTTCTGTTGTCAGTGTCATCTCAGCCCTCAGTAATAAGTCCTTATTTTTTCCCTATGAAAAGTTTCCCTCTGAAACTTTTATCTTCGATAACATTTTTTTACTTAACCAGTCCTTCTGGCATCACTTATTTTGATGGCACTTAAGAAAAAATATTTCGTTTCTTAGAAAAAAGAAAAACTAGATTTGTATTGTTCCTGTTTTTTAGTGTTCCCATTAGAACTTTCTCTAATAATTAGAGTGAAAATGGAATTATGTCAAAATATTTAAAATATTTCAATTTTTTTCTTTTCCCACAATTTATATGTGCTTTTAAAGTAATTAATTCTCTGTTATAAAACATTTTAATTGTAGAATGCTTTTTATTAGACAGAGAGTAATTTTCTTCAGTTAAAAAATAGGTAACAATAGTTGCCATATTTTTCATTTCTCTACAAGAAACTTTCAACCTGAGGTTTTGACAAGAGGTTAGTTATTAGATAACAACTGCTTTTCAGGTAACTTCACATTGATTCATTGTACTTCAAATAAAACATTTGCTGAGAACAATGTTCTTGTGAAACAGATTTAAAATTATATTACATCACTCATAAAGCAACTTGGTATGAGCATTTGGAAACTGTATGCATTTGTTCCTTTCTATCCAATAATGAGTCCCCAGAGAATTCTTCAAGAGTTTATCAAATTTAGTATTAATGGTAGCCAGGAGGGAAGTTTTATAAGCGCTATAGAAAAATGTTCCATGATTATAAGTAAACCACTTTATTTGCAATGTACACAAAATATCTTCATATTTCTCTACTGACAGTAAAAAACAGAGTTTGCTTCTTTCACCAAGGAATAGAAGTTTTTATTTGTGTGTATGCTGCCTTTGTTGTTGTATTTGTGTTCTTCTTTTATATTGCAATCAAGATGAAATTCAGTTCTTAGCATCCCTTTCTGAATTTTTGAATACTTCAGTTAATGTTTTCCTTCATTTATTATAACTTTACTTCTTCCCTGACTCTGTATTTGATTGTTTCAAGCAAAATAGCAATATAAAGGAGATTGACTCAAAAGGATTCTTGTATAAAAATATAAATGATGGAAATATTCTACAGGGAAATAGAATTATTGGCCCAAGATCCAGAGATCCCAAGTGTGAATCCATTGTCCATTCTCAGCAGCTCCATAGCAGTTTCCATGTCATTTGAAACAGGACTGGGTCCTTGGTATGAAGATCTATCAGGTATAGTGTACTTCAACCTCTCATTCACTCAGCAAGCATCTAACCTCTTACACAACACAGCACAAAGTCGAGTGCAAAATTCTGGGAAATTTATTCTTAAGAAGCAGTCTCAAACACAAACATCACACTCTTAGATTTTAATCTGGAAGACTAAAGTCCAAGAAAAAAGAAGAAAAAGAGGAATTTGGAAAAGTGGAAACTTTTGTAGGAAAGGAAAATAGATGATTGTATCCAAAATGAGGAATCCCAGTGGGGAGGTCTCTAACCAGAATAAAGATGATTTTCAATGATATTGCAAAATGTCACCATATCCTGGCAGATGAATGTTTTATGGTGTCAGATTATAAAACACTTTTCTCATCCAGGAGTGGGTGGTCAGAGGGACTATAAAACTTTGCAAGATACAAGGATACATAAAACCTGTGTTCATCAGATGTACTATCCATTTTCACTTTTGATCAAATGACAAATGATCAAAGAAGTAAAATAATTAATTGAACAGTGTCTGTGTCTTAGCTTGGGGATCAGGCCTCTATGCAACTGACAACTTGCTTAAGATATATGCACCACATACTTGAATAAAATATGATTTTGCTCAAATATCTCAAAAAAGATTCCAAAATGTAGAAGTCCGAGCTACTAATTAAACCCCAGGGACCAAAGATTTTTGAAATTAGTGACTTCACCCACATTTGAGTACATGAATAAGAGTTTAAGCAAGAGCAATTGAAGCAGCCTTAAAGTCCCAACTTCCCATCCATCCAGGTTTATTAAGCACCGACTATATACCCAGAAGTTGTAGTAGATACTGCAGAAGTCAAAGAGATTCCTGTTTTCAAGGAACTCATGGCCCAAAGTGTGAAGTCAGACTTGTAAACACATAAGTGCAGTAAATTATTACTAACAAGATGCTATAAACCAATATCAAGAGCTCTTTATAAAGAAGAGAATGATTATTTCTACCTGGGGAGCAGATGTATAGGGGAAAATTCTTAGAGCTCAATGCTACTTTATTTAATATTTTTCTTTACCTGCATTTGTCAATAAAGTGAACAAATTTTCACATAGAATAGCACACTCGTTTCAATTTATGGGGGATTAGCTTCTCACATGTGTATTTGTTCATTTAGCAAATGTTTACTGAAAACCTACTTTGTGAGTCATGGGATATGTATATTGGGATCTGGAAATTGATTTTAAGAGAAATTTTAAGATTTTAAGAGAAAATACAGTATTTCTGTATTTTAACAGAAAATATAGTGCAGTTTTTAGAACATACTAATGACACATCCTCACTTAAAGGCATCCCATTTTGAATATTCTTTCTACACAGACCCAAAGGACCCCTGAGTTTGGCAACATACAGTAGGAGTATGCAGAGTGTGTGAATTCTGGGGTCTATGCCCTTGAGAATGAAGGTTCAGTGCTAGAAATGGGCAGAGTGTTCTGATATCCTTATTGGACCATTGTCAAATTGGAAGATGCACAGGAAATGTAAGAAGAGGCTTCTATTGCACTGCTATTGAATTCAGGGTGTTTTTTTTTCTTTCTTTCTTTATCCTATTTTTAGTTTTCTTTCTGTGTCTGCCTTTCTCACACAAGAGTGATTTAGCTGGGATGAGTTTGCCAGCACTCTTCCCAATGGAAAACAGATATAACTTCTCAGTTAATAGCACAAATACAGTCCTGTCTCACCAACTGAGTAGAGGAAAAGACTTAGTGAATTTCTTCATGTATTTCACTTATTCATCATAAATTGAACCATATGAAACTATATATATAGATTTAATGATTAAAGGAAAAGTTTTGAAGATGATGAACTCCAAACAGGACTATACAGTACAGTCTTTTCTTAATAATGTGTATTTCCAAATATGTTACTGAAGAGTCTGTACAGCTGCTTGTATAGAAGTTCTGCTTACTGTTTATAAGGAATGCTATTTTAATGAGATATTAAGGCCATGACATAAAGTCCTGAAATTTAAATAGATTAAAATTTGTATGCACTTAAGTGAAGGTTAAACAAAAATGTTTATATGGTAAAGGTACAAGAAATGTCATGTACAATGTGGAATTACTACCTATTGACTGATTCTGAAAAAATAAATCATGATTCTAAACAAATTTCTAATACTTAGTGACTCAAGTGAAAGTTAAATAATAACTTTTTAATGTACATAAGAACATTTAATTTCATCTTGAAAAGCAGGTATGTAGAAAAAATTAATAGCCTGATAGCAAAGAACTGTGGTTTCTGACTTACAATAGTTTGACTTACTATTTTTTTAAATTAATTAATTAATTTATTTGTGGGTGCTTTGGGTCTTCATTGCTGTGTGCAGGCTTTTTCTAGTTGCAGCAAGCAGGGGCTACTCTTCATTGTGGTGCGCTGGCTTCTCATTGCAGTGGCTTCTCTTGTTGCGGAGCATGGGCTCTAGGCTCTTGGGCTTCAGTAGTTGTGGCTCATGGGTTCTAGAGCACAGGCTCAGTAGTTGTGGCGCACGGGCTTAGTTGCTCCGCGGCATGTGGGATCTTCCCAGACCAGGGCTCGAACCTGTGTCCCCTACATTGGCAGGCGGATTCTTAACGACTGTGCCACCAGGGATGTGCCTGACTATTTTTTGACTTTTCAATGGTGTGAAAGCAATACCAATTCAGCAGAAATCATACTTCAAATTTTAAATTTTGATGATTTTTCCCAAGCTAACAATATGCTATATGATACTCTCTCCTGATGCAGGACAATGGTAGCTGGTACCAAGTCAGCCATATGTTTGCCAGGATAAACAACCAATAATACACTTATGACCATTCTGTACCCATACAACTGTTCTGTTTTTTACTATCAGTACAATAGTCAATAAATTACATGAAATATTCAATACTTTTTATAAAATAGGTTTGTGTTAGGTAATTTTGCCCAGCTATAGGCTAATGTAAATCTTCTGAGCAGGTTTAAAGTACACTAGGCTCAGTTAGGATGTTTGGTACGTTAAGTGTATTAAATACATTTTCAACTTCTATATTTTCAACTTAAGATGGGTTTACCGAGTTGTAACCCCATCATAAGTCAAGGAAGATCTGTAAAGGCAATCACACTAAGAAAGATATAAATACATATGTTAAAAACATTTAACTTTTATGGGCATATTTCTTACTGCTTTTTGAGGACTATTAACATGTATATTTAAATTAACTTTGAAATCGTAATTTTTCCCTCCAAAAACCTTTCTTTTAACTTAAAGAATTGTAGACATCATGTGAGTACTTATTAAATATGGAGATACAGAAAATGTCCAATGTGTCCAAATGCTGAACTGAAACATCATGAGGCATTTGACTTGTCTGATCCAACTCCCCAGAGGTAAGTGAATATTCAAGATGAGTCTTCCATTGTTACATTCTAGGCTAATATTGCCTGATAAGGTAGACTGATTGCAAAATATCCCCAATTTTTCACCATTCTTTGTACAGATGACTTTTGAAATATGACTATGAAGGAATTCCTATTAAAAGGTGGAATTTTTTCTTGTCTCTTAAATCTTCACTGGCCTTGTCACTTACTACAACAAAGAGAATTTGATGGGATTGGTGATGTGTCAGTTCCAAGCCAGGAGTCAATAAGCAGTGTACACTTCTGGTCAATAATTAGAAAAGTGTTCCATTACCATGGAAACAAGCTGAGTTTTGTCTACTTGAACTGGTTTGAGAACTGCTAGGGTAGATATAAGCTGTCCTATCTGAGGACTATAAATCATCTTTTATTGGCCAAACTTTTACAACACTATATTTGGAGTCAATTTTTCTTTTTTTGTATTATTATGATTATAAGTAGCTGATATCAACCCTCTTATTTGACACTAGTATAATTATAATAAGCATACACTGATGCCATAGGTGGCAAACCATATTTTTAAACAATAAAAATTAAATTTGAGTGTAATATTTATTGCATGATTTTAAAAATTCAAACCTGTTTGAGGTTACTTGAGACTTACCATTTTGCAAAGATATGACAAGATAATAGTCTAAGAGAGAGGGAAAAATATGATAATCAAGGATTCACTACAAAATGTCTTGTTCCACAGACACCTCCCCAGGGGATAGATACTTTCTTTTGCTTGCTAATGATATTTGCCTGTCATTGAGCACCAATATCTCCACATTTTGGTTTCTACTGCCCAGAGCCAAATGAATAATCCTAATTGTTCTGTTACATTTCTGTTATATCTGTTTAACTATTTAGTGTTGTGCCAGCAGTCTATCTGTGCCAAAAAGCCATCTTATGTGTTACACCTAAAGGGAATGATAAGATAAATAAACAAGTCATTTTCTTTAAGTGTTTTCTCATATTCATTTAATCAACAAGAGTTTATAGAGTATCTACCTCTTTCTGTGCACTATATGTACTATGGTATGCACTGGAGATAAATATATATAAATAAAGGTATCATTTATTGGGTCCTTCAAGATACTTTATATATAAAGTGCTTTGTAGGCACAAAGTACAATAACCCTATGAAGCATGTATCTCTACATATGAGGAAACCAAGGTACAGAGACATTAAAATGACTTGTGCAGTGTCAGTACACACGTATGAAGTTGAGAGTTAGCATTTGAACCCATACATCATGTTTCCAAAGCTGATGACTTCATCATTTGGATATGCTATTTCTAAAGTCAAACAAGCAAACAAACAAAAAGCCCTTTCCCTAAAGATGTCAGAGACAATTAAACCAATCAAGAAAAAAGAAGATTCCTGCCAACATTCTGTTGTAGATAATAAAGCACAGACACTAACTCAGACTTGGGAGGGAGCAGAATTAAGAAAGTTTGTTCTGAAGGTGATGTATAAGCTATCTAGACACGGAGAGATGTGGAAGGCACGGGGCTTACTGAGGGAAGAAGCAGCTTCTGCAGAGTTAAAGATCCACAAGGGCATCACAGAGCATGCAGTGACGTTGAGACATGGAGAGATGATGCTAAGGATGAGCTGGGCAGCTCAGCCAAAACTCCATCACAGCACACCTTGTACACTCTGCTGAAACCTTGCCTTGTTTGGGTCTGATCTGCATTTGCCTTTATTTGTAAGACAAATACAATTTGTATTTGTATTAATACAAATCTAGGAGTGTTTTTATAACTGAAGAGGACAAGTGGTTATGTGTTTACAGTAACTGAGATATGAAAAGATGAGAAGCAGTGAGTAGTAGAAGTGTAAATGGTAAGGGGTTGGATTTAAGACTTTTACATGTTCACAACCTCATTTTAGCCTGTCTCTTTAAGCCTGGATTACCCTAGAAGCCATTTCTCACTTGTCCCCCACCTCTAGTCTTACCTGCCCCAAATCCATGCTTCTTACCACTGTCATTTAGATCTTTCCCAAATACTATTTTCATCCTCTCATTTGGGGTTATTTATCTAGGACAAA
Source organism: Grampus griseus (assembly GCF_964374135.1). NCBI lineage: Eukaryota > Metazoa > Chordata > Mammalia > Artiodactyla > Delphinidae > Grampus > Grampus griseus. The sequence continues at coordinate 119,181,914 of NC_138998.1, read as the reverse complement.
AGAAAGCTGATGGGAATCAAGAAAGCAGTCTCCAAAGAGAGGAAAATCTGTCCCATAGGAGGCAGAGAATTTTGTTCCATCTCATTTGGGAGGGCAGAAGGAGGAAAGAAAAAGAAAGAAAGAAAGAAAGAAAGAAAGGAAAGAAAGAAAGAAAGAAAGAAAGAAAGAAAGAAAGAAAGAAAGAAAGAAAGAAAGAAAGAAAGAAAGAAAGAAAGAAAGGAAGGGAGGGAGGGAGGGAGGGAGGAAGGAAGGAAGGAAGGAAGGAAGGAAGAAAGAAAGAAAGAAGGAAAAATAGAGAGAGGGAGGGAGGGAAGAAGGAAGGAGGGAAATCTGTTTGTGTAAGATGTAGTTAATAAAAGTTAGGTATTTTTCTATACAGAGGCAAGATGCATAGGGGTACAAAGAGCTAACTTTAATCTAATTAGCCCTTAAGTGGTAATGGAAGCAACAGGACTGGTTTAGAACTTGCAGAAAGATGTAAAATTAGATAACAGAGCCAAGGAATCTACCCTCAGAACACTGTTTAAATGAAGGATAAAAATGACCATTGTGACTGGGGCCTTGAAGTTCTATTGCCAGCTTCCAAGAATGGCCTTGGTAGAGAGTCAGGCCCCCCTTACAGTTTTGCAACCTGTGCAAATTCACAGACTGTTTGGTTTAATGCTCACTGGGTGTATTGTTATCTTTTCAATGCCTTAAAATTCTTAATAATTTTATCTTTGAATATGTGTTTTACAAATAATGTATATTCATTTTCTAGGGCAAACAAATACCACATAGCAAAATACCACAGATTGGGGACTTAAACAACAGAAGTTTGTTTTCTCACAGTTCTGGAGGCTGGGAGTTCAAGATCAAGGTGTCAGCAGGTTTCGTTTCTCCTGAAGCCTCTCTCCTTGATTTGCAGATGGCCGCCTCCTTGCTGTGTCCTCACATGGTGTTTCCTCTCTTTGTCCAGACCTCTGGTGTCTTCTTGTGTGTCCAAGTTTCCTTTTCTTATAAGGACTCCAGTCAGACTGGATTACGGCCCACCCATATGCCTTCATTTTACCTTAATTACCACTTTAAAGGCTCTATGTCCAAATACAGTCACAGCTGAAGTACTGGGGGATTAGGATTTCAACATATGAATTTTGAGGCAACAGAATTGAGTCTAATACAAAGTGCAATGCCAAAATGGAGCATGTGTGTGAGCAGCTGAGATATAGTGGGAGTGGCCGAGGCAGGAAGATCAGCAGGCTACAGGAATACAGGGCAATTGACCTAGAGGCCTGGTGTGCAGGCTCATGCCCCCAGGCAGCCTCTAGGCAGCCTCCAGGCAGCCTGAGGCACCCAGAGCTCTGTGGCTTCTGGGACTACACTGGGGCCCAGATTGGCTGCAGCAGCTGCTGGAGAATGGAGAGATTCTGCAGGTGGGTAGTGCTGAGACCCTCTGTCCCCTGAATTCATTCTTGAAGTGTCCACGCAAATATTAACCCCAGCCTCAGTGCAAAAACGGAGATGGCCACACTTAAACAGTAAGAATTGTCAGTAAATTCTTACAAAATAAAAACATTCATAGGACAATGCCCCAAATCATATCACGTATTTATTAGATTTCTTCAACAAATTTAGAAAATCTGCTTTTGAAAACCATTGCAAAGCCAATGTCTACAGGTTTAGAGATAGAAATTAAGTTTAAAGATCATCAAGTTAAATACAAAAGAACACTATTTTCATAAGATGCTTTAGATGAACAAATAACTAAAGAAGAAGGAGTCTTAAAATTGTTTTCTGTATGATGAAGATACAGTTATAAGATACATTAACCGGCATTTTGAATTATATTCAAGGCAGGAAGTCACTTTTGGTTTCTTATACAACCTCCACAGGCTACAAGGAATGTCAGAGGAAACATTAAAATGCCATTGTATAAATTTACATCAAAAATTAAATTCAGGCTGACATGAAACTGGTATGTATGATGAATGAATTCTTTTAGAAAATTGTTCCACCAGAACCATCAGCTTTCTATGTACTAAAATTTATATTTCAAAATAAATTATCAGAATTTATTTGAATGCTGTCACCATGTATAAAATACTCTTAACAGCTCTAGTAACAGTTGTATCAGCAGGAAAATCCTTCTCAAAATAAAAAATTATCAAATATTGTTTGCAATCCTCTATTTGCCAAGAACAACTGCTGTCACTTTGAATTATATCAGTTGAAAATAAAATTGCTGAATGTATAAATGTTGATCTGATAAATGAATTTGCAGAACAGTGAGCCAGAAAAATCTTATGATCAATCACAGTATCACATTAAAAATATTATTTTTCATATAAAATTAAACCAAAATTATTATTTTTCAGTTAGTAAATTTATGTTGTTACTCATGTATCACTATTACCTCTATTATGTTTTATAAATAATATCATACTTTTAAGGAGAAGCTTGGTATTTAGTAGCTTTAATGGATTATTTTATTGAACAGACCCTGCACTTTCATTTTGCCCTGGGACCTGCAAATCATGTAGCTAGCCCTGGTTGGACTAACAGATTGGAATGAGTTCAAAGAGGAGGAGGAGAGGAAGAAGAGGCAAGGATTATAAATAACTATTTTATGGTGTTTTTATAACAGGTAGCATAGAAATGGGCAATGCAATGGGACAGAGAAATGGAGAAGAAAAAAATATCACAGGAAATTAGAGCTAGAGAGGGTGTATTGTTTTAAGATGGGAACTATTACATCAGGTTTGTGGTCTTACAAGAATGATCCAGTGGAAAGGGAGAAATCGAAATCTTTCTTGTCCAGATTATAAATAAAGGAATCAGTCTTTGAAGAATGGCTATGTCTTTCCCTGAGACAATACATGAGTGGCTAAGTCTGGAAATCAATGGAGAGAACCTGTAGATGGAGAGAAATGTGGTGAAAAGTTGAGTTCCTTTGTTCTTGATAGTGTTGGAAGCAGATGGTTGACAGAATATTAAAAGATTGAAATAGTTATAATAGGAAATGGACAAGGAAGTTACTGGGGATCCACAGGAATACTGGGTAACTTTGACATACATGGCGATAGAACATGGATTTTTATTGCCACATTTCTGCACAGTTGTATGATTTTGCTTGGTTATGTTTTGTTTTGTTTTGTTTTCCAGTAGTGTCCAAGAGCCTAGGTTAGGAGTAGAAATACTGTGCAGTTAAAATTATTTGTGGTTGGAGTTGTTTTAAGATAGTGTAGGAGGTCAATAGATCAAGGTTGTTGTCCACAAAAGGATTTTTTAAAAATGGTTGATATGCATCATAGGCCAAGTATGAAGAGATTGAAAAATGAAAAGATATGAGAGGACTAATTAATTGAGAATAATGGAGTGAAAAACCATGGAAGAGACATGGATCAGAAGTGTCACACTTGAATTTAAGATTTTAGAGACGAGATCGACCTTGGAAATGATTATGTTTTATCAAGCGTAAGAATGCCTGAAATAGAGAAATAAAAACCTGAAACTAAATCTCCATAGGCAATAATTTTGAATAACTGTGTTTTTTGTGTATTTATGTGTTTTGTACAAAGAAAAATACCACTATATTTACTTTCTTGAACAAATCTAGAATTTATAAAATTAACAATTGCTTTGTTTCTCATTTCCTTTACTTTTGATGTCCCTATCTTAATTTATCACAAAAGTAGCCTATAAAGAACTAAAAGTTTTTATTACATTCAACTAAATCAGGCTACATCTCAGGTTGATTTTCCTACTTCAAAGAAAAAAATATTGGCAAACTTTTTTATCTTCCCGGATCGGGGCACAAACCCATGTCCCCTGCATCGGCAGGCAGACTCTCAACTGCTGCACCACCAGGGAAGCCCGCAAACTTTAATTCATCTACACATTCAAGAATTGGAAAATATTTAGTTAATGGCAAGTTCAAAAGTGGTGCATTTCTTGGGGAAGGGTACACACAAGAAAAGTCACTACTTTGAGGGTATATGCTTAGGAAATTTTGGGAACTTAGAATCTAAGCTTGAGAATTTCTTAACATATCTAAGCCATGGAATTTTGAGTCTCAGGCAACTAGGAGGCATGTTAAGGGAGAGGGGCGATCATAAATAATATGGCAACTGCAGTCCTTTATTGAATATTCATTGGAGTATCTCTTGGATTGAATTATCCAACTCAGGAAGGCAGTGCTGGATAGGATTTGTCTCAGCAGTAAATTCTATGTTAGCTCCTAAGATCCACATAGAAAAGTGTTAGAAAAAAATCATAAAAAGACTACAGAAGTAGAAACATAAGGAACATAAGGAATTCAGACTTTTTTTTTCGGTACGCAGGCCTCTCACTGTTGTGGACTCTCCTGTTGTGGAGCACAGACTCCAGACGCGCAGGCTCAGCAGCCATGGCTCACGGGCCCAGCTGCTCCGCGGCATGCGGGATCTTCCTGGACCGGGACACGAATCCGTGTCCCCTGCATTGGCAGGCAGACTCTCAGCCACTGTGCCACCAGGCAAACCCAGGAATTCAGATTTAATAGCAACTTTTCAGAATTTAAATAATTGTGCTTGAAAATTTAATCATTAGAGAAAATTGACCAAATGATGAAATATGTTAACATGATATAAACTGAGATGATCTTTCTTTCCTCTTTCCTGAAAGAGGAAAATAAACTATTAGAGGAACACTCCACTACTGGCAAAAAGAGGCAGCCAGATATTTTACTCAGAATATTTATTTTATCCAGAAGCTGAATAAAGATGCAATCTTGAGAAGCACACAGCAAAGTGACTGGTTCACCTTAGGTTGTTAGATTTTAAATCATCAGTGGCAGCTTCAGGCCAAGAAATTTCTACAGCTAATTCTGCTGCTGTAACAAATGTTGGGGGAAGAAAGAAACCTTTCCTCAGAAGAAGTTCTTACAGATGCTCATCAGCTCTATAGCAAAAAGCAGCCACTGCGTCCCAGAGCTGAAAGCTCTAGATCAAAACAGGTAAAAGAAGCTCCATCAGCAGACAGGGCCCACCGCCAATACAGTAATGAGGTGGCTATAAATATGGGCTCAAAGAGAAAAAGAAATGAAGAGATTCTGAGCATGGTGTAAGGAAAACAATATCTCCTGCAAAAGACCTCTTATTAGAGCTGCCTATCCTACAAAATTTGAAATTTTACAGAGGCAGAAAAGTTGCAAATGCCAGTTTGAGAGGAAAAAACTATGAAAAGATATGCCATTTGCTCCCAGCCCCACCAGTAATAGTGAAAAATTTGACTTCTTGATGGGAAATTCACTTTCAGTTAAGAGGACTCTGGTCATCCGTCATAGACTGGCTTCATGGCAAGCTAAACACCAGTAATGTCTTCATCAACTGCTTTTGCTTAGATGAAATTGAGTCTCTGCTTTGGTCTTTCACAACAGGAAGTGCAAATGGCCTTTGAACAACACAGGTTGGAACTGAGCAGGTCCACTTATAGGGACTTTTTTGAATAGTAATTACTGTAGTATGAGAGAACTGTGGTTGGTTGAATTTGAGGATATGGAACCATGGATATAGAGGGTGAATTTTTGACTGTAGGGAGGTTCAGGGCCTTAACCCTTAAGTTGTTCAAGGGCCAAATATACTGACTTTTGGGAACAGGTTTGTTTGTTTTTGTTTTCTTTTCTTATGCAGTGGGCAGAAATAACTGCTTTAAGGTGTAGTCACTGGCTTGTTTTCTAAATTTGGTGTGTATATAGCTAATGCTTTGATACCTTTTTCTTCTGATTTACCATTTATAGTCTAAAAAATGAGAACTTGAGATAATTTAAATCCTGAGGACTTAAGAGAATCACTCCCAAACTTATGGAAGACACGCAGCTGTCCAAGGAACCAGTGTCCATCAATCACACTCCAGCTGAGACTGAACACAGGAGGGATAAATGGGGGCTCTTTTAAATAATTAGGGGAGATCTTAGATCTTTGGTACCTTAGGGTTTTTATTCATTTTTAACATCTTTATTTGAGTATAATTGCTTTACAATGGTGTGTTAGTTTCTGCTTTATAACAAAGTGAATCAGCTATATGTATACATATATCCCCATATCTCCTACCCTTGCATCTCCCTCTAACCCTCCCTATCCCACCCCTCTAGGCGGACACAAAGCACTGAGATGATCTCCCTGTGCCATGCAGCTGCTTCCCACTTGCTATCTACTTTACATTTGGTAGTGTATATATGTCCATGCCTCTCTCTCACTTCGTCCCAGCTTACCCTTCCCACTCCCCATGTCCTCAAGTCCATTCTCTATATCTGCGTCTTTATTGCTGTCTTGCCCTAGGTTCTTCAGAACCATTTCTTCTTCTTCTTTTTTTTTTTTTAGATTCCATATATATGTGTTAACATATGGTATTTGTTTTTCTCTTTCTGACTTACTTCACTCTGTATGACAGTCTCTAGGTCCATCCACTTCACTACAAATAACTCAGTTTCATTTCTTTTTATAGCTGAGTAATATTCCATTGTATATATGTGCCACATCTTTATCCATTCATCTGTCGATGGACACTTAGGGTGCTTCCATGTCTTGGCTATTGTAAATAGTGCTGCAATGAACATTGTGGTACATGACACTTTTTGAATTATAGTTTTCGCAGAGTATATTCCCAGTAATGGGATTGCTGGATCCTATGGTAGTTCTATTTTTAGTTTTTTAAGGAACCTCCATACTGTTCTCCATAGTGGCAGTATCCATTTACATTTATACCAACAGTGCAAGACAGTTCCCTTTTCTCCATACCCTCTGCAACATTTATTGTACCTAGATTTTTTGACGATGGCCATCCTGACTGGTGGGAGGTGATATCTCATTGTAGATTTGATTTGCATTTCTCTAATGATTAGTGATGTTGAGCATCCTTTCATGTGTTTATTGGCAATCTGTATATCTTCTTTGGAGAAATGTCTATTTAGGTATTCTGCCCATTTTGGGATTGAGTTGTTTTTTTCTTTGACATTGAGCTGCATGAGCTGCTTGTATGGTTTGGAGATGAAGCCTTTGCCAGTTGTTTCATTTGCAAATATTTTCTCCCATTCTGAGGGTTGGCTTTTCATATTGTTTATGGTTTCTTTGCTGTACAAAAGTTTTTAAGTTTCATTAGGTCCCATTTGTTTATTTTTGGTTTTATTTCCATTTCTCTAGGAGGTGGGTCAATAAGGATCTTGCTGTGATTTATGTCACTGAGTGTTCTGCCTGTTTTCCTCTAAGAGTTAGATGGTGTCTAGTCTTACATTTAGGTCTCTAATCCATTTGGAGTTTATTTTTGTGTATGGTGTTAGGGAGTGTTCTAATTTCATTGTTTTACATGTAGCTGTCCAGTTTTCCCAGCACCACTTACTGAAGAGGCTGTCTTTTCTCTATTGCATATTCTTGCCTCCTTTATCAAAGATAATTTTACCATATGTGTGTGGGTTTATCTCTAGGTTTTCTATCCTGTTCCATTGATCTATATTTCTATTTTGTGCAAGTACCGTACTGTCTTGATTACTGTAGCTGTGTAATATAGTCCAAAGTCAGGGTGTCTGATTCCTCCAACTCCGTTTTTCTTTCTCAAGATGGCTTTGGCTATTCGGGGTGTTTTGTTTTTCCATACAAATTGTGAAATGTTTTGTTCTAGTTCTGTGAACAATGCCATTGGTAGTTTGATAGGGATTACATTGAATCTGTAGATTGCTTTGGGTAGTATAGTCATTTTCCCAATGTTGATTCTTCCAATCCAAGAACATGGTACATCTCTCCACCTGTTTGTATCATCTTTAATTTCTTTCCTCAGGGTCTTATAGTTTTCTGCATACAGGTATTTTGTCTCCGTAGGTAGGTTTATTCCTAGCTATTTTATTCTTTTCATCGCAATAGTAAATGGGAATGTTTCCTTAAGTTTTCTTTCATATTTTTCATCATTAGTGCATAGGAATGCAAGAGATTTCTGTGCATTAACTTTGTATCCTGCTACTCTACCAAATTCATTAATTAGCTCTAGTAATTTTCTGGTAGCATCTTTAGGATTCTCTATGGATAGTATCATGTCATCTGCAAACAGTGATGGTTTTACTTCTTCTTTTCCAATTTGTATTTCTTTTATTTTTCTTTCTTCTCTGATTACTGGGAAAACTTCCAAAATTCTGTTGAATAATAGTGGTGAGAGTGGGCAACCTTGTCTTGTTCCTGAACTTAGTGGAAATGGTTTCAGTTTTTCCCTATTGAGATCGATGCTGGCTGTGGGTTTGTGAAATATGGCCTATATTATATTGAGGTAAGTTCACTCTATGCCTACTTTCTGGATGGTTTTTATCAAAATGGGTGTTGAACTTTGTCAAAATCTTTTTCTGCATCTATTGAGATGATCATATGGGTTTTATCCTTCAGTTTGTTAATATGGTGTATCACATTGATTGATTTACATATATTGAAGAATCCTTGCATTCCTGGAATAAACCCCACTTGATCATGGTGTATGATTCCTTTAATGTGCTGTTGGATTCTGTTTGCTAGTTTTTGTTGAGGATTTTTGCATCTATGTTTATCAGTGATAGTGGCCTGTAGTTTTCTTTCTTTGTGACATCTTTGTCTGGTTTTGGTATCAGGGTGTTGGTGGCCTCATAGAATGAGTTTGGGAGTGTTCCTCCCTCTGCTATATTTTGGAAGAATTTGAGAAGGATAGGTGTTAGCTCTTCTCTAAATGTTTGATAGAATTCACCTGTGAAGCCATCTGGTTCTGGACTTTTGTTCATTGGAAGGTTTTTAATCGCAGTTTCAATTGCAATGCTTCCAGTTTGTCTGTTTATATTTTCTATTTCTTCCTGCTTCACTCTCAGAAGGTTGTACTTTTCTAAGAATTTGTCCATTTCTTCCAGGTTGTCCATTTTATTGGCATAGAGTTTCTCTCATCATCCTTTGTTTTCCTACAGTTTCAGTTGTTCCTACTCCTTTCTAATTTCTAATTCTATTGAGTTGAGTCTTCTCCCTTTTTTCCTTGATGAGTCCCGCTAATGGCTTATCAATATTGTTTATCTTCTCAAATAACAAGCTTTTAATTTTATTGATCTTTGCTATCATTTCCTTCATCTCTTTTTCATTTATTTCTGAACTGATCTTTATGATGTATTTTCTTCTGCTAACTTTGGGGGATTTTTGCTCTTCTTTCTTTAATTGCTTTAGGTGTAAGGTTAGTTTGTTTATTTGAGATGTTTTTTGCTTCTTGAGGTAGGATTGAATTGCTATAAACTCCCTTTTAGAACAGCTTTTGCTGCATCCCATAGATTTTGGGTCATCATGTTTTAGTTGTCATTTGTTTCTAGGTACTTTTTGATTTCCTCTTTGATTTCTTCAATGATCTCTTGGTTATTTAGTAGTGTATTTTTTAGCCTCCATGTATTTGTATTTTTACAGATTTTTTCCTGTAATTGATATCTAGTCTCATAGCATTGTATTTGGAAAAGGTACTTGATACGATTTCAATTTTCTTATATTTACCAAGGCTTGATTTGTGACCAAGATATGATCTATCCTGGAGAATGTTCCATGAGCACTTGAGAAGAAAGTGTATTCTGTTGTTTTTGAATGGAATGTCCTCTAAATATCAATTAAGTCCATCTTGTTTAGTGTATCATTTAAAGCTTGTGTTTCTTATTTATTTTCATTTTGGATGACCTGTCCGTTGGTGAAAGTGGGGTGTTAAAGTCCCCTACTATGAATGTGTTATTGTCAATTTCCCCTTTTATGGCTGTTAGCATTTCCCTTATATACTGAGGTGCTCCTATGTTGGGTGCATAAATATTTACAATTGTTATATTTTCTTCCTGGATTGATCTCTTGATCATTATTTATTATCCTTCTTTGTCTCTTGTAATAATCTTTATTTTAAAGTTTACTTTGTCTGATATGAGAATTGCTATGACAGCTTTCTTTTGATTTCCATTTGCATGGAATATATTTTTCCATCCCCTCACTTTCAGTCTGTATGTGTCCCTAGATCTGAAGTGGGTCTCTTGTAGACAACATATATACGTGTCTTGTTTTTATATCCATTCAGTCAGTCTATATCTTTTGCTTGGAGCATTTAATCAATTTACATTTAAGGTAGTTGCTGATATTTGTGTTCCTATTACCATTTTCTTAATTGTTTTGGGTTTGTTATTGTAGGTCTTTCTCTTCTCTTGTGTTTCCTGCCTAGAGGAGTTCCTTTATCATTTGTTATAAAGCTGGTTTGGTGGTGCTGAATTCTCTTAGCTTTTGCTTGTCTGTAAAAATTTTAATTTCTCTGTTGAATCTGAATGAGATCTACTGAAAGATCAGCTGTTAACCTTATGGGGATTCCCTTGTATGTTATTTGTTGTTTTTCCCTTGCTGCTTTTAATGTATTTTCTTTGTATTTAATTTTTGATAGTTTGATTAAATTTTGTCTTGGCGTGTTTCTCCTTGGATTTGCCCTGTGTGGGACTCTCTCTGCTTCATGGACTTGATTGACTATTTCCTTTCCCATATTAGGGAGGTTTTGAAGTATAGTCTCATCAAGTATTTTCTCAGTCCTTTTTTTTTTCTCTTCTTCTCTGGGACCCCTATAATTCGAATGTTGGTGCATTTAATGTTGTCCCAGATGTTTCTGAGACCGTTCTCAATTGTTTTCATTCCTTTTTTCTTTATTCTGCTCTGTAGTAGTTATTTCCACTATTTTATCTTACAGGTCACTTATCCGTCCTTATCTGTCTCAGTTATTCTGCTATTGATTCCTTCTAGAGAATTTTTCATTTCATTTATTGTGTTGTTCATCATTGTTTGCTCTTTAGTTCTTTTAGCTCCTTGTTAAACGTTTCTTGTATTTTCTCCTTTCTATTTCCAAGATTTTGGATCACCTTTACTATCATTACTCTGAATTCTTTTTCAAAAGGACTGCCTATTTCATCTTCATTTGTTTGGTCTGTGAGGTTTTTACCTTGCTCCTTCATCTGCTTTGTGTTTCTCTGTCTTCTCATTTTACTTAACTTACTGTGTTTGGGACCTCCATTTTGCAGGCTGCAGGTTTGTAGCTCCCGGTGTTCTCTGGTGTCTGCCCCCAGTGGGTAAGGTTGGTTCATGGGTTGTGTAGGCTTCCTGATGGAGATGACTGGTGCCTGTATTCTGCTGGATGAGGCTGGATCTTGTCTTTCTGGTGGGCATCAGCATATCCAGTGGTGTGCTTTGGGGTGTCTGTGAACTTATTATGATTTTAGACAGCCTCTCTGCTAACAGGTAGGGTTGTGTTCCTGTCTTGCTAGATTTTTGGCATAGGGTTTCAAGCACTGTAGCTTGCTGGTTGTTGAGCAAAGCTGGGTCTTAGCTTTGAGATGGAGACCTCTGAGAGAGCTTTCATTGTTTGGTATTATGTGGTGCTGGGAGGTCTCTGGTGGATCAGTGTCCTGAACTTGGCTCTCCCACCTCAGAGATTTAGGCCTGACACCTGGCCGGAGCACCAAGACCCTGTCAGCCACTTGGCTCAGAAGAAAAAATAAATAAATAACTTAATTAATTAATAAAATTAAGTTATTAAAATAAAAAATATTATTAAAAATTAAAAAAAATTAAAAGTAATAAAAAAGAAGAAAGAAAGAAGACAGCAACCAACCAAAAAACAAATCTACCAATGATAACAATCGCTAAAAACTATGCTAAAAAAAAAACCAAAAGATGGACAGAACCTTAGGAAAAATGGTAAAAGCAAAACTATACAGAAAAAATCACACAAAGAAGCATAAACACACTCATAAATAGAGAAAAAGGAAACAAAATATATATATATATAAATTAAGAGAGCAACCAAATCAATAAACAAATCTACCAATGATAATAAGCTCTAAATATTAAACTAACATAAACATAAAGCTAGAAGCAAATTAGATGCAGAAAGCAAACCCCAAGTCTACAGTTGCTCCCAAATTCCACCACCTCAATTTTGGGATGATTTGTTGTTTATTTAGGTATTCCACAGATGCAGCCTGCATTGGGTTGACTGTGGAGATTTAATCCACTGCTCCTGAGGCTGCTGGGAGAGATTTCCCTTTCTCTTCTTTGTTCGCACAGCTCCTGCGGTTCAGCTTTGGATTTGGCCCTGCTTCTGCATGTAGCTCGCCTGAGGGCATCTCTTCTTCGCCAAGACAAGGCGGGGTTAAAATAGCAGCTTATTAGGGGGCTCTGGCTCACTCAGGCTGGGGAGAGGTAGGGGTACAGAATGCGGGGCAAGCCTGGGGTGGCAGAGGCCGGCGTGACATTGCACCGGCCTGAGGCGCACCATGTGTTCTCTGGAGGAAGTTGTCCCTGGATTACGGGACACTGGCAGTGGCTGCACAGGCCCCTGTGAGGGGAGGTGTGGAGAGTGATCTGTGCTTACACACAGGCTTCTTGGTGGCTGCAGCAGCAGCCATAGCGTTTCATGCTCATCTCTGGTGTCCGCAGTGATAGCAGTGCCTCACGACCGTCTCTTGAGCTCGTTTAGGCGGTGCTCTGAATCCCCTTTACTAGCACACCCCAAAACAATGGTCTCTTAGGCAGCTGCAGACTTTTTCCCAGACTCCCTGCCAGCTAGCTGTGGCGCACTAGCCCCCTTCAGGCTGTGTTCATGCAGCCAACTCCAGTTGTCTCCCTGAGTTCCAACCTCCGAAGCCCGTGCCTCAGCTCCCAGCCCCCACCTGTTCCGGTGGGTGAGCAGACAAGCCTCTTGGGCTGGTGAGTGTTGGTCGGCACCAATGCTCTGTGCGGGAATCTCTCCGCTTTGCCCTCTTCACCCCTGTTGCTGTGCTCTCCTCTGTGGCTCCAAAGCTCCCCCCTCCCCCACTCCCATCTCTGCCAGTGGAGGAGCTTCCTAGTGTGTGGAAACTTTTCCTCCTTCACAGCTCCCTCCCAGAGATGCAGGTCCTGTCCCTATTCTTTTGTCTCTGTTTTTCCTTTTGCCCTACCCAGGTACGTGGGGAGTTTCTTGCCTTTTGGGAAGTCTGAGGTCTTCTGCCAATCTTCAGTAGGTGTTCTGTAGGAATTATTCCACATGTAGATGTATTTCTGACATATTTGTGGGGAGGAAGTTGATCTTCACGTCTTACTCCTCTGCCATCTTGAAGGTCCCCCTACCTTAGGGTTTTTAAAAATAACTTTGGAAAGTAACTTGCCAAAGAGTTTAATCTTTTGGCTTAATGTTTCCATAAAATTTTATAATGAGAGGTCGTTTCTGTTAAAATTTGTGGCATCTTTATGTTGATAGCAGTTTATTATTGAAGTGTCTTTATGATGTCCTTTGATCTTTTTGCACAGCTTCTCAGTTGACATCTTGAGCAGTGTGTCTGGACATAATTTGAGTGGGACATGGAACATGGTGTAAACTTTTGGCTTGCCATTAATGCAATGGATGCACCACTCTGTTGAATGTCAGAACCATCTGCTTCCAAAAAATACACAGTCTACCTGTGATCCCAGGTGGATACATAAATAATTGGTCAGTGATTTGCTTCCTTATAGAGATGCCCACTAGCATCTTACTCCATTTATTTGTGCCTTACTTCATCCTTTTGCCCCAGACAGCAAGGGTCATTTAATCTGAGTTGGAAGGATAAATGGGACCTGGCTCACCAGTCTCTTTCCCCTCTTTGTTCTTGTCAGTGAGTTTCACTAAGGGAGGATAGATTTCCTACGTTTTTTTCCTTCGTACCACAAATGTTTTTAGCTAATGCTCAGCCCAGCTCAGCATTTAGCTTAGTGAGCTCAGCCCAGCTCAGCATTTAGCTAATGCTCCTCCAGCAGTGAAGCCTCACTTTTCCAGTGCTACCAGTGGTGAGATGAGTAATTCCGTCTCAGTGTGGTGTTTGGCTTAACAAATTTGACTTGCCCACCAATATGTCACATTCTTCAATATCAGCATTATTAATAATAAAAGTAGTAATTTTCTTTCTTATCTGTGCTACTCTTTTCTATCAATTTTTCAATTGGTTCAGAACTCCAAGGGGGTAGGCTTAAATCTCCAAAGCTTTTTAATCATTAAAAAAAAGCTATTGTTTTAAAAAATTTTCCTAGTGCTCTTTAATTTCTGAAGAATATTTTTTATTTATAGCCTTCATTTATTTAAATAATATAATATATTTTCTATTTGAATATATGAGTGCTTTTATTTTTTTTTGAGACTTCCGTTGGCACCATTTTCTCTTCCTTTTGAGTTGTTTTCCCCCATTTTATTTGTTTTAACTACGGCTTTTTATGATAGAGATTTTCCTGAAGTGCATGATAATTCTTAGTTCTCTGCTTGTGTTTAGGAACAAGTCACTAAAAACTGATTGGAAATACAGAGGCTGCTTTAATACTTGTGAGTTTATGTGGTGATTAGGTAGCTAATCAAGTCTCAGATGCCTGTATCTATAGATCTTTTCTCTTGCGTCAATTATTTCCAAACTCTTCCTTTGAGTTTATAAACCTGAATGCCAACTCTTGGGATCCTAAATGGGATAGAATGTGTTTTGTCATTTAAAGTACAGACTTTCATTCATAAGACTAGTGTCTAATATCTGTCCTGCACTGGCCTATTGTTTCCAATTTCACAGCTTCTAGGATTCTTTCTCTCAGAAATAAGTTTTTAGTCCCCAACTGACCTCTTTCTGTGATCTAAATGGACAGTGTAATTCTGTTATCATCTCTCCCATTCCTTTGTCCTTTTATATCACTTTTTAATGTTTTAAATTTACTTTTAAAGTGAAAATGGGGGAAAAAAAACAAATTTGTTCAAACTCCCATGTTTAATTCAAAATGTCCTTTGCTTATTAACAAATACTTCTGAAAGTCAATGATGGTGGCTATCAAATGAAATGAGATAATTTACAGCTTTTATATAACAATTTACTTACATATCAGAAACACTTTCTAGGCAGTAGAAAGTTAAGAAATGCTCTGTCATTGTCACCATCTCCCAGATAAGAAAAAATATCTATTTCCAGAAAATTTTCCTAAAGGTTAAACTCCTTCACAATACACAGTTCTGTACATATATTTTGGGAACTTTTCAGCACTCCTACCAGACTAATTTGTCTACTCATGGGATACTCTTTTCTTACCCTATGAGGATAATTACCTCAAACTATCTCTAGCTCTTGCTCAGTTTTATATTTTTCTTGATTAGAAAATTTCTAAGAGGATAATACTTTTAGTTTGTCCACCAACAAAACCTCTATGTGTACAAAAACTTGGCACATAGTAAACAATAATAAAGTGTTGAATAAATAATCTGTGTCTCTTCCATCTTCACCAATTCATCCTTAAAAAAATCTTAATTATAAATATAATTGGAAAGCTTAAGCCTATGCACAATATATAACCTAAAAATTAAATTAGTTAATCTGGGTATGCTACCTCAACTAAGTTTTTTTTGGAGTTTCATGGAAAAGAGGAATTAAGTAATAATATAAGAAGTTTAAGTAAATTAAAATATTTATACTTCACTCATATTTTGTTTCCTCCACTGTTCTGGATGCTGAGCTCATCTGTGCCTTTTGGAAAGAGTGAAGTCAAGAATGGAAGCTATAATAAAAGAGAATTGAGGGGCTTCAAGCAAATTTACTTACACAGGAATTTTGCTTACATGCATGTGGATTGCAGCAACCAGGGTATTCTTGAGATTCATCCTGGCATTGTTTTTGGAATGTTATACAAAGCTCATTCCTTGTGTCTATAGGCATACAATTTCTGAATTTCACCCCAAAAGACATGCTCTCTCATCTGTATTCTTAACCTACAGAATGAATTTGAACATTTATATTTACATATAAATATATATTTATATATTTTATATAGTTGACATCACTTTAGTTACTTTAGAACTTCTTATGAATAACTTAGAAGTGAAAGAAAACAGTCACAAAAGACAAAATATTGCATGACTCCTTTCACATGAAATGTCCAAAATAGGCAAGATCACTGAGACAGAAAGTAAATTAGTGGCTGCCTACATAGTAGGAGAATGAAAATGGAGGGGATAAGATTGACTGCTAATGAGTATGTGTTTCTTTTCAAAATGACAGAAATGTTCTAAAATTAGATTGTAGTGCTAGTTGTTCAACTCTGTGAATAGACAAATAATCACTGAATTGTACACTATAAATGAGTGAACTTTATGGTACATGAATTATATCTCAATAAAGATGTTTAAAGAAAGAGTGAGTCACAGCTGAGAGTTCCAATTATATTACATTTGTGTTTCCATTAATGTGAGGAATAATTGCTACTGTGGGGTTTGTTTTTCCTTTACACCTTGATTTCATGCTACCATTAATTTAAATGAATTCTGTAATATATAATACTGCCAAACATGTAATTTCTATTTCTAAACCTCCAATTTTTCTTAAAATATACATAAGTCAATTGGTCCTAAAATTTATTTAAATGATTAAAAATGAAGATTATGTGAAATAATAACTAAGACTTTTTTGCTTTACTTTTTCAATGTAATATTTAATTACAAAAGTTTTATTTCTTGCCACATATCAGGAAAAGTATAAAGCATAGGTTTAACACAGATTATATACCACATATTATCATTTTTTTTTACATCTTTATTGGAGTATAATTGCTTCACAATGCTGTGTTAGTTTCTGCTGTACAACAAAGTGAATCAGCCATATACATTCATATATTCCCATATCCCCTCCCTCTTGCACCTCCCTCCCACCCTCACTATCCCACGCCTCTAGGTCATCGCAAATCACCAAGTTAATCTCCCTGTGCTATGCCCCTGTTTCCCACTAGCTGTCTATTTTACATTGATAGTGTATATATGTCCATGTTACTCTTACTTTGCCCAGCTTCCCCCTCCCCACCAGTGACCACAAGCCCATTCTCTATGTCTGTCTTTATCTCTGCCCTGCCACTAGGTTCATCAGTACCTTATTTATTTTACTTTTTTTTAGATTCCATATATATGAGTTGGCATACGGTATTTGTTATTCTCCTTCTGACTTACTTCACTCTGTATGACAGACTCTAAGTCCCTCCACCTCACTACAAATAACTCAATTTTGTTTCTTTTTATGGGTAATATTCCATTATATATATGTGCCACATCTTCTATATCCATTCATCTGTCGATGGACATTTAGGTTGCTTCCATGTCCTGGCTATTGTAAATAGTTCTGCAGTGAACATGGTGGTACATGTCTCTTTTTGAATTATGGTTTTCTCAGGCTATATGCCCAGTAGTGGGATGGCTGGGTCATATGGTAGTTCTATTTTTAGTTTTTTAAGGAGCCTCCATACTGTTCTCCATAATGGTTGTATCAATTTACATTCCTACTAGCAGTGCAGGAGGGTTCCCTTTTCACCACACCTTTTCCAGCATTTATTGTTTCTACATTTTTTGATAATGGCTATTCTGAGTGGTGTGAGGTGATACCTCATTGTACTTTTGATTTGTATTTCTCTAATAATTAGTGATGTTGAGCATATTTTCACGTGCCTCTTGGCCATCTGTATTCTTCTTTAGTGAAATGTCGGTTTAGGTCTTCTGCCTATTTTTTAACTGGATTTTTTTTTTTTTTTTTATATTCAGCTTCATGACCTGTTTGTATATTTTGGAGATTAATCCTTTGTTTGTTGTTTCATTTGCAAATATTTTCTCCCATTCTGACGGTTGTCTTTTCATGTTGTTTATTGTTTCCTTTGCTGTGCAAAAACTTTTAAGTTTAATTAGGTCTCATATGTTTATTTTTGTTTTTATTTTCATTACTCTAGGAGATGGGTCAAAAAAGATATTGCTGTGGTTTATGTCAAAGAGTGTTTCGCCTAAGAGTCTCATGGTGCCTGGTCTTATATTTAGGTCTTTAATCCATTTGGAGTTTATTTTTGTGTATGGTGTTAGGGAGTATTCTAATTTCATTGTTTTACATGTAGCTCTGCAGTTTTCCCAGCACCACTTATTGAAGAAGCTGTCTTTTCTCCATTGTATGTTCTTGCCTCTTTTAACAAAGATAAGGTGACCACATGTCTGTGGGTTTATCTCTGGACTTTCTATCCTGTACCTCTGATCTATATTTCTATATAGATCTATATTTTTGTTCCAGTACCATACAGTCTTGATTACTGTAGCTTTGTAGTAAAGTTTGAAGTTGGGGAGCCTGATTCCTCCAGCTACATTTTTCTTTCTGAAGATTGCTTTGGCTATTTGGAGTCTTTTGTGTTTCCATATGAATTGTAAATTTTTTTGTTCTAATTCTGTGAAGAATGCCATTGGTAATTTGATAGGGATTGCATTGAATCTGTAGATTGTTTTGTTAGTATAGTCATTTTCCCAACATTGATTCTTCCAATCCAAGAATGTGGTATATTTCTCCATCTGTTTATGTCATCTTTGATTTCCTTCATCACTGTTTTATAGTTTTCTGAGTACAAGTCTTTTGCCTCCTTAGGTAGGTTTATTCCTATGTATTTTATTCTCTTTTTGCAATGGTAAACCGGATTGTTTCCTTAATTTCTCTTTCTGATTTCTCATTGCTACTTTATAGGGATGCAAGAGATTTCTGTGCATTAATAATGTATCCTGTAACCTTACCAAATTCATTAATTAGTTCTAGTAGTTTTATGGTGGCATCTTTAGGATTTTCTATGTATAGTATCATGTCATCTGCAAACAGTGATAATTTTACTTCTTCTTTTCCAATTTGGATTCTTTTTATTTCCTTTTCTTCTCTGATTGCTATGGCTAGGACTTCCAAAACTATGTTGAATTAGAGTGGTTAAGGTAGACATCCTTGTCTTGCTCCTGATCTTAGTGGAAATACTTTCAGTTTTTCACCATTGAGTATGATGTTTGTTGTGGGTTTGTCATATATGGCCTTTATTATGTTGAGGTAGGTTCCCTCTATGCCTATTTTCTGGAGAGTTTTTTGTCATAAATGGGTATTGAATTTTGTCAAAAGCCTTTCTGCATCTATTGAGATGTCCATGTGGTTTTTATTCCTTAATTTGTTAATATGGTGTATCACATTGATTGATTTGCATATATTGAAGAATCTTTGCATCCCTGGGATAAATTCCACTTGATCATGGTCTATGATCCTTTTAATATGTTGTTCAATTCTGTCTGCTAGTATTTTGTTCAGGATTTTTGCATCTATGTTCATCAGTGATATTGGTCTATAATTTTCTTTTTTTGTGATATCTTTTTCTGGTTTTGGTATAAGGGTGATGGTGGCTTCATAGAATGAATTTGGGAGTGATCTTCCCTCTGCAGTGTTTTGGAAGAGTTTTAGAAGGATCAGTGTTAGCTCTCTCTAAATGTTTGATAGAATTCACCTGTGAAGCCATCTGGTCCTGAATTTTGTTTGTTGGAATATATATATATATATATATATTTATATATATATATACATCTTTATTGAAGTATAATCACTTTACAATGGTGTGGTAGTTTCTGATTTATAACAAAGTGAATCAGCTATATATATACATATATCCCCATATCTCCTCCCTGTTGCGTCTCCCTTCCATTCTCCCTATCCCACCTCTCTGGGTAGTCACAAAGCACCGAGCTGATCTCCCTGTGCTATGCTGCTGTTTCCTACTACTGTATATATGTCCATGCCACTCTCTCACTTCGTCCCATTTTACCCTTCCCCTTCACTGTGTCCTCAAGTCCATTCTCTATGTCTGCGTCTTTATACCTTTCCTTCCCCTAGGGTCTACAGAGCGATTTTTTTTTTTTTTAGATTCAATATATGTCTTAACATATGGCATTTGTTTTTCTGTTTCTGACTTACTTCACTCTGTATGACAGTCTCTATGTCTATCTACCTCACTACAAATAACTCAATTTCTGTTGGAATATATATTTTTTCAGTACGCGGGCCTCTCACTGTTGTGGCCTCTCCCATTGCAGAGCACAGGCTCTGGATGTGCAGGCTCAGCAGCCATGGCGCACGGGCCCAGCCACTCCACGGCATGTGGGATCTTCCTGGACCAGGGCACGAACCTGTGTCCCCTGCATCGGCAGGCAGACTCTCAACCACTGTGCCACCAGGGAAGCCCTCTGTTGGAATATTTTAATTTACAGTTTCAATATCATTACTTGTGGTAGGTTTGTTTATATTTTCTAATTCTTCCTGGTTCCATCTTGGAAAATTGTACCTTTCCAAGAATTTGTCCATTTCTTCACAGTTGTCCATTTTATTGACATATAGTTGTTTGTAGTAATCTCTTTTAATCCTTTGTATTTCTGCAGTGTCAGTTGTGATTTCTCCTTTTTCATTTCTAATTTTATTGATTTGCCTCCTCTCCCTTCTTTTCTTGATCAGTTTGGCTAAAGGTTTATCAATTATGTTTATCTTCTCACAGAACCAGATTTTAGTTTTATTGATCTTTGCTATTGTTTTCTTCATTTCTATTTCATTTATTTCTGCTCTGATCTTTCTGATTTCTTTCCTTCTACTGACTTTGGGTTTTCCTTGTTCTTCTTTCTCTAGTTGCTTTAGGTGTAAGGTTAGGTTGTTTATTTGAGGTGTTTCCTGTTTCTTGAGGTGAGATTGAATTGCTCTAAACTTTCCTCTTAGAACTGCATTTGCTGCATCCCATAGGTTTTGGGTCATCGTGTTTTCATTGTCATTTGTTTTTATATAGTTTTTAATTTCTGCTTTGATTTCTTCAGTGATCTCTTGGTTATTTAGTAGCACACTCTTTAGCCTCTATGTATTTGTGTTTTTTACAGTTTTTTTCCTATAATTGATTTCCAATCTCATAGCGTTGTGGTCAGAAAAGATGCTTGATATGATTTCACTTTTCTTAAATTTTCTGAGGTTTGATTTGTGACCCAAGATGTGATCTATCCTGCACATGGAGGATATTCCATGTGCATTTGAAAAGAAAGTGTATTCTGCCACTTTCGGGTGGAATGTTCTATAAATATCAATTAAATCTGTCTGGTCTATTGTGTCAATTAAAGTTTGTGTTTTTTTATTTTCTGTTTGGATGATCTGTCCCTTGGTGTAAGTTGGGTGTTAAAAAGTCCCCTACTATTATCGTGTTACTGTTGATTTCCCCTTTTATGGCTCTTAGCATTTGCGTTATGTATTTAGGTGCTTTTATGTTGGGTGCATAAATATTTATAACTGTTATATCTTCTTCTTAGAGTGATCCCTTGATCATTATGTAGTGTCCTTCCTTATCTCTTGAAATAGTCTTTATCTTAAAGTCCATTTTATCTGATACAAGTATTGCTACTCCAGCTTTCTTTTGATTTCCATTTGTATGGAGTATCTTTTCCATCCTTTCACTTTCAGTCTGTATGTGTCCCTAGGTCTGAAGTGGGTCTCTTGTTGACAGTTTATATATGGGTCTTGATTTTGTAAGCATTCAGCCAGTCTGTGTCTTTGGGTTGGAGCATGTAATCCATTTCATTCAAGGTTATTATCGATGTGTATGTTCCTATTACTGTTTTCTTAATTGTTTTGGATTTGTTTTTGTAGCTTTTTTTCTTCTCTTGTGTTTCCAACCTAGAGAAATTTCTTTAGCTTTCCTTGTAAAGCTAGTTTGGATGTGCTGAATTCTCTTAGCTTTTGCTTGTCTGAAAAGCTTTTGATTCCTCTGTCGAATCTGAATGAGATCCTTGCTGGGTAGAGTAATCTTCGTCATAGGTTCTCCTCTGTCATCTCTTTAAGTATATCCTGCCACTCCCTTCTGGTCTTCAGAGTCTCTGCTGAAGAATCAGCTGATAACTTTATGGGGTTTCCTTTGTATATTATTTTTTGTTTTACCCTTGTTGCTTTTAGTATTTTTTTCTTTGAATTTAATTTTTGTTAGTTTGACTAATATATGTCTTGATGTGTTTTTCCTAGGGTTTATCCTGTATGGGGCTCTCTGTGTTTCCTGGATTTGTGTGACTATTTCCTTTTCCATGTTAGGGAAGATTTCCACTATAATCTCTTCAAATATTTTCTTGCGTCCTTTCTCTCTCTCTTCTCCTTCTGGGATCCCTATAATTTGAATGTTGGTGCATTTAGTTTTGTCCCAGAGGTCTCTGAGATTGCCTTCAATTATTTTCATTCTTTTTTCTTTATCTGCTCCTCAGCAATTATTTTCACCGTTTTGTCTTCCAGCTCACTTATTCATTCTTCTGCCTCCGTTATTCAGTTATTGATTTATTCTAGTGTATTTTTCATTTAAGTAATTGTCCTATTCATCTCTGTTTGTCTGTTCTTTAGTTCTTCTAGATCTTTGTTAAACATTTCTTGTATTTTCTCAATCTGTGCCTCCATTCTATATCCAAGATCGTGGATCATCTTTACTATCATTACTCTAAATTCTTTCTCAGGTAGATTGCCTATTTCCTCTTCATTTATTTGGTCCTATAGGATTTTACCTTGCTCCTTCATCTGTGACTTATTTTTTTGCCCTCTCATTTTTTTTTTTTTTTTTAATGAGTGGGATTATGTTCCTGTCTTTGCCAAGATGAGGACCTCTGGGAGACCTCACTCTAATGAATATTCCCTGGCGTCAGAGGTTCTCTGTTATTCCAGTGGTTCAGACTCGGAGCTCCCACCACAGGAGCTTTGGCCTGACCCTCGGCTCATGAACCAAAATCCTGCAAGCTGCACAGCATGGCAAAAAGCAAAAAGAGAACAATAACAAAGTAAAAAATATAATAATATTAAACTAGGAAACTAACAGATATGTTAAAAAGAGTATAAAAATAAAAATATAGATGAAACAACAACCGGAAGGTAAAACAGAACCACAATAGTAAAAAAAAAAGGTGGAAAAGGCCTTGGCTGTAGAGGGCAGGGCCTAAGCAGGTGTGGGGTTTGGGTGGTGGGCAGAGCCTATGCTTAGGACCCACAGGGCTGGAAAAGGCCCTGAGGGTGTGGGGAGGTGGGGCTTAGGCTCAACTGAATAGAAGGGGTCCAGGCGTGCCTCCTGCCTCTGGTCTCAGGGAGTGGGGGACCCCAGGTGGGAGCCCATCAAGCTTCCTGGACCTGAGTGGGGATGGCAAACGTCCTCCTCTGGGCCTCTTGGGGTGTAGGACCTGGTCCAAGAGCCGGGCAGACTTCCCCAGCTGATTGGATTGGGGATATGCTGGGCATGCTCCCACCTGATCCAAGCCCCTGAGCATCCCTCCAGGCATGGGAACCCCTTCCCCCCTCAGCTACCCCTCAGGGACTCTGGTCCTGTCTGGCCTCCACTTCTTCTCCCTCCTCAGTCCCCCCACGTCCTACCAGTTCGCTTGGGGCTTCCTCCCGTCTCCTTGGGTGTCAAGGTCCCCCACCAGCATCCGGCAGGTGCCCTAGTTGAGGGGAGATGCAAACTCCACATCTCCCCACACTGCCATCTTGACTCCACCCCCCATCATATGTTATCTTAACTTATCAGAATATTGACTCCTTAAGGCAGAACTTTGTCTTTGATCATTGGTATATTGCAAACACATATTATAGTCTATCACAAAATAAACTCTAAATATGTATATACTAACTGACTATTTACTGAATGACTATTTTGTTCTTTATAGCAGTTATTGCTATTACTTTCCTGAAGCAACTGGAGAGATAACTGTATTTGATTTTTCCAAGGCATTTCAGGTTTATTTTGTCACATTTGGAATTAGATGAATCATTTTGAGTAAATATCTTATTAAAATTAAATAGTGTTAGGAATGTTTTATAGAGTTTTAGAAAGATCAGATGCAAGGATTAACATTTATATTTAGAGGTAATGAGTAATACCCATAGTCATACAAATCTCCACTTCCCAAGCCCCCACTCCAGGGAAAGAAACATTAATTGAATTTCTCTTTCTGGTCCTTCCATCTTTCTTATTATATTAAGATATAAGAAAAAAGGAGAGTGTCAAAGTCAGGATAATTATTTAGTGGAGAATGGAAGAAGAGATGATAAATTCTCCATTTTAGTACCTATTTTTGGCACTGAGGTAAAATTTGCTGATGGTAAGCTTGATGCTTGGGATTAATTGGGGAAGGGATTGACTTTGCCATGAGGAATACCAAGCAATCTTAGGCAGAGTGCAAACATATTTTCCCATTCACAGGTTTGTCAACTACAATGTCAAAGTATACTTCTGTTTCCTATTTTATCAGCCTTTGAGATTTTACAATAAAGCAAGCACTGGAGTTGCCAAAAGTTAAAAGACATTTGTTGCTTACATCTTGGAAACCAAAGGCAGTAGTTTTCCTCAGTTCTTGAGTCCTTCTCAGCCCTGATCACAATGACACCACTGAATCCAGTTTTCACAGTGAAGAGAAGCCAATACACATTTTAAATGTTGTATTTTATTCTTCAATGCCAGATGCCAGTCAGTGATTCTTCAATATTGCTTTCTATTTTCTTTTCTTTTGTTTTTTCCCTGTCTGGCTGCATACTGTTCACATCCTTAGTATAATTTTCATAATTAACATTACTCATTACATGCAATGAGTGAGAATGGATGCATAGTTTAAAAGATATATTCCCCATATAAACCTTAACAAAATTCCTTATCTCTGCTACTCCCGCCAACTTCTGGAGACTTACAGATGTCATAAATAGTGGATTTTTTTCTTTTTTCATGTTAAATATTTTCTCTCTATTTTATTCCCATCCATAATATTGTGATGTTCATGAAATAATCAGATATCTGTATTTTACTTTCACACTGATGTTTTAATATCTCTATAAAATGTACCTACAATTTACCATAATCAGATATTCAGTAAATCCTCCAGTGTCTTTAATTTCTCTTTCATTATTTTGTCAGTACACAGTAAGACACAGGCTACACTGGAACTACAGGGAACATAAATATCTAAAGTATAAACAAATACATACAGTTAAATAGTCTTTGCAAAGATGACATTCTATGGATTTACAAAAAATCATTTCTTTTTATTCTAAAACCAATAATTTTATAGTGTTATTTTTACTATAAAAATATTTTGTACAGACTGATAATTGTCTCTTAAAGTTCCAGTACATACAAAAATATGGCTTCTCCATTTGAGGTGGGGAAGGGTGACCCTATAATATTGCCCAGAGGTCTATTCCCTTTTGCCTTCTTTTTCCTGGAGGCACTTATTGGAAAAAGAAGATGGAAAATATTACTTTGGAGGGCAATTCTCATGGTGTTTCTGTACATCTATGGCAGTTTTTGTTCAAGACAATCTTTTCAAGGGTATTTTTTAATAGCAAAACACTTGGAAGATAAAACCTTGTTTGCAATGCAAAAACTCTTGTAAGACAGAGGGCCAGAGGGCAGAATTATTTCCTAAGATAATAAGGACAATGTATCTCTCTGGGTCACAGGTTAGGTAGGTTTGCTGTAGTCCCCTTTATAAAATTGGGGGTTTCCTCAGCTTGGAGTCTCTCAGCTATGACACCAGCTCACTGAGTGCAGCATCTACATGTGCTTACTTCTGTACCTTTTTCTTGGGATTTGTGAGACAAAGGGAACCAAAGCAAATCTGAAGCTGATACTGACACAGGAGACTCATGTCTTCTGCCAGTATCTATATAATTGTGATAGCCTAACATTAACTTGTAAGTAGGGCAAAGTCTCAGACATTTTGTGACAATTTTGGAGACAATTGGAGGATGGGTTACCAACAGAGACATGGCTTTCTAAAAGAAGAAAGTAAAAGGATCTTATGTGGCCAGGTTAAGGGACATAAGAATACTTTCCAGGACTAGTAGCAAATGTTCTCAAGTTGTAGGCAAGAAGTGGTGGGGTGCAGTTAAGGGCAATCCCTCAACTTTTAATTGATGGAGAGTGGGAAGTAAGCTTGAAACAAGCTACGCAAATGAGTCTTTTGCTTGTTGTTTACTCCTCTAGGCAGGAAGTGGATGAGTCAAGGAGTCCCAAAGCTGGTACACAAGGTTTTGAGTAAACTGAAAACAGTGGAAATTTGATTGAGTCATCTGTCTGCTTGACATGGAAAGTAACTGTGACTTACTGGTAGAAAGCTGTTTTCTCTCTTCTTGCCCCCTCTCAGCTGCTTTGAGAAAAGAGGCTGAGTATTCTGTGGATATAATTTGGGAAAATAATTTGGGGGGAAGGAGAGATGCAAACTTTTTGGCTCTGTTAGTTGCAGGTGCCCAAATCTCCATCCTACCCAGACTTGTGTGAGGAGGAGACTTCTGGATTCAACTGTTGGGATTCAGCAAGGTTCACTGTGGGAAAAGAAAACTAACATGACCTTAGGTGGGACCCTTTAGGCTAATTAAATGCAATGTTTTTGTTGCTTCTACACCTGCATGTATGGTAGGAATTGATGGGTTACTTGAACTTCCCCATGCCACAAGTGCCAGACAATCAGCCTGATCAAGGAAGAGCTGTAAGTAGAGAGAGACTAGGGAGACAAATTTCCATAGCGTTTACCACCAGTGGGTGGGGCATAATTTAGCATGAGATCCTTTGTCATCTCATGTCCAATGCTTTCCTTATACAGATGATGTCTGTGTACGGTAGGTCAAAAGCAGGAGTCTCAATTGTCCTGTTATCATACCTCTGTCAGCAGGGTAGCTGATAAAACCTATTCCTGGGCTTCCCTGCTGGCAGTGGTTGAGAGTCGCCTGCCGATGCAGGGGACATGGGTTCGTGCCCTGGTCCGGGAAGATCCCACATGCCGTGGAGCAGCTGGGCCCGTGAGCCATGGCCACTGAGGCTGTGCGTCCGGAGCTTGTGCTCTGAAACGGGAGAGGCCACAACAGTGAGAGACCCGCATACTGCAAAAAAACAAACAAACAAACAAAGAAAAACTATTCCTTTGATAAGTACCAAAAGTGTTTTTGGCCTATGTGGGGAGATTCATGATTTTCCATCTGGAAGTCAAGGAAAAAGTGCTGTCTCTTCAGACCCCTGCCACCAAAAAGAAGGCCTAGCCCCTTGTTGGCCATTTTGGGCAAAAAGACAGAATAGTCTCTGTGACTGATGATTTTGTTGATTGGAACCTCTGGAAAAGGGAGATAGTCTCTACCCAGAGGTGCTCCTTGGAGTTTTGAACTTAAAGTCTCCCTGATACAACTTCCAAGTACACCTCTTTGGAGAAGTAGCTATTAGCATGCTACTGGGCTCTTGTTGAAAATAAATGCCTCATCCATAGAGGCCATATGACACTCTGGTCTGATATCTACATTTTGTTGTGGGTCTACTGGGCCCCAGTGATTATCACGGTATGAAGGGCCCCAAAATAGAAGTGGTATATTAAAAAACACAGCTACTGGCCCCAGTTACATCTTGGCTTTACATAAAAAGCTAACAGCTATAGCTTGGTTGTACAGAGCCTTTCTGTCCCACTCCACCTCTTGAAGCAAAGCTACTGTCACCAGGGTGTTTGATTCATAGAGGTTCCCCTAGATGCCTAGGCCTGGTTCACTGACAGTTTAGCTAAAAAGAAACCAGATGGGGCTTCCCTCGTGGTGCAGTGGTTGAGAATCTGTCTGCCAATGCAGGGGATATGGGATTGATCTCTGGTCCTGGATGATCCCACATGCTGTGGAGCAACTAAGTCCATGCGCTACAACTACTGAGTCTGCGCTCTAGAGCCCAAGAGCCACAACTACTGAGCCTGCACGCCACAACTACTGAAGCCCACTCACCTAGAGCCCGTGCTCCACAGCAAGAGGAGCCACCACAAGGAGAAGCCCGCACACTGTAACAAAGAGTAACCCTCACTCGCCTCAACTAGAGAAAGCCCACATGCAGCAACAAAGACCCAACAGAGCCAAAAATAAGTAAATAAAATAAATAAATTTATTAAAAGAAAGAAACCAAATGTCTGCTAGAATGCTGCAGCTGTTTAGGCTAATTCCCAGCTCTAAAGATCCTACACCAGACAAGGTCATTCTGTTTAGAAGTAAGAACTGACTGTTGCTCTTTTACTTATGACCTAGATGTTTGGTCCATCACGTGGAAAACTACTAGATTAAAAGTCTCCCCTCTTTGGGGTCATCAGCTGTGGAAACAGATTACAGTTGCTGGTTGAACTATCTGAGTAATTCACATAGATTCCCATGAAGAAAAAGGGCCCATTTTCTGATAAGATCCACTGTAATCAAACAATTGATTGAGTCTGACTCTGATAATAATAACAATAATGCCTATTTCATAGGATTATTTGAGGGTCAAATGGGATTATATGCATTACAAAATTTGAAAAGTTCCTGGAATATGGTTAGTCCATATAAGTGTTAGTTATTCTTAATATTATTATTAGATTTCTTGTCATAGATGCTTCTGTATTTTCTTCCTCAGCATTGATGGAAATCATGAAGCAATGAACTTTATTTCTTGTTCTAAAATGTAACCTCATTTGCAGGTTGTAGCTCATCAAAATAGTGGGTACTGCTATATTTCTGCCAGCGTCCGCTCTACTTAAAGTAAAGGAAATTGTGGGTTCCCTCCTTATTGCTTTTCTTCCATTGAGCCTTATTTGCACTATATCTCAAATTCCTCCAGATTTGATGCATGTAGATTACTTGATTTTTTTCAAGCACTCTTGTAGATTTCTTCTGTATGAAATTATCCGTTTCACAATTTTAGGCCAATTCTGGAAGAAGACTGTTTCTTTTAAATTTTACGTTTAAACTATTAGTACTAAAGAAGTGATATCTTAATTTCTCTACAGATTTTATATCAGGGATATTATTAATTATGAAAAGTGTAGGTGTCATTAAAAGATGGTATTGTACAGAAAGTACAAATGGACATATTTAAAATATATTACTTTTAATAGAAAATATACAGAAACATCTGCACAGGTATAGCTGCACAAAGCAAGAGATATCACAATATATTTCCATTTGGAGGAGCTCTCACCTGGGTTTACTGAGTCCTTGTAGAGACGTAAAGCTGCCACTGACATCTTCTGAAAGTAGCAATTATTTTAACAGGCCTAAGATCAAACTTTTCAACCATTCTCTGGGATAAGGGAGGTTTCCTGAATGATGCCACTCAGTTATGTGCTTCCTAGGAACAAAAAACAGTGAGATTGCATGAGCTGGGGGTTAATATGTAGCAATCTAGAATTTTAAGCTAGTATCATTTCATAGGAAGCACAGAGTCCTATCACGCAGCAGGAATTATTGGTTGTAGCATGCAGAAAGGTAATAATCATATTAGAAATGTTAGTTTTTATTTCAGCTTCATTAAAACCTGAGTCATTTAACAAAGAACTCAAAATTTTAAAACAAAAGTGCTTTGTTTCAAAACATAATTCAAACTATGTATTTTAGCTTCTAAAGCATACTATAGTAATTTGTTTTCTGGAAATTAAAAAATCACTGAATTGACTAATGTCTGTATAGCATACATCTATAAAAGGTATATTCAAAAATAAAAACTGTACTTACTTTTCAGGTTAAAATGGAATAATAGGAATTGGATTTATTTTTCCAGTTAAAACAAATAAAAAGCAGACAAAATATTTTTAAAAAATAATGGTTTTCAAGACATTGGACATCAGGCAATAAATCTTAATGATCCTTAAGAGAAAAGAAACAAATGAGGTAAATCTTGTAATTAGCCTAACTTCATGTCTGGAGAGAGTTTCTAGGCCACAGTGCCAAGAATGGTAATCCTTGTGGAGTCTAGCAGTCTCCCTGTATTTAGGAAAGAGAGCTGGGATGCTGGAAAGAATAAGCAGGCTAGGATTTACAGTGCAGAATACTGGAGAGGAGATAGCTAAATCAAGGGACAGCTCTAGGGATCAACAGAGGGTCCTCCACAGGTTTTCAGATGAGTGATGACTAATGAATGCAAGGGAGGAAATTACCCAGGACCAGAGAAAGAACCACTTGAAAGAATTATAACAGTGACAAGAACTCAAACAGAATAGAAAAATCCCATAATTCATGAGGTATTAGGAAGAGTACTCAGAATCTAGCTATCTATCCTCAAAAGGATCAGAATGCCCCCAGGAAACTTAACTTCACCCAGAATATAGCTCAAGAATATTTTTCAGAATAAAAATATCCATCACTTAACAAAATAAAAATCAGTAGCTGGCATTCAAAAATGCCCAGGTGTGCAAGAGGAAGGAAATATTTATGATCCACAATGAGGAGAAAAGCTGTCAACTGAAGCAAACTAAAAAAATGTTACTGATGTTAAAAATATAGATAAGAATCTTATGAGTTATTGTAATTGTATACTATATATTGAAGAAGACAAAAGATTGTACATATTAAGTAGACTATGGGAGAGATAAAATAGTTTCAAATTAGAGTTCTAGAGATGAAAATTCTAAGGTCTGAGATGAAAAAATTAGACTAGATGAGACTAACAGCAGAATAGACACTGCATAATGAAGATGAAAGAACTTGAAGAAATAAATATTAATAGAAATTATCAAAAAGAAAATGAACACAGCAATGGTGAACTGGGGGGCAACTTCAAGTAGTCTAATCCACAAGTAATTTCAGTCCTTGAAAGATAGAAGAGGAGTCCTTGAAAGATAGAAGAACAACATCAACAAAAATAATCCTCAATAAATAATAGTCAAATTTCTAAATTTTATGAAAATTATAAACTCACATATATCAAAAGTTCAATGAACCTCAAGCTCAAGAAACATGAGATAAACTCCATCAAGTTACATTATAAACAAGTCACTAAGAACCATATAAATAGAGAAACTTAAAACTGGGAAAAAAGACACATTACTTATGAGGAATAGATATCAGAGTAATAGGTTACTCACTGGCAGCAAACAGACTGGAAAATAGTTTGGCGATATCTTATAAGTACTTAGGAAAAAGAACAGTCACCTCTGAATGGCATACCCGGTGAAAATATTTTCAATATTGAAAGCAAAAATAATTTCATTTTTAAACATAAAATAAAAGAATGAATTTATGTCCCAAATCCATGAAGAATGTTAAAGGCATAAAGAAAATTATTCCAGTTTGAAATCTGGAACTAAGCAAAAGAATAAAGAGCACTGCAAACCAAAGTATGGGCAAATACAAAACAGCATTTTTCATTATTGAATCTCTCTGAAAGACAATTGCCAATTTAAAGCAAAAATAACAAAAATGAATTGTGAGTTTTACAACATAGAAAGAAAAAAATGTAAAACAGCAATAGCATCAGTGCTAGGAAGGGAGAAATTGATGTATACTCTTGTGTGGTTTTTATGTTATAAATGACGCAGTCTATCACTTGAAAATAGAAGGTGATAGATTAAAGATGTTCACCATAAACACTGAAGCAACTATCAACTTAAAAAGTGTTATAGTTAAAAAGCCAACAGAAGACATAAAATGAAATCATATAAAATATTCAATGAATTCAGAAGGAGGCAGAAAAAGGAGAAAGGGAACAAAGAACAGTTGGGACAAATAGAAGACAAATATCAAGATGATCAATTTAAAATTAACCATATCAATAATCACATTAAAGGTAATTGGTCTAACCTGTCTTGTTTATAGGCCTTTTCCAAGAGGACTTACAGATGTAACCACTCTCTCCTTTTTGTTTTCTAGCTGGTCCATGTGTCTGCTTTATGAGATACAACACGTTGCTTCATTCCTTTCTTTGCCTACTTTTCTAATAAAGTGGCCCAAAGTTCTATTTGATTCAACTTTATCCTTTTTTATGTTTTACATAGCAACAGAGTAAAACTAGACATTCAACAAGTATATATTAAATAAAATATTTGAAGTATTGTGAGACACCAAAGACACAATAAACATGTGAATCTCTCAGGCTTATAGCCAGTGCTAAGATGGACAAGCTGATATTAGAACTGGTTCTAAAATTCTTGCTAATATGAGAAATTGACCTGAAAAATAGAAGTGAAGAAAATTAAAACTGGAAGGTGATATAGATCTGTAATATTAGCTTAAACAAAAGGGAATTTTTCATCAAGGTTGGCGATCAATGAAGTAGTATATCAATTTGGAGCTTTAACTTTAAGATCTGTCGTTACTTTCAAATGAAGATTTTCCTTTCATTTTACTTAAGATAAATGCAGGGATCAATTTAAATAGACCAAAGTCAATAAAGCATTATCCCTGTCTGTCTCTCAATAACTCGAGGCTTCTTTAGATATTATTCTTTCATGTCAAGAAGTTCCCTGGTATCTTAGCTCAAGTAGGAAATGACTGCCTCCTTTATGATTGTGGCATATTTTTTGTTTGCTTGGTTTTATTTTTTTTTTGAGCTCCTATAGGTAACGCTCTCAACTAAAGTACAGAACCTGAACATTTATTGGCTAGAACAAGTAACTTCCACAGTCAAAACTCCTGCTTAAAAATCATTATACACACACACCACATTATGTTTTATAGCTTACAATATCATACCATTATTCTTTTAGGGGATAACTTTAACAAAAACAAAAAACTTGTAACTACACATGGCACAATTAAGGCAATTCAAATTCTCTTGAATAAATGGTTACATGAAAAGCCACGCTCAGGAATATTTGTAATTGAAGAGATAGACAAAATGGCCCACAAATAAACTAGCCTTTTAACACCATTTACTATTATACAGCTAATGCATACAGGTTAAGCCATGTTTATAGCAAGCATGAAAGCTTACATCCAGACTTAATATAAGTTTTAGAAATCAAAGACAAATGTTGCTCTCTGTGGATTATAGAAAAAAAATGAAAAAAAGTACTAGTTATATAAGGTAGAAATGAACAAATTCATTAGTTAAATGAAGTGAAAAAGAGCACAATAATCATATTTTTGTTTATTTATTGAAATTTGTTTTAATTCCTTCCTAAACTTTCAAATTCTAAGTGTTATAATGATAAAAGTTTGAAATGAGGAAGACAGTTTGAAATGGAACAGCCTGTATCTAGAAATGAATTTATAGCAGAGGATTAGACTTTTATATTTTAGTTTATAATATTAAATATACACTTTCACATATATTAACCAGTGAGTTTTACTCTCTTTTGATAATTAGAAAAGCAATCCTCATGCAATTCTTGGTAATCCATTTACTCTGAGAGAAATAAAACTCTTTAACTTGATAATTTCTGATTTACTGTATAAGTTGTAAGGTTAAATGTATGAGTACTTACAGAGGTTGTATGCTGTCTGTGGAGCTATTTAATTTAAGCTCA
Organism: Grampus griseus; assembly: GCF_964374135.1. NCBI lineage: Eukaryota > Metazoa > Chordata > Mammalia > Artiodactyla > Delphinidae > Grampus > Grampus griseus. The sequence goes on along the minus strand of NC_138998.1, from coordinate 119,148,845 downwards.
TAAGTTAGTGCCTTAATAATCAATTTCTACCTAATGCACTGCTTAAATAGTGCATATTTCATTAATTTTGCTCTAGTTCAACTATCTTTCTGATCCTGGCCAATACTGAAGGTGAAAGCAACCTTAATCAATGTTTTATTGCAAACATAGTTTACGAAGAAAACACTCAATTGCCTATTTGCCAGGTTGAAACAAGGTGAAATACCATTGATGGTATTTATTTATGAATTTATATAAATTCCTTACTCTCTCTTTATATGAATTTATATAAATCCCTTAACTTATGAATTTATATGATTTATATAAATAAATTCATTCATTTATATAAATTTATGTATATATATTATCCTACTCAGATATGTTTTCCTCTATTTTCTCTGAAGCTTTCTCACTATACTTTTACTCTGCTAGTTCTTTGTGTATTTAGGGATCATCTCCAACCATTTTCTTTTATTGTCTATGTATTGCTCTTTTTCTTGCTCATCTCAGCCAATATATTTTCTTGAATATTTGAGAGCCCCAAGACAACTTTCTGAACTTTTCCCTATCATCTTTCTGTCCCAGTACAGTTAATGAAAGAGATTAAACATGTGATCCCTGTAGAAAAGAATTCCTGGGTTTAAACCCTAACTCCAACATTTTCTGGTTATGTGATCTTCTCTGTTTGTCAGTAATCTCATTTGTAAAATGGTGAGAATAATAATATCTGTTTTATAGGGTTTGTAGCTTAAATGAAAAAACAATACAAGCGCACTTTGAATCATACTTGACAATATAGTAATATTTGCTATCATTATTATCACCAAACATCTTTCATATAAGAAGCCAGCCTCACCATTTTGACTCAAACTGCCGTTTACACCTAAACCTGTTTAATCTGAGTTCTGCACCATTATCTTAATGAGATTGCTTTCATGAAATCAGTGATTGCGTGCAAAGAACTGGAAAATTCATACAATCTTTCTGTGGTATAACAACATTGCGTAGGAAAGGCTTTTTAAAAGTTTGCAAGCCTATGCACCCGCAATTCTATCCTCTGTCATATATTTTAAGGAAATAGATAAGTGAGAAAATTAAAAAGATGTTTATCAAAGAGTGACCAAGAAGATGCTAACCAAACCTTGTTTACAATATGTTCTAAAAATGTGAAAAACTTAAAGTAAAAGAATAATAGAGTGATTCAATAAACTATCATACAAGCATATAATTATAGAGTGGACAGATATAAAAATAATATTTTAGATGCACATCTGTCAACATAGAAAATATGTTTATGATTTTTTTCTACATTAATAACACAGGCTTGGGGACCACATGGCTTGTGTTCAAATCTCAGCTCATTCAACGCATAACTCTGTGAACTTGGACAAATAACCCCTCCAATCTTTTTTTTCTTTTTTTTTTTCATAGGTAAAGTAAAAATATTAGACCTTGCCTAACATGTTTTGTGAGGATTAAAAGATCATTAACTTGTAATATGTAAATAGAATTTAGCACATATAAAGACTTTTCATAATAAAAAGTGTTATTTTTTTCTGTGCTGCATGAGCATAACATTTCAAAAATTTCTAGAACTTTCTTCCAACTTTTCAAAATGATCATCCTAAATTAAAAGATTCACTTAAAAATATATAATAAGTTAATTATTTCTAAATCTCTAACTCCTTAATCTCATGTAAACTTTACAACCTTGTTTCAAATGCCTGTAATATATTCCTAACTGGATATTGTAAAACTCTCAAATCCAGAAATTCAAAATATGCCTTTATAATCTTCTCCTTCAAATCAACTTTTTCTTTTGTAGTCCTTCTATTCATTACTATATTGCTATCTAGGAAGAATTTAAAAATGATAGGCTCTGATTTCTTTTCAATAAATTTGTCTTCCTAGTCTTCCATATCAAAGTGGTTACTATGAACGGAATGGTATCTGCCCCAGAAGGCTTATGTTGAAACCCAAACCCCTAAAGTGACTATATTGGAGATGAGGCCTTTGGAGGCAATTAAGGTTAGATGAGGTCATGGGGAAGGGACCCTCATGATGGGATTAGTGGCTTTATAAGAAGAGAAAGAGAAGAGAGATTGTTCTCTCTGCCAAGTGAGGACAAAACCAGAAGGCAATGATCCAGGAAGACAGTTCTCCACCAGGAATCCAATCTGTCAGCACCTTGATATTGTACTTGTCAGTTTCCCAAATGTCTATTATTTAGCCACCTAGTCTATGGTATTTTGTTAAGCAGCTCCAGCAAACTAAGATACTATGTCTTCATTTTTTTTTTCTCAGCAATCTACTGAATGCAGATTAGTTCAGGGTCTCTGTGTCTCTAATCAGAATATCACTATATCCTCCTCATCATTTTTCTATGACATGAATCTTCCCATTACAGTTTATCTATCAAATATCACTAAAATTTTCCTTCCAGAAAATAATTTGATTATATGATCCCTTTACAAAAAATAAAAACAAATTTCTCTTAGTTTCCTGTTATTTATAGTAAAAACAATCTATGCTCCTTACTCTTAATATTGATTGAGCATGAAATAGTTAAAAATATAAATATTAGCTTTAGCAGTGCCTAGAACACGATTAAAACATTATGGTTATTGTATTAGTTATCCCTGCTTAACTTATTTCCTAAAAGTAATGTAGCAGGTGGTGCTGGTGTCCCAACACAATTCTCTTCCATGGCAGGTGTGCTCAAACTCCAGCTTTAGTGAGTTTTGGCTGATAATTCATAGTTGCCCCCTTTAAGGTGAACATCCCTCAGCCAAATGAGAGCCTTCTAGCCCTGGAGGCTACTCCTCACTCCTCTCTCCCAGTCCTATCTCCCTTGGAAGAAAGGCCTCTGCCAATGACTGACTTACACTGGGGTGGGAAATGACCTGCTTTTCCTCAGTGCACAAATATGTGCTTTAGTCTTCTCTTTTGGATCCAAGATATCCATACTTACCTTAATTCCCTTGCACTAGGCTGCATCCTATACTTCCTTTTTCCTAACAGCATTTCCCTAGTAATCATTTGATTAGAAATCCATGTCTCAGGCTTTGCTTCTTGGAAACCCCAAATAAGAGAAACAGTACTATTTTTATTGTTCACAAGTTTATAGGTCAGTTGGATGGTTCTTTGGGTCCTGGCTGATTCGGTATTCTATGTGAATACCTGTGGGCTTGGAAGGTGGCTCTGCTGATTGTGGCTGGGCTTTTTCACATCTTTGGGTTTGGCTGGCTGTCAACTGCTCCCGGACGGCTCAGCTCTCTCCCAGGTGATCTCCCACATCTCTTCAGTAGGCTAACCTAGACATGTTTGCAGTAGATCACCAAGGTACAAGAGAAATCAGAAATGCAAAAGTCCCCTTGACATTTTTGAACTGACTCTCCATCACCTCTGACCCACTCAATTGGAGAAAGCAAGTTTACAAGCCAGCCTAACCTTTATATCTCACCATAAAGTAAAAGGGCTTTGGTGTTTGAAACTTTTATATCTTCACTCAGCTTATACTGTACCTTTTTTGTCAAGAATGTCTGCAAAAGGATTGAAAGAGTGACAGGTGGAAAGGGAATTTTCTGAGAAGAAACCTGGAGCTAAGTCATTGTTTGTTTGCATGCTTATCCTTCTCACTACATTGGGTAACTTTCCCTCAGAGAATAGATCAGTCCTATTAATTATTATGTTGAATTTATTTGTTTATTACTCAAACATTCATTAAAGTCCCATATGTTCCAATCATTCTATTAGGCACTGTAGATTTAAATTTCAGTCAATTTTCCCTTGCATATTTTTCTTCCGCATTTCTTTTGAATTCACATCTACTTTACTTCTCTTTTTGTAGAAAGATGTCACATTCATTTTACTGTCATACTTTTCAAAGTTATATCACAAATCTCATTCTCATCAGTCAAGTCTCCATTATAGGCATATTTTGAAGCAGGCCTTTTTAAGTTCAACAATCATATTAGCTGACAAGTCAGAGGCAGGAATAATTAGAGCATGAAATATATACTGCAGGTCACCTTACATCTCCAGTGTAAATCATGATCCAAAATGCTAAGTCAGCCACATTTTCACTAGGAGCCTTCAGCTAATTTTCTTATCTTTGGAGCAGCTCACCCCTTAGCTTGTTAGTAGAAGTTGTTAATATTAGAAATGTGTAAACAAAACAAGCCTATTCATGCATATATTCACCTTCTTTTTAATGTGGAAATTCTTCCTTTCCCCTGCATAGTAGTTTATTGAAAACACTTTTTGATTTATGTTGTTTGGTTATGTTCTGAATAAAGGGAAGGATCATACTCTCTTATTTTGTGTTTCTGAGATAGAATGGGGAAGACCAGATGCTAAATAAAACAATCAAGTTAGTTTTTATTGTTTCTATAGATTTTCATCCTAAATAGGAAAACTTTTCTTCTGGGGTTACTTTTAGAAAGAAAAAAATAAGAGATCACTCAAAACTCATGTAAGTGACTGAAAAAGTGATGACTCTGCGAAAAATCCCAACTTCTTATGCTTCTTGTTATTGAGTTAAATAGTATGCAAAAGAAAATTATCCCAGAGTGTGATATAAACTTTGATTAAGCAATACTTTTGAATGTTCCTACCTCTAGCAAATGCAAGAGATTTAGTTCACCTTTACTACAAGTATAAATATCACTTATAGAAGAATGAATTGGCCATCTAAGATGTCAGAGTACCCAGACATAGAATAGACTGTTGTAACAGAAGATAATTTCCATTGTGAGTACAAACTGTTTATTTTAATTTGTATTTATGATTAAGTAAAAGAACATAGGTTTTATAGTTAGACAAAGTTAGGTTTTCTCTTGGGATGAACCATTTACCAACTGAGTACTTTAGTACATAATTTAACCACCCTAATGTTTCATTCTTTCTTCTGAAAATATGGATGCTAATACCTCTTTTAAGAGATTATTGTGAGGCAAAGAATAATCTATACAACACATCTAGCTTAATTTCTGGCAAAGAATATGTGCTCTTGTTGCTGGTATTATTATGATTTTTATTTTATTGATGTAGCTATTATTACTGAGAAAGTAGCTCAAGATAATAACTCTTAACATGCAATTTATTTTAACAAGTAATTCTTATTTAAAAAAGTAAACTAACTGCAAAATATTTGATAATCTCCCCTATGTTTAAAGAAATCAAGGATAGCACTGGGAAGAAAATATAGATTTCTCTCTAGCAAGTAGGTACATACTCCAAAAATTTTGACCTCTTAAGTAATAATGATTTAATAAAAGTCAAAACAGTATTGATTTGATTTTCTAAACTGAAATGAGTTTTGCCCAATTACACAAATTGTTAGTAATGTTTATTAAGCTGTATTCTAGCAACTTCAGTTAACTCAAGACACTGATTCCTAAAAACAGCAAAAAAAGAAGAAAGTACAGTTCAGTGTATGTTGACTTAAGTGTGGCATTTGTTCAATCCTTCTAAAGCAGTTTGAGGAAAACAAAATCAGTGTTCACTCTAAGACTTCCCTCGTGTGAAATGTTTTAAGTCAATTACTTGTTCTTTTGCTCTCTATTTGAAAATGTAGGAAAGCAAATTTTTTTAAAGTTAAATAATAAAAAATAAATTATATACAATCACCTCATTCATTAATGTAAAATTTTTCAATCTTATTTTCTATTTTGTTTTTCTAGAATGATCAAATGTTAGATGAATACACACATTTAAATAAAGGTACTACAGGCAGATTTTCAAAATAAAATAATATTCTGAAAGTAAACATGGCTTATGATGTTTAAAAATAAAACTGGGAAACATATGTTATCAAAAACCTATTTTCATGTGGGTAAAGAATTTTAATAAATTAATAATAAAGTGTGCTTACATACTATTTTAAACTTAGAAAGTACCTTTCTGCTATGTAAATAAGCATTTGTAAATAAACATAGTAGCATTATTACAAAGTCTGCTATGTAAATAAGCATGGTAGCATTATTTCAAAGTCATTGTCATTATAATATGCATATTATATTATTAGATTAATTAGAATATTAATTTCCGGAGGTACAGAATAAAACCAATTACCATGATTTTATTGCCTGTATATAGTTTAATGAAATTTTATAAATGTAAAATACATATCATAAGGAAAAGTAATTTGTTATAAAAGAATAAAGACAGAACTATCAGGGATATATAATGTATGAAAAACAACTTTTCATCTCTTTAGAATACATTTTATTGGTTACCATATTGTTCAAGTTAATACATGACATTTAAATCATAAGTTCTTACATATTTCATAATTCACTAACCTGGCTAATCAGATCTAATTCACAAAATATTTTTCCCTTTTTCCACTATATTGACATATTCAAAATTTATACAAGATATTTTTATAATTACTTGAAGGTTTTTTTTTCTTTGAGATTTGAATTATATCACCTGAAGTATATAACTCTCTTAGTGTTTTAGAAATTTCAAAATAATTTGCAGATGCAACCTACAACCTTTTAAAATATCTTGCTAGACATACTAACTTACTGGCCTTTATTGTGTAATCATCTTTCTCTTTATAAACTATCTTCAAATGTCTTGACAAATTCCATCATTTAGGCACACTAGAATTTCTGAGTGGTATTCAGATGATCTCCCACCAATAGAAGGACCTTTAAGAGAAAACATGCTCTAAACCTAGAAAATAAGGCGAAAGCATATCTGTATATCCTTTCAGTGTCATATTGCAGTATTAACAGGACTACCCAAGGATTATTTGATTTTCTAGAAAATGGATCTTTGTTTTGACTTTATATGCTAACTGGTTAGTGCTTAGACACCAGAAAGTTACATGCTTACTTGTAGATATCTGTTTAGTAGAAAAGATATCACCATCCTTTAGGATATAAACTGGTATTACAGGTAACCAAGTGATCTTATTCTAATATTCTACTTAAATGCCTTTCCTTATATACTATGCAAACACTTATTCCTCAGATGTTCTTGGAATCAGCCTTTCCATGTGACTGGTCCCTCATTAGTTAATGAGCTAAATAAAATCTTTGACATGTATTTATTCTATATTTATATAAGGTTCATGTTCTTAAATTCTGAAAATTATAATTAAATAAAATAAAGCTTAAAAGAAGAAGGACTGTCCAAATTAAAAATAATTTTAAACAATTAAAATAAATATTTTTCATTAAAATGAAATTTATTATAAAATTTAAAAGATGATTTCATGCTTTTTAAAATTTAAAACACTGGTGTAAAGGAAAAGTCAGTCTCACTGTCTTTAGTTTCTCTTATGTAAGCTTATATTGTCTTTAAGATCAGCTAATGTATCATTTTGGTTCTATTATTTATTATGCAGTACTTCCTCAAGTCACTAATAGTCTATTTCATACCATTGTCTATGCCTGTTTATAAAATATCCATTTTACTGTATTCTTACAGCTCAGAACAAGAGACTCCAGAAAGAGGAGGGACCTGACTGAGGGAATCTGATTGCTTCCGGAAAGCAAAGTGCAAGTCTGGTTGTGAATGTTAAGTGCCTCTGGCTATAGCTCTCTGGAGCAGTATTTCTTGTCCTGTCAGGTGAGCTCAACAAGGTAGAAAAGTTATGCTCTACCTGGAGGTTTCGCTTGTAAAGAATATTTACTTGTAAGGCCATTTGACTGCACTTAGTGCACTGAAGAGCAAGCCTTTGACCTCATGACAAGTAAAGAAGGGACAGAATGAAATGCTGCTTTCAGAGGGCACAGCACTCTGTCAGATCGTGGGCCAACTCCTCTTTAATTATTCAAAGAAATCACACCATTAAAGTCTACGTTTACTGAATCCAGAAAGAAAACAGTGATTCAGAGGATGATAAAAAAAAAAGTGTATAATGTCTCAGTGCCTTAGGATTTAATTCAAAATAATGGACAGGATTTATTTACAGGTTTAAAAATTGTACATTTGCTAATTTTTTTTATATTGTAATCTAATATTTCAGTTGTGGAAAGAGGCCATTAATAGTTATTAAAGAGTGAGTGGCGATAATAATAGTTACAACCTCAAAGTGCTATTGAGAGGCTTAAAGGAGGTAATGTATATAAATCTCTTGGTACTTTAGTCGGCAAATACTGAGCATTTTATATTACATTATGTTTATTATATTATGGATATTACATTATGTATTGTTTTACTAGAGAATGTAGTAGGTTGAAACTAAAGAGAATTTTTCTTATTTATATGCTCTATCAATAATTTTTGCTTTCATTTTTAGAATCTAACTCTCATTCTTTTTTTTTTTTTTTTTCCGGAACGCGGGCCTCTCACTGTTGTAGCCTCTCCCGTTGCGGAGCACAGGCTCCAGACGCGCAGGCTCAGTGGCCATGGCTCACGGGCCCAGCCGCTCCACGGCATGTGGGATCCTCCTGAACTGGGGCACGAACCCATGTCCCTTGCATTGGCAGGTGGCCTTTCAACCACTGCGCCACCAGGGAAGCCCTAACTCTCATTCTTTTGTGACATATTTTCTACACCTGTTCTTTCGACTTTCAACAGCATTATTAAGCAAAACAAAATTTGGCATAAATGCACTGGACCTTTAACAGTATCTATCACCTTCCACATACACCTGTCAGGACCAAAACTGTTATAGGGCAAGAATAAAAATAGTCAAGAAAAAATACAATTTAGTTTTAAATAAGAATTATTTTTCAACCTTTTTGCAAACTCTTAAATTTAATACGAAGGGAAAATGGAGAATGTTGAAAATGATGTTGAATGCACCATTTGCTTGAAATGATCTATTTTCTTAAAAATATCTTCAAATCTATTATACAACACCTCTATGGTATAAAAATTTCACACTGCTGAACTATAACTGGTTTTCTGGACTGGATGACATATTTCCATTGATCCACACTACTTATTACCTTTTTGATCTTTAGGATGGTGAGTAATAGCCAGATGATAGAAGAATTTGAAGATTCTGAGAAAAGGGATGGACATAAAGAGAGAGACTAGCCTGAGATAAGAAATTGAGTGCCTTCACCATCATGATAAGAGGAGAAGAGGAAAGAACATACTTTCATATAGACAAAAATTTAATAAAATGTGTCAAATCATATAATGTATATATATATATATACACATATATGCACATGTATGTCATTTCAAAGAGGGGATATAAAATATGTACAAACGTTCTTGAAACTATGTTCTTTTTTTTTTTTTTACATCTTTATTGGAGTATAATTTCTTTACAATGGTGTGTTAGTTTCTGCTTTATAATAAAGTGAATCAGTTAGACATATACATATGTTCCCATATCTCTTCCCTCTTGTATCTCCCTCTCTCCCACCCTCCCTATCCCACCCCTCCAGACGGTCACAAAGCACCCAGCTGATCTCCCTGTGCTATGCGGCTGCTTCCCACTAGCTATCTACCTTACGTTTGGTAGTGTATATATATGTCCACGTCTCTCTCTCGCTTTTGTCACAGCTTACCCTCCCCCCTCCCCATATCTTCAAGTCCATTCTCTACTAGGTCTGTGTCTTTATTCCTGTCTTACCCTTAGGTTCTTCATGACATCTATTTTTTCTTAAATTCCATATATATGTGTTAGCATACAGTATTTGTCTTTCTCTTTCTGATTTACTTCACTCTGTATGACAGACTCTAGGTCTATACACCTCATTACAAATAACTCAATTTTGTTTCTTTTTATGGCTGAGTAATATTCCATTGTGTATATGTGCCACATCTTCTTTATCCATTCATCCAATGATGGACACTTAGGCTGTTTCAATCTCTGGGCTATTGTAAATAGAGCTGCAATGAACATTTTAGTACATGACTCTTTTTGAATTATGGTTTTCTCAGGGTATATGCCCAGTAGTGGGATTGCTGGGTCATAAGGTAGTTCTATTTGTAGTTTTTAAGGAATATCCATACTGTTCTCCACAGTGGCTGTATCAATTTACATTCCCACCAACAGTGCAAGAGGGTTCCCTTTTCTCCACACCCTCTCCAGCATTTATTGTTTCTAGATTTTTTGATGATGGCCATTCTGACTGGTGTGAGATGATATCTCATTGTAGTTTTGATTTGCATTTCTCTAATGATTAATGAAGTTGAGCATTCTTTCATGTGTTTGTTGGCAGTCTGTATATCTTCTTTGGAGAAATGTCTATTTAGGTCTTCTGCCCATTTTTGGATTGGGTTGTTTGTTTTTTTGTTATTGAGCTGCATGAGCTGCTTGTAAATTTTGGAGATTAATCCTTTGTCACTTGCTTCATTTGCAAATATTTTCTCCCATTCTGAGGGTTGTTTTTTGGTCTTATTTATGGTTTCCTTTGCTGTGCAAAAGCTTTGAAGTTTCATTAGGTTCCGCTTGTTTATTTTTGTTTTTATTTCCATTTCTCTAGGAGGAAGGTCAAAAAGGATCTTGCTGTGATTTATGTCATAGAGTGTTCAGCCTATGTTTTCCTCTAAGAGTTTGATACTGTCTGGCCTTACTTTTAGGTCTTTAATTCATTTTGAGCTTATTTTTGTGTATGGTGTGAGGGAGTGATCTAATCTCATACTTTTACATGTACCTGTCCAGTTTTCCCAGCACCATTTATTGAAGAGGCTGTTCTTTCTCCACTGTACATTCCTGCCTCCTTTATCAAAGATAAGGTGACCATATGTGTCTGGGTTTATCTCTGCGCTTTCTATCCTGTTCCATTGCTTTATCTTTCTGTTTTTGTGCCAGTACCATACTGTCTTGATTACTGTAGCTTTGTAGTATAGTCTGAAGTCAGGGAGCCTGATTCCTCCAGCTCCGTTTTCCATTCTCAAGATTGCTTTGGCTATTCAGGGTCCTTTATGTTTCCATACAAATTGTGAAATTTTTCTTCTAGTTCTGTGAAAAATGCCAGTGGTAGTTTGATAGCGATTGCATTGAATCTGTACATTGCTTTGGATAGTAGAGTCATTTTCACAATCTTCATTCTTCCTATCCAAGAACATGGTATATCTCTCCATCTCTTTGTATCATCTTTAATTTCTTTCATCAGTGTCTTATAATTTTCTGCATACAGGTCTTTTGTCTCCTTAGGTAGATTTATTCCTAGATATCTTATTATTTTTGTTGCAGTGGTAAATGGCAGTGTTTTCTTGATTTCACTTTCAGATTTTTCATCATTAGTGTATAGGAATGCCAGAGATTTCTGTGCATTAATTTTGTATCCTGCTACTTTACCAAATTCATTGATTAGCTCTAGTAGTTTTCTGGTAGCATCTTTAGGATTCTCTATGTATAGTATCATGTCATCTGCAAACAGTGACAGTTTTACTTCTTCTTTTCCGATTTGGATTGCGTTTATTTCCTTTTCTTCTCAGATTGCTGTGGCTAAAACTTCCAAAACTATGTTGAATAAGAGTGGTGAGATTGGGTAACCTTGTCTTTTTCCTGATCTTAGTGGAAATGCTTTCAGTTTTTCACCATTGAGGACGGTGTTGGCTGTGGGTTTGTCATATATGGTCTTTATTTTTTTGAGGAAAGTTCCATCTATGCCTACTTTCTGCAGGGTTTTTATCATAAATGGGTGTTGAATTTTGTCAAAAGCTTTCTCTGCATCTATTGAGATGATCATATGTTTTTTCTCCCTCAATTTGTTAATATGGTGTATCACATTGATTGATTTGCGTATATTGAAGAATCCATGCATTCCTGGGATAAATCCCACTTGATCATGATGTATAATCCTTTTAATGTGCTGTTGGATTCTGTTTGCTAGTATTTGTTGAGGATTTTTGCATGTATGTTTATCAGTGATATCGGCCTGTAGTTTTCTTTCTTTGTGACATCCTTGTCTGCTTTTGGTATCAAGGTGATGGTGGCCTCATAAAATGAGTTTTGGAGTGTTCCTCTCTCTTCTATATTTTGGAAGAGTTTGAGAAGGATAGGTGTTAGCTCTTCTCTAATTGTTTAATAGAATTTGCCTGTGAAGCCATCTGGTCCTGGGCTTTTGTTTGTTGGAAGATTTTTAATCACAGTTTCAATTTCAGTGCTTGTGATTGGTCTGTTCATATTTTCTATTTCTTCCTGGTTCAACCACAGCACATTGTGCTTTTCTAAGAATTTGTCCATTTCTTCCAGGTTGTCCATTTTATTGGCATAGAGTTGCTTGTAGTAATCTCTCATGATCTTTTGTATTTCTACAGTGTCAGTTGTTACTTCTGCTTTTTCATTTCTAATTCTATTGATTTGAGTCTTCTCCCTTTTTTTCTTGATAAGTCTGGCTAATGGTTTATCAATTTTGTTTATCTTCTCAAAGAACCAGCTTTTAGTTTTATTGATCTTTGCTATTGTTTCCTTCATTTCTCTTTCATTTATTTCTAATATGATTTTTTTCCTTCTGCTAACTTTTGGGGTTTTTTGTTCTTCTTTTTCTAATTGCTTTAGGTGCAAGGTTAGGTTGTTTATTCGAGATATTTCCTGTTTCTTAAGGTAGGACTGTCTTGCTATAAACTTCCCTCTTAGAACTGCTTTTGCTGCATCCCATAGATTTTGGGTCATCATGTCTCCATCGTCATTTGTTTCTAAGTATTTTTTTAATTCCTCTTTGATTTCTTCAGTGACCACTTCGTTATTGAGTTGTGTATTGTTTAGCCTCCATGTGTTTGTATTTTTTCAGATCTTTTCCTGTAATTAATATCTAGTCTCATAGTATTGTGGTCAGAAAAGATACTTGAAACAATTTCAATTTTCTTAAATTTACCAAGGCTTCTCTTGTGACCCAAGGTATGATCTATCCTGGAGAATGTTCCATGAGCACTGGAGAAAAATGTGTATTCTGTTGTTTTTGGATAGAATGTCCTATAAATATCAATTAAGTCCATCTTGTTTAATGTATCATTTAAAGCTTGTGTTTCCTTATTTATTTTCATTTTGGATGATCTCTCCATTGGTGAAAGTGGGGTGTTAAAGTCCCCTAGTATGAATGTGTTACTCTCGATTTCCCCTTTTATGGCTGTTAGTATTTGCCTTATGTACTGAGGTGCTCCTATGTTGGGTGCATAAATATTTACAATTGTTATATCTTGTTCTTGGATCGATCCCTTGATCATTATGTAGTGTCCTTCTTTGTCTCTTCTAATAGTCTTTATTTTAAAGTCTATTTTGTCTGATATGAGAATTGCTACTCCAGCTTTCTTTTGGTTTCCATTTGCATGCAATATCTTTTTCCATCCCCTTACTTTCAGTCTGTATGTGTCTCTAGGACTGAAGTGGGTCTCTTGTAGACAGCAAATATATGGGTCTTGTTTTGTATCCATTTAGCCAATCTGTGTCTTTTGCTGGGACCATTTAGTCCATTTACATTTAAGGTAATTATTGATATGTATGTTCCTATTCCCATTTTCTTAATTGTTTTGGGTTTGTTATTGTAGGTCTTTTCCTTCTTGTGTTTCTTGCCTAGAGAATTTCCTTTAGCAGTTGTTGTAAAGCTGTTTTGGTGGTGCTGAACTCTCTCAGCTTTTGCTTGTCTGTAAAGCTTTTAATTTCTCCATCAAACCTGAATGAGATCCTTGCAGGGTAGAGTAATCTTGGTTGCAGGTTTTTCTCATTCATCACTTTAAATATGTCCTTCCAGTCCCTTCTGGTTTGCAGAGTTTCTGCTGAAAGATCAGCTGTTAACCTTATGGGGATTTGCTTGTGTGTTTTTTGTTGTTTTTCCCTTTTGTTTTTAATATGTTTTCTTTGTATTTAATTTTTGACAGTTTGATTAATATGTGTCTTGGCATATTTCACCTTGGATTTATCCTGTATGGGACTCTCTGTGTTTCCTGGACTTGATTAACTATTTCTTTTCCCACATTAGGGAAGTTTTCAACTATAATCTCTTCAAATATTTTCTCAATCTCTTTCTTTTTCTCTTCTTCTTCTGGAACCCCTATAATTTGAATGTTGGTGCGTTTAATGTTGTCCCAGAAGTCTCTGAGACTGTCCTCAGTTCTTTTCATTCTTTTTTCTTTATTCTGCTCTGCAGTAGTTATTTCCACTATTTTATCTTCCAGGTCACTTATCCATTCTTCTGTCTTAGTTATTCAGCTATTGATACCATCTAGAGTATTTTTAATTTCATTTATTGTGTTGTTCATCATTGTTTGTTTCATCTTTAGTTCTTCTAGGTCTTTGTTAAATGTTTCTTGCATTTTGTCCATTCTATTTCCAAGATTTTGGATCATCTTTACTATCATTATTCTGAATTATTTTTCAGGTAGACCGCCTATTTCCTCTTCATTTCTTAGGTCTGGTGGGTTTTTATCTTGCTCCTTCATCTGCTGTGTGTTTTTATATCTTCTCATTTTGCTTATCTTACTGTGCTTGGGGCCTCCTTTTTGCAGTCTGCAGGTTCGTAGTTCCCATTGTGTTTGGTGTCTGTCCGCAGTGGCTAAGTTTGGTTCAGTGGGCTGTGTAGGCTTCCTGGTGGAGGGGACTAGAGCCTGTGTTCTGGTGGATGAGGCTGGATCTTGTCTTTCTGGTGGGCAGGTCCACGTCTGGTGGTGTGTTTTGAGGTGTCCGTGGACTTAGTATGATTTTAGGCAGCCTCTCTTTTAATGGGTGGGGTTGTGTTCCTGTGTTGCTAGCTGTTTGGCATAGGGTGTCCAGCACTGTTGCTTGCTCGTTGAGTGAAGCTGGGTGCTGGTGTTGAGATGGAGATCTCTGGGAGATTTTCACTGTTTGATATTATGTGGAGCTGGGAGGTCTCTTGTGGACCAGTGTCCTGAAGTTGGCTCTCCCACCTCAGAGGCACAGCACTGACTCCTGGCTGCATCACCAATAGCCTTTCATGCACATGGCTCAGGTTCAAAGGGAGAAAAAGTAGGAAGAAAGATTTAGTAGAAGTAGAAAGAAAGAAAGAAAGAAAGAAAGAAAGAAAGAAAGAAAGAAAGAAAGGAGGGAGGGAGGGAGGGAGGAAGGAAGGAAGGAAGGAAGGAAGTAGGGAAGGAAGGAAAAAAAGAAAGAAGATAAAGTAAAATAAAATAAGATAAAATGTAATAAAATTATTCAAATAAAAAATAGTAACTAAGAAAAAAAATGAAAAAGAAAAAAAAATGGATGGATAGAACCCTAGGACAAATGGTGGAAGCACAGCTATACAGACAAAATCTCACACAGAAGCATACACATAGACACTCACAAAAAGAGGAAAAGGGAAAAAAATCATAAATCTTGCTCTCAAATTCCACCTCCTCAATTTGGGATGATTTGTTGTCTAAAGGAGGGAAGGAATTAAAGAAAGAAAGAAGATAAGGTAAAATAAAATAAAATTATTAAAATAAAAAATAATTATTAAAAAAAAAGAAAGGATGGAACCGTAGGACAAATGGTGGAAGTACACCTATACAGACAAAATCTCACACAGAAGCATACACATACACACTCACAAAAAGAGGAAGAGGGGAAAAAATCATAAATCTTGCTCTCAAAGTACACCTCCTCAATTTGGGATGATTTGTTGTCTATTCATGTATTCCACAGATGCAGGGTACATCAAGTTGATTGTGGAGCTTTAATCCACTGCTTCTGAGGCTGCTGGGGGAAATTTCCCTTTCTCTTCTTTGTTCTCACAGCTCCTGGGGCTCAGCTTTGGATTTGGCCCCGCCTCTGCGTGTTGGTTGCCAGAGGGCGTCTGTTCCTCGCTCAGACAGGACGGGGTTAAAGGAGCCGCTGATTTGGGGGCTCTGGCTCACTCAGGCCAGGGGGAGCAACGGACATGGATGAGGGGTGAGGCTGCGGAGGCAGAGGCCGTTGTGACATTGCACCAACCTGAGGCGCGCCATGCGTTCTCCCTGGGGAGTTCTCCCTGGATCCTGGGACCCTGGCAGTGGCGGGCTGCACAGGTTCCCCGGAAGGGGGGTGTGGATAGTAACCTGTGCTCGCACACAGGCTTCTTGTTCGCGGCAGCAGCATCCTTAGCGTTTCATGCCCGTCTCTGTGGTCCGCACTGTTAGCCGTGGCTCACGCCCATCTCTGGAGCTCCTTTAAGCAGCGCTCTTAATCCCTTCTCCTCGCGTACCAGGAAACAAAGAGGGAAGAAAAAGTCTCTTGCCTCTTCGGCAGGTCCAGACTTTTCCTCCCGACTCCCTCCCGGCTAGCCGTGGTACACTAACCCCCTGCAGGCTGTGTTCACGCCGCCAACCCCAGTCCTCTCCCGGCACTCCGACTGAAGCCCGAGCCTCAGCTTGTAGCACCACCCACCCTGGCAGGTGAGCAGACAAGCCTCCCGTGCTGGTGTGTGCCGGTCGGCCCTGATCCTCTGTGCGGGAATCTCTCCGCTTTGCCCTCTGCACCTCTGTTGCTGCGCTCTCCTCTGCGGCTCCGAAGCTTTTCCTCTCCACCATCCGCAGTCTCTGCCCGCGAAGGGGCTTCCTAGTGTGTGGAAACCTTTCCTCCTTCACAGCTCCCTCCCACTGCTGCAGGTCCCGTCCCTATCCTTTTGTCTCTGTTTTTTCTTTTGCCCTACCCAGGTACGTGGGTACTTTCTTGCCTTTTGGGAGGTCTGAGGTCTTCTGCCAGCTTTCAGTAGGTGTTCTGTAGGAGTTGTTCCACGTGTAGATGTATTTCTGGTGTATCTGTGGGGAGGGAGTTGATCTCCATGTCTTACTCTTCCCCCATCTTCCCGGAAGCCTCTGAAACTATGTTCTTAATCATAGAACACTTTTGTTTCTGAATACAAAGTATCTTGTGAACATCTTAAAAATCTGTTTTAGAAATGCTGCTTTGAATGGAAGAATGATAGTTAAAAAGTGTAAATGTTATTTGGACATAAGAAAATGTATATACATCCTTGCAATTGGAAAGACTTATGGCTCCTTGTACTTTTAAATTAAGTTTATTGATTGCATTATTTAATAAATATTTGCCATTAGTTTTTAATAAGATCTTAGGATTAAAAAGTTGTTTTGAACACTTCCTCTAATTTTACTAGTCGTTTTCATTGCATTTAGATGCTATTGTGGTTCATACAAATAGATTTATGGCTGCAAAATCCATGTCCCTGCTGTATTTTATTAATACATGATGTCTCTATCCTTTTTATTGATTTATAATCTTTAATGTTACTTTCTCTTAGTATTTCTTCTCCACATGTCTTGTTTTGACTTTGCTGATTCCTACATCTTTAACTTTTTTTAAAAAAAATCACTTCGTTTTGAGAATCTTTTTTTCTGAATATAACATATCTGGGTGTTAGTTCTTAATCCAGTATGACAGTCTTTGTCTTCTGATGGATCAATTCCTTCCTTTTCTCCTTTCTTTCATTTCTCTCTCGCTCTCTTTTTATTCTTTGAAATTTTAGATTCATTTTATGCTGCAAAACTTTTTACATGATTTTCCCAATGTTTCAATTTTCCAACATTTATTCTAATGTGAAAACACATCAAATACATTAGACTCATGGTAAACTCCAAACAGTGAAAAACAATTCTAGAATTTATTGCATATGGTACCATCAGTGGTTGCTATTTTTAGAGTTTTCTTTGGGGAATTATCCATTGAAACATAACATTTCAGAGCAAAGTCATCTTCAAGAGTCGACTTCTGAAGACAATAAAGAGTACAACAGTCCAATATTTTTATAGTTGTTGTTTGACAGGTTATGAGTAGCTGCAAGCCATTTCTACACATTTTTTTCCAAAAGTCTTAGATGATGAAGAGGAATCATTACTTTCAGCACTACTCTACTAGCATAAAGTTCTAACAACTTTCAAAATGGACTTAGAATTTGGACAAACAAGTTGGTTCAGGATATGTTTTATTTCTTTGGTGGTTCTCTTATCCATCTCAGTACTTTGGTGAATTTGAAATTGATCATATACTGCACCAGGAGCTCAGAAGTGGATATACTCCTGTTTAGAGCCCCTTTTTAAGCCATACTTCCTCATATCTAAAAATAATTTATCTAACATTTCAGGAAATTTAATTTTATGGTTAAGATAAATAGCTTGGAAATCTAAATCTAAACAATCTAAAATTGTTCAGAAATCTGCACATGGATTAGAAATATATTTACATGCTGAAATGGCATTTTCCCATAAGCCATTAATAGAGAGTGGATCCTAAAGATCAAACATCACTTTGAAGGCTTAACTTTGATTTTGATTTCTGTTTTCTCTTGAGGAAAATATATTTTCTATTATTTTTGGTAATCTATAATTAACTGTACCAACCTTACAATATTAATCAATTCATGTTGTGCCTGGATGGTTATATAAAATTTGTAACCCAAAAAATCAATTAGCTTTAGCATTCCATCAGAAAGTTAACAGGTTTCAGGTCACTGAAAAATGCCATGTTGATAAATTATGTGAAGGGCCCCAACATATTTTTTTTTCAGTTTCTCTAGTATTCCTGTGATGCTGGATATTTTTTCTTTTTAAGCCAACTATTAAGATCAATGTTTCCACACTCCACTGCCATATAGATGTAGTGGTCTCTGATTTTATAATTCTAAAGTTAGGTTACATTATTGCTGTGTTGTTATAATTTATTAAAATAAGTCATAACTCCCATAACTCTCAATTGTTTGGTCACCTGATTCTTCTAGGTTCACACATTTTATAGCATGTATCTGCTTCTTTTCACTAAACACTTGAAATACCTTACTTGAAATTTTATGTCCTACCTGCTTTAAAGTTGAATTGTTTTTATTTTATCTGAAATGTATTTTTTTTTAAGATTTTGAAATCATAAGTAAAGTTTATCAATCTATTAATTCAGTTCTTTCATTTTTGGTTTAAGTATTCATATACTTGTTTTTCTTCAAGTTAATTGCTTATTTTATATCAGAGATTCCTTCATCTGTGATGACTTTATCAGTTCCTATTCTCAACCACTGTTAATTTGGATTTTTTACTGCATTTCTTTCCCATTAATTGACATTTACCATTCCTCTCTCTTTATCAGATGATTTTACTTTTATTACAAGTTAACAATTGCTTCTCTCACTGAAAGGCACTGTTTATACTGCCTCATGCTCTTTCATTCTCTCTTACAACATTTCTGTATAGAAAACTATATTGAGATTACTTTAAAAGTCTCCCCATTTCCCCTTTCACACAATGAGACCTATGGAACAACTTGAACTTCCTTTTTCTCATGCTTCATGACTATCTTGGATTTTGACTAAGATAGTATAGTTCTTACTAGACCTATCTTTCTGTGAGTCTTATGCTGCTCTCAAGCAATACCAGAAAGTATATATTCATCCATTTTGAGTTATTCTATAAATAAATAAATTTGTATATAATTATATAATATTATATATTACACATAAATGTATATAAAACAAAATAAATATAAATATAGAAACAATATATATCAATAATATACATTATATATTATGTATATTTATTTACACAGACACACATGTGTAAGTTGTATAAATATCAAATTTATTTATACCAATGTTCATAAGTACTATTAATCTACTATTCCATCTTCTCTTCATTGCTATATTTTGAGGTCTTGTTTTGGTTAATGTTTGGTTTGGTGGTAGTTTTTTTTTTAATTTTTATTTCCAAATATTTTTCTTAGGCGTGATAGTTGAGGAATGCACTTTTGAATTCTGGCATCTCTTCAAACATCTTTGTGCATCTGAGATGCAAATGACATCATTAGTAAATTTGGAATTCCTGGGCTGAAATCCTTTTCTTTCAGTAGTTCATAAGTGGTATTCTGCATTTAGCTGCTGATAATACAAAGATGCCAGTCAGATTTATTTTCCTCTGCTTGTAGCTTATCATTACATATGGATAATTATAAAATTATTTCTCTATTGTTAAAGATTATGTGTTTTATCAAGATAGGTGTTCTTTCTCACCAGTCCAGCCTGGAACTCAATGACCTCTCTCAATATGAAGACACATGCTTCATTCAACACAGGGAATTGCCTTCAATCAAGTGTTCTGTTATACCTGATCCTCCATCTGTCCATTTTCCTCCCTTTGAAACTCCTGTTCTTTTCTTGCTAATTTTCCTGAACTTCTTAACTCACTAATTTCAGTCTCAATTTCTTCTCATTTAATCTATTTTCTGAGTGTGTCTTCCTAAGTGCTTAAAACAAATCAGGTGTCCATCTGTCTCCTCCAGCAGGTCTTTCTCTCTTGCCATGAGTTTCAAACTTTCCATCTTATGTTTCTCTCTGTGGTTCCTGAGGTCTATCAAGTAAGCTGTAATTTTACTCTGCCAGTAAATTGAGACTTAGATTGAATATTTGAATGTCTCCCATGAACAGAATTCTCAGGGTTTCTGAGGTAAATGGGACTCCTTTTCTGGGGAGCTGTGGATTAAGGGCAGACTGTCACCACTCTCCTGAGATAAATGGAAGAGTCCTTTCTGCTTTTTGGTATTTGTCTACTTCCAACCTTCCCAGTAGTGAAGAATCAACTCACTTGTTGTTTGCAATCTGGGCTCACTGAGGTCAGGGATTTCCGGGCCACATCCTAGAGGAAAATTCTACTTTCAACCTTCACTTGGAATACGCTCCCACCTGGGCTCTACAGATCTCTGGACACCAAGCACTTTAAAGAGTAAGTCATACAGCATCAGATTTTCATTTGGAGAGATAAGAAGAGGAAAAATGTGGATGATGAATTTGAGTGGGCAAACTTGAAAACAGGGATAATATTTTGACATATTGAGTAAATCCAGGTGATATATGATATGAAATGAATATAGAAATTGACTATATTGATAGAGAAAATGTAAAGAATTTTTAATCCTTTAAGAGATATAACAAAAGCCATGGCCATTGATTAAGTATAGAGGGCAAGAAAGCAAGAGCCACCTGAGCTAAAACTCAAGATTCTGGTTTGAGGTAAGGTGACAAGATAAATTTTGTGCCTTTTAATGAGAAAGGAGAAGTGTATTATTTGGACCAAATTGGTACCAGAATATACTGCTGGGTCTATCAAATCTCCTACCCAGATTGGGATTTCCAGATATTCATTGGTTCTCTATAATGAACTCAATAAAACTTGATAAATGGATTTTTGAAGATTTTTAAAAGATCAAGATCATAAAGATTATCGATAACATTGTTCCACAGGTACTTTAACACTATTTTGAAAAAGAATCTCTGTTCACTCTGAATTCATTCAGTCATTAAGTATTCACTATCTTTATATCATTAACAGGAATGGTGAGAAGCAGTTTAGAATCAAAGATGAATAAAGCAGTCTCTTTCCTGAAGAAGTTCTGTTACACCGATAAACTCTTATTTCTCAGAACTCTTATGGCTCAGTATCAGAGAAGTTCATAGATTGTCATGAGAAGAGAGGACCTGGAGGATGTGTTGGTGAGAGAAGTCATACCTAATCTGATTTTTAAAGGATGAAGAGAAGTTAAATAGGGAAAGCTCAAGGACATTTTAGAAAGAAAATGACACAAAAGCGAATGACTGTGGCAACAAACGGCATAGTATAGGCGGAGCAATACAAGCAATTTTGTGCAGCTAGTTAATAAGTGTGAAACTAGGATTAAAAAAGAAAGAGTTTGAATGGAGCAGTAAGTGCCGGGTCATGAAATAGTTTGTTAGGAAGTTTAAGAATTAACCTATACATAATGAGAAGCTAGGAAATATTTACAGAATTTTTTTTTATGACAGCAACTTGGTCAGATTTTTTTTTTTTTTTAGACAGATCACTTTCTCGGCTGTAACGTAAATGGATCCAAGGGGGATAAGACTGGAAACAACAGAGATTTTGGAAGTTACTGCATTGGTTTAAGACAGAGATAGTCATTTTGGAATTATGTCATTTGAATAGGAATAAAGTCAATTTAAGTTTTAGACAGATAACTTGATTTTATGTTCTAGTTAAATTGAGTATAAAAGTAAAGATACCCAGTTGACAGGTGGACAAGCACATGTAAGGCTGTAAGGAGACAGATGGGTTGGAAATAAGATTTTGAGTCATCAGCTCACAGGTGTTAGAGGAAGGCATGAGAATGGAGAGAATTTCTCAGGAAAATCATGCCAAGTGAAGCGGTATTAATCTGAACTAGGAATTATGGTGGTAAGCAAGCTTAAAGGGTGGACAAAGAAGTGATCATCAGGAAAAATTAGTTTTTTTTAAAGATAAAGAGATATCTAATAACATTGGCACTTGAAGACATCAGTACTGTTTACTAATATCCAGTTCTCTCTTCCCTTGGGCACATGGGAGGATTGTACTCTTCATTCCCTATGAGTTAGGCATGGTCAACAGACTGATTCGATCAATGAAATGTGAATAATAGAGACATATTACTTCCAAGAGAAAGCCAGTAATTGCCCAACTCCCCACGCCCTCCGACTTTGGTGTGCTTATCACAGAAGCATTTGTTAAGATGAAGCCTCAAAAAGCCTGGGTTATTGTCTATTCTTCATAGCTGAATGAATGTTGTTGTTTCAACAGAATTTTTAATAATAAATCTAATCTTAGCCCATGAAAAGAGCTGTTAGTATTCATTAGGAAATCCATTGTGATCTTAGCAGGACATTTTTGGTGACCTAGTGAGATAAGTCAAACTTCAATGCATCTAGGAGTTTAACGGATGTGATATGGTGGACATAATATGCGTCCCTTGCTACTATATGAACATTGGGAGAGAGGAGAGAAACTGGAGAGTATATCCAGGGAACTGTAGAGTCAAGATACGGTCCAATTTGGCAGGGGTGAATCAAAGAGAGAGACTTCAGGAATGTTCGTGCTGAGGGAAGGGAGCCAGTTACAATAGGAATGAACACAAAAGAAAAGGAGTGATCAGTGAAGCTATTTTCTACAAACGCCAGGAGATATTGCAATAAAGGACACACAGGGAGAAGGATTTAGAATGGGCTACAGTCACACAAAGAAAAGGCTTTAAACAGGAAGACATAACCCTCAATATCCTAGACAGGAAGTTAGGAGGGATAGAGAGAGGAAGGAATTAAGGAAAGAACCAGGGTTTAGTTAAGGTAAAATAACAAATCATGAGAGTGACAGCCTTCTGTGTTAAATGAGATATTGGGTGGTTTGTTAATAATGAAATTATGTTTTCAGAGGTTACAGTGCAAATTTTGGAGGTGGGGCAATAAGAAAAAAGACAGCAATATAAACATTTACATCCGAGAATATTTAGAGGAAAACTGGGAAAAAAGGATTTATCCATCAACAAATTGATAATTGAGATCTTTGTCATGTCTTTTAACTTTGTCTAAAGTCTTTTAGTAACAAAACTACTCAGTATGCTAAGTAATATCTGCCCTGGTGTTAGTGGCTCTGTCATATGTTTTAAATAATATCGTTTAAAAGATGTTGAACAGTGTGTGTCTTCTAAAATCTTGTAATACTAAAATCAGTCGATTGTAGAATGACCTAAAGCAATAATTCCATTAAATATGTTCATGAGCAGTATTTTAGAATCATTTTCTTTGCCTAGTGTCATGATTTATATCTTAACTAATTGCAATCTTTTTTTTTAATTGCTCTGTGCCAAATATCACGAACTAAGTGGCTTAAAACAACACAAATATGTTATCTCCCAGTTTCAATTGTTGAAGAGCCTGGCACTATCTAGCCGACTTCTTTGCTCATGTTGGCTGGGGCTGCTATCTCATCTGAAGCTTAAGTTCCCCTTCCCAGCTCATTCAAGTTGTAATTAGAACTTAGATTCTTTGGAATATAGGACTGAGGTTCCAACTTTCTTACTGGCTGTTAGTCAGAGCCCATTCTTAGCATTGAGAGGCTGCTTGTGGTTTCCTGTGTTCATCATAATATGGTGGTTGCTCCTTTAAGGCTTTGAAACTTACTTCCTCTCACTGTGATTTAAAGAGCTCATATAGACAGGCCCATACACATAATTTCCTTTTGATTCACTCAAGGTCAGCTGATTAGTAACCTTAACTCTATTTACATCTGTAAAGTCTCCTTTGTCACCTAATATAATCATGAGAGTGATAATCCACCAAATTCACAGGTTCTGAACACACTCAAGATGAGGAAATTACACAAGACATTTACACCAATGTGAAAATCTTTAGGGCCATCTTAGAATTACAATTATGCCAACAATCTTGACAATCAGAACACTTAAATAGTACATGGGCTTCCCTGGTGGCGCAGTGGTTGAGAGTCCGCCTGCCGATGCGGGGGACACGGGTTCGTGCCTCGGTCGGGGAAGATCCCACATGCCGCGGAGCGGCTGGGCCCGTGAGCCATGGCCGCTGGGCCTGCGCGTCCGGAGCCTGTGCTCCACAATGGGAGAGGCCACAACAGTGAGAGGCCCAAGCACCACAAAAAAAAAAAAAAAAAAAAATAGTACATGAACTATTGAACATAATGTGAGAAAATATTAAAATATGGCAACCCCATTCCCACCTTGTTGTATTTTCTAATATTATCACCTGGTAACTTTTCTTTCATATTTCCTTCATTAATGAATTAAATACATATCCCACCTTGAAATCCATAAAAATTGTTTTAAAAATTGATGTAGAAAGAAGAGCATGAGAGAACAAAGTCATGCATGGGAGAGGAAAGACAAGAAGAGATATTTTTACATAAAGAAGATGAATGATTCTATGAGCTTCTAAAACTGTCCCAAAAAGATTTTTTAATCTCCTATAGCCATGGAGATATAAAGAGAAAACACAAATTTTTGACTTTTCAAGTAAAATATTACAATGCAAATGAAATTCAGAACCTCTCTGGAGCTCTTAAGTGAAAGTGAGAATGATGATTAGAAAAAATCGGAATGATGGAATTTGTAGGAATTCTGATAGATTATGATTATTTACACCATCACCTCCAATCCTCTTTAACTTTGCTTTTAAAAAGAAAAAAGTCTCTTGCTCTAATGGAGATTGTCAGCATTCCTTTGCTTTAACTCTCTTTAATAACCTCATTCGAAGCAGATGCATTTCAAGGGGATGCTGATTGATTTTAAGATCCACAAGTACCATCTCTCAGATCTTCCTGAGCCATATCCTCAGAAGAATTAAGATGAATTATGACTTGAGAGGAGATGGACAAAAATCTGGCAAATCATTTGCTTTTTATTCTACTATTTATATCAACCAAAACCTGGGGCTTCATGTAATTCATGTACAAAAATATTATACATGTGTTACGTTAGGAAGGAAAAATCATAACATTATATGGAGTCAAACAATTAATATGGATTGCAGCTTGAGCAGTGATAGGTATCTCTAATTACTTGGTAGATAACTGAAATCTGGACTCAATATTGGCTTATGTTAAATAAAGTTGAGATATTGGAACTTAACTGGAACATAATGCAGGAAGAAATGACAGTACTTAGAGAGAGAAGCTATCTGTAGAGAATTCTTCATAGGTTATTTACTCACCCTAACTAATCATGCTCCCAAGAGGGGCTCTTCAGTTGCTTTCCCTTCTCCCTGGTCTTCCTTCATTTTCTCTGGCTCCTGGGCTAAGGGTACTGTACATATGTTCAACTCCATAGCAAAGGGCTCTGGTTTCTGTAGGATGTCTTCATCACTGAGGTCAGAGGTAACAAGAAACAGTATGATTTTCAGTCTGTCCTCCTGTGGTTCCAGCTTTCTATTATCTTCTCTTCCTGCCTGTAGACTTCAGCCTCCAGCATTAGAAACAAAAACATCCTTGCAAAGACTATTTAGTCAACCTCCCTACTTCCATAAGTCATTTTCTATAATAACTATCTCACTGGTTCAGCTCCTCTGATTGAACCCTGACTGACACAAAAGGAAATCTAGTAATTTTTAAAATAAGTATAGTAGAAAAAGCAAGAAATACAAACAAATCTAAGTGGAATGAAGACACTTGAGGTGAGGCACCAAGTTGGAGAATCAAGGGCTTCTTACCTAATTCCCAGATTAGAACCGATAGGTAGTCTCTACAGATCCTGGAGTAAAGGAGAAACTGGGTTTCCTTAAAGGTGAATCCTCGTAACAAAAATGCAAATATGTAATGGAGATAGTCTTCCTGGTTTTCCGCTGGGGTCCTGTGAACATTTTCAAGGTAACTTGCTTTGGACAAAGAGAAGTATTGAGAACTTTTAAGTGTTACTCAGTGCACAGCTGTGAACTGACATGAAGTTTTGATCATCCAAAAGATCACTGCACACTTTTACTCAGAATGGGGGCTTATGGAGGTCTGTTGAGAAATTGTATGTTGGCCTGAATCCACCTTTTAGTGGGCTTGGTAAATTTGCAAAAACATTCTGTAGTTATCTTCCCAAATTCCAGGTATATAGTTAACATATCTCCATAGTTGACAGAATTCCTACATTGGTTTCCTGGCCCATGGAGTAAAGGCTGTTATGGTACAAAGGAAAAGTGGAGGTCTCTGATCTCATTATATCCAAAAAGAAAAAAAAAAAAAAGAATATTATCTATGATGCAATCTCAAAGAATGATGCCAACATCAAAGACTTGAAAGATGTAAGAATAATGAGTTCTAACTTATCTCCATTGAAAATGCCACTTTGGCTATGAAGAAATACCAGTGCTGTAGAATGAACGGGAATTATCGGAAACAATTAGAAATTTCCTCCATTGCAACTGTCGTTTCAGATGCGATCTGCATACTGTAACAAATACCACGAAGGTCAGTAGGCGCGGCAAAAAGCTATTAATATGGTAAATGCTTGCATCTATGTTTTAATTAGAAAGGACCACCAGAGAGTTTGCTTTCATAAGGCACTGTGGACAGCACATCTTCACAGTATTACCTCAGGAATATGTTAGCTATGTCCTATGTCACAGTATAGTACACAGGAAACTTGTTTTTACCATCTCTTTGAACATAGCACTATCTTACCAGACTGATATCATGGAAATTAGATTATGGTGGTCAAGACATAACAAGTAACCTTTAGAACTATTTGTAAGAGGTACTTGCCAATAGTGGAAGATAATTTTCCATGAAAATTCAGAAAGGATGAATGTTATGCTTGAAGTCACTAAGGACTTCCCTTAAATAGGGCCTATGTAGCTGAGTAACTAATCTCCAGTTGCAAAAACTAATGCTAAATTCCTAATAGGATGTCACTTCCCAAGAGGACCACCCTGATTCCTGATGGTAGTTAAATTATATTTAATTTCTTCCTTCCATCACATAGGGGAGAAGGTAAGGACAATAAATAATTCATTAAACCGGTGATTCAGGTTATAGATGTTTTTGTCTGCCCCAAATTCTTTCAGCATCATGCTTATTGGCTTATTAAATATTTTATTTAACATTGTGATATTCATACAACACAGTTCCTGAACAAAGAAGTCATTTTTCAACCAATGAAACAAGAAAACTTGCTTACTATCACGAAGTTCGTTGGTTTCGCCATATAACCCCATTCTTAGAAGGAGCAGGATTAATATTGATACAAATTGAGATGGTCCCTGAGGACTTAGTTATTTTGCTGATTGGATGACAATAACTTGTCATGCTACAATGACTATTATAGCTGGAAAAGTACACCATATATTGGAATAAATGTAAAAGTTTTGGATTCTATTCTTGGCTCTATATTTAATTAATTGGATAGATTGAGACAAATCAGTGTATGCTTTCATAATTTTATTATTAATTTATTAATTTAATTTATTTATTATTTTTGGCTGTGTTGGGTCTTTGTTGCTGTGCGCGGGCTTTCTCTAGTTGTGGCAAGCGGGAGCTAGTCTTCATTACGGTGCATGGGCTTCTCCTTGCAGTGGCTTCTCTTGCTGCAGAGCACGGGTTCTAGGCGTGCGGGCTTCAGCAGTTGTGGCAGGCGGGCTTCCGTAGTTGTGGCTCATGGACTCTAGAGCACAGGCTCAGTAGTTGTGGCACACGGGCTTCAGTAGTTGTGGCTCGTGGGCTCTAGACCACAGGCTCAGTAGTTGTGGCGCATGGCTTATAGTTTCTCCGTGGCATGTAGGATCTTCCCGGACCAGGGCTCAAACCAGTGTCCTCTGCATTGGCAGGTGGATTCTTAACCACTGTACCACCAGGGAAGCCCATCATATTTTTAAAAAGAAGAAAGATTGTTTCTAAGAACAACAGAAGTATCCAAGGTGTTTGAGAAAGATCCAATGGTTAAAAGTTTACAATGAATATTTTAAAGTATATTTAGTTTTAAATGGAATGCCCCTTTAAAAATATCTGAGAAACTTCTTGTGGATGTTAGGTGGTTATTAGTGGCTATCAGATGCCTATAACTGAGATTTCATCTGTCAATTTATCATATGAACAGTGTTTGACATGCTGAACTTTTGACCATTGCATCCTTTTAGTGTGTTTTTGTTTTTATTTAAATATATTTTTGTTTATAATTGTTGAAGTAGAAATTCTTAATGGTTTAGGACAAATTTCATGCTTTGCCAAAGTTTTGAATATTATTTTGAATTCACTAAACTTTAAAAGAATTTTATGACTGAAAAAAATGATTAATATATAGTAAGGTCCATGGTTGTAGTGACTAAAGAGAACTGAACTCTTCTTTCATTTACAGTTAAGATCTCAAAGTAATCTATTTTTGGCATGCAGGTGAAAATCAGAGTTGAGTAATTATGATGGCAAAAGGAACAGCTGCTAAACATTCCAAAGTGAGCATTATAAACCTAATATAATATCAAGCTTTGGAAGTTAATGTTGGTATAGGATTTTTACATTCTTAGGAAAAACTAGTAAAAAAAAAAAACAAAATATGAGAGAAATGTATTTATTTTAAACATCTTTATTAGAGTATAATTGCTTTACAATGGTATGTCACTTTCTGCTTTATAGCAAAGTGAATCAGTTATACATATACATATCTCTTCCCTCTTGCATCTCCCTCCCTCCCACACTCCCTATCCCACCCCTCTAGGTGATCACAAAGCACCGAGCTGATCTCTCTGTGCTATGCAGTTGCTTCCCACTAGCTATCTATTTTACGTTTGGTAGTGTATATATGTCCATGACACTCTCTCACTTTGTCCCAGCTTACCCGTTCCCCTCCCCATATCCTCAAGTCCATTCTCTACTAGGTCTGCATCTTTATTCCCATCTTGTCCCTATGTTCTTTGGACCATTTTTTCTTTTTCTTTTAGATTCCATATATATGTGTTAGCATACGGTATTTGTTTTTCTCTTTCTGACTTACTTCACTCTGTATGAGTCTCTAGGTCCATCCACCTCGCTACCAAAAATTCAATTTCATTTCTTTTTATAGCTGAGTAATATTCCATTGTATATATGTGCCACATCTTCTTTATCCGTTCATCTGTTGATGGACACTTATGTTGCTTCCATGTCCTGGTTATTGTAAATAGAACTGCATTGAACATTTTGGTACATGACACTGTTTTTTTTTTTTTTTTTTTTTTTGCAGTACGTGGGACTCTCACTGTTGTGGCCTCTCCCATTGCAGAGCACAGGCTCCGGACGTGCGGGCTCAGTGGCCATGGCTCACAGGCCTAGCCATTCTGTGGCATGTGGGATCTTCCCGGACTGGGGCATGAACCCTTGTCCCCTGCATCAGTAGGCGGACCTTCAACCACTGCACCACCAGGGAAACCCCCATGACTCTTTTTGAATTATGGTTTTCTCAGGGTATATGCCCAGTAGTGGGATTGCTGGGTCGTATGGTAGTTCTATTTGTAGTTTTCTAAGGAACCTCCATACTGTTCTCCATAGTGGCTCTATCAATTCACATTCCCACCAACAGTGCAAGAGGGTTCCCTTTTCTCCACACCCTCTCCAGCATTTATTATTTGTAGATATTTTGATGATGGCCATTCTGACCGGTGTGAGATGATATCTCATTGTAGTTTTGATTTGCATTTCTCTAATGATTAATGATGTTGAGTAATCTTTCATGTGTTTGTTGGCAATCTGTATATCTTCTTTGGAGAAATGTCTATTTAGGTCTTCTGCCCATTTTTACATTGGGTTCTTTGTTTTTTTGATATTGAGCTGCATGAGTTGCTTCTATGTCTTGAAGATTAATCCTTTGCCAGTTGCTTCATTTGCAAATATTTTCTCCCATTCTGAGGGTTGTCTTTTGGTCTTGTTTATGGTTTCTTTTGCTGTGCAAAAGCTTTTAAGTTTCATTAGGTCCCATTTATTTTTGTTTTTACTTCCATTTCTCTAGGAGATCAGTCAAAAAGGATCTTGTTGTGATTTATGTCATAGAGTGTTCTGCCTATGTTTTCCTCTAAGAGTTTGATGGTGTCTGGTCTTACATTTAGGTCTTCAATCCATTTTGAGTTTATTTATGTGTATGGTGTTAGGGAGTGTTCTCATTTCATTATTTTACATATAGCTGTCCAGTTTTCCCAGCACCACTTACTGAAGAGGCTGTCTTTTCTCCACTGTATATTCTTGCCTCCTTTATCAAAGATAAGGTAACCATATGTGCGTTGGTTTATCTCTGGGCTTTCTATACTGTTCCATTGATCTATAATACTGTTTTTGTGCCAGTACCATACTGTCTTGATTACTGTAGCTTTGTAGTATAGTCTGAGGTCAGGGAGCCTGATTCCTCCAGCTCCGTTTTTCTTTCTCAAGATTGCTTTGGCTATTCAAGGTCTTTTGTGTTTCCATACAAATTGTGAAATTTTTTGTTCCAGTTCTGTGAAAAATGTCAGTGGTAGTTGATAGGGATTGCATTGAATCTGTAGATTGCTTTGGATAGTAGAGTCATTTTCACAATGTTGATTCTTCCTATCCAAGAACATGGTATATCTCTCCATCTCTTTGTATCATCTTAATTACATTCATCAGTGTCTTGTAATTTTCTGCATACAGGCCTTTTGTCTCCTTAGGTAGGTTTATTCCTAGATATCTTATTATTTTTGTTGCAATGGTAAATGGCAGTGTTTTCTTGATTTCACTTTCAGAATTTTCATCATTAGTGTATAGGTATGTCAGAGATTTCTGTGCATTAATTTTGTATCCTGCTACTTTACCTAATTCATTGATTAGCTCCAGTACTTTTCTGGTAGCATCTCTAGGATTCTCTATGTGTAGTTTCATGTCATGTACAAACAGTGACAGCTTTACTTCTTCTTTCCCAATTTGGATTCCTTTTATTTCTTTTCTTCTCTGATTGCTGTGGCTAAAACTTCCAAAACTATGTTGAATAATATTGGTAAGAGTGGACAACCTTGTTTTGTTCCTGATCTTAGTGGAAATGCTTTCAGTTTTTCACCATTGAGGACGATGTTGGCTATGGGTTTGTCATATGTGGTCTTTATTATGTTGAGGAAAGTTCCTTCTATGCCTACTTTCTGGAGGGTTTTTACCATAAATGGGTATTGAATTTTGTCAAAAGCTTTCTGTGCATCTATTGAGATTATCATATGGTTTTTCTCCTTCAATTTTTTAATATGGTGTATCACATTGATTGATTTGTGTATAATGAAAAACTCTTGCGTTCCTAGGATAAACTCCACTTGATCATAGTGTATGATCCTTTAAATGTGCTGTTGGACTCTGTTTGCTAGTATTTTATTGAAGATTTTTGCACCTATTTCCTCAGTGATATTGGCCTGTAGTTTTCTTTCTTTGTGACATCTTTGTCTGGTTTTGGTATCAGAGTGATGGTGGCCTCATAGAATGAGTTTAGGAGTGTTCCTCCCTCTGCTATATTTTGGAAGAGTTAGAGAAGTATGGGTGTTAGCTCTTCTCTAACTGTTTGGTAGAATTCGCCTGTGAAGCCATCTGGTCCTGGGCTTTTGTTTGTTGGAAGATTTTTAATCACAGTTTCAATTTCAGTGCTTCTGATTGGTCTGTTCGTATTTTCTATTTCTTCCTGATTCAGTCTCAGAAGGTAGTGCTTTTCTAAGAATGTGTCCATTTCTTCCAGATTGTCCATTTTATTGGTATAAAGTTGCTGGTAGTAATCTCTCATGATCCTTTGTATTTCTGCAGTGTCAGTTGTTACTTCTCCTTTTTCATTTCTAATTCTATTGATTTAAGTCTTCTCCCTTTGTTTCTTGATGAGTCTGGCTAATGGTTTATCAATTTTGTTTATCTTCTCAAAGAACCAGCTTTTAGTTTTATTGATCTTTGCTATCATTTCCTTCATTTGTTTTTCATTTATTTCTGATCTGATCTTTATGATTCCTTTCCTTCTGTTAACTTTGGGAGGTTTTTTTTTGTTCTTCTTTCTCTAATTGCTTTAGGTGTAAGGTTATGTTGTTTATTTGAGATGTTTCTTGTTTCTTATCATAGACTTGTATAGCTATAAACTTCCCTCTTAGAACTGCTTTTGCTGCATCCCATAGGTTTTAGGTTGTTGTGTTTTCATTGTCATTTTTTCTAGGTGTTCTTTGATTTCCTCTCTGATTTCTGCAATGATCTCTTGGTTATTAAGTAGTTTGTTGTTTATTCTCCATGTGTTTGTATTTATTACAGATTTTTTCCTGTAATTGATATCTAGTCTCATAGTGTTGTGGTCAGAAAAGATACTTGATACAATTTCAATTTTCTTAAATTTACCAAGGATTGATTTGTGACCCAAGACATGATCTATCCTTGAGAATGTTCCGTGAGCACTGGAGAAGAATGTGTATTATGTTGTTTTTGGATGGAATGTCCTATAAGTTTCAATTTAGTCCATCTTGTTTAATGTATCATTTAAAGCTTGTGTGTCCTTATTTATTTTCATTTTGGATGATCTCTCCATTGGTGAAAGTGGGGTGTTAAAGTCCCCTACTATGATTGTGTTACTGTCGATTTCTCCTTTTATGGCTGTTAGTATTTGCCTTATGTATTGTGGTGCTCCTATGTTGGGTGCATAAATATTTACAATGGTTATATCTTGTTTTTGGATTGATCCTTTCATCATTATGTCATGTCCTTCTTTGTCTCTTGTAATAGTCTTTGTTTTAAAGTCCATTTTGTCTGATATGAGAATTGCTACTCCAGCTTTCTTTTGATTTCCATTTGCATGGAATATCTTTTTCCATCCCCTCACTTTCATTCTGTATGTGTCCCTAGGTCTGAAGTGGGTCTTTGTAGATAGCATATATACGGGTCTTGCTTTTGTATCCATTCAGCCAGTCTATGTCTTTTAGTTGGTGCATTTAATCCATTTACAGAGAAATGTATTTTTAATGAAGTTGCAATACAGGTAACTATAAGACAATCAAACCAGTGGTATGATCATTCAAAATCATACATTACTGGGTTCTAATTATGACTGCCTTTGACAAGACTAAGTAAATTCTGATAAGTTCTCAAAAACAGATCAAACTTATTAGTGTGGGTGAAACACTCATGTCTTTTATTTATGTTCTGCTCATAGATTAATCTCAATGGAATTGATATTCTTTAAGAATTGCTTCTCTGCCAAAATGTTCTTCATTCAATGGCATTTTACTATTAGATCTAGAATACTAATATTTTAAAGTGTAGAATTAACATACAGAAATATTGTTTCCTCCCTCAAACAATTTAGCTGCCTCTAAAGAGACCTGAGGTAATTTAAGATTACAGTCTTCTAAAGAGAAATAATCCTGTATCTGCTTGATGAAAACTGTAGGTGGATCGTTTTCAAATTTCAGAAAAAACAATATATATGGTCATCAATGTCAACAGACTACTAGTAGGTAAAGCCTCATAAACATGTTGGTTTTACTCAAAAAATGAGTTTTTGAATCATGGTAGAAATTTGCTATTTTTTTTATCTGAAGAACTCTTCCTTGTGCTTTTCAGAATATAGTATGTAAAACAATTCAAGTTTACCCTGTTGAAGTTTGGGTGGGAGCTCTGTAGTCCATTCTACTAAGTCCAGTTCCCAAAAAGTTCTTAAACATATACAGTAAGCCCAAGGCTTAACAGAGAAGTATTAAAAGTTTAAAGATTTTTAAAACATTTGTACATGTAATAAGAAGTGTTAAAAATTGTATGAAGAGATAGATTTGCCCTCATGCCAGGACACACACACACACACACACACACACACACACACACACACTCCTCAAGTCATTTCAGTTGCACAAATGTCCTTAAGTCCTGGCGGGGAAAGAAAGAGCAGAATGGTGGCATGGTGACAGCAAAAAGGACAAATGCAACTGGAATAAATCTTTCAAGAATCTTGACTTAGGTACCATGCATAGTAATCCCTTCCAGCATTTGAGAAAAGATGGAAGTATGTTTAAGATTTACATTTCAAACTTCTAGACCAGCTTATCTTATACTTTTTATTCCTGTTTATAATCTCTTCCATCCATATGACTGGTAATATCACTTGTGAAAACATCCCATATATGTTCTTCTCAATGACTGATGCTTCTGATATAACTATTAAGAGCTCTGAAGGGCCTGAGATTTTACTCTACTTGCAAACTGAAAGTTAGCATGGTAGAGTTTCAGAGATATTAGCAGGAGACTTAAAACTTCATGTCAGAAACAGAGAACTGTTTATTGCTCATGACAATTAAAATAGCCAGAACATCGGCATTTGGCTTGATTTCTCAAGCCTTAATTTCCAAGAGCTGATGTTAAGAGAAGTGACACCTGCCTACACAGTGGGTTATATTATACAGAACCCACATTTTAAAATACAAATCAGTAGGCATGCCTGTCCCTTGTTCCACAGAGAGGTACTTTATCCCTCAAGGCTCTAAACAAACCTGCTTCTGCTTCGATGTGGGTGGGGGGAGCTGCTGGGGGGTATGCTATCTTTGTTATCCAAGGCTGTTTGCTGTTCAGAGATCCTCGAAAAGATAGTTCAGAACAAAAGCAGTTGTGCCTCTGCTCATAAGACATTCAGCAACACAAGAGGCCCATGGACAATTGCTTCCCAGTGAAAATGTTATCATTTAAGGAAAAAAAAAAAACTTCTGAAAATACTATTAGGGGAAGGCAAAATCACACACTCAGGGAGGACATGTTGGGACGCTCAGGATCCACAGAGGACTGCCTCTCTCCACAAGTGTTCCAACCCTCACCCCTTTCTTTCAAACAATGGTAACACTAAATATATTGCTATAAATGTTTGTCACCAAAAGATTCATCTTCTGAATTATTTTTAAAATAAGCCTTGGGGCTTCCCTGGTGGCGCAGTGGTTAAGAGTCTGCCTGTTGATGCAGGGGACACGGGTTCCTGCCCTGGTCCGGGAGGATCCCACATGCCACGGAGCGGCTGGGCCCGTGAGCCATGGCCGCTGGGCCTGCGCGTCCGGAGCCTGTGCTCCGCAACGGGAGAGGCCACAACAGTGAGAGGCCTGTGTACTGCAAAAAAAAAAAAAAAAAAAAAAGTAAGGCTTCATTGTATAACAGTTATCCTGACGTATACTGATTTCACAATAACTTAATTTCTATAATTCACAATCCATTAACAGCCAGTGAAGTGAAATCCTATAACAATAAGACATTGTAATCACTAACCCCAATATTAAGAAGCAAACATTTATTTTTACATACATGCCTTTGACTTCCAAAGAATCAATGCCTATGTGTACAAAACATAATCAAACATTCTACATATATTACTAAGTATATCCTTGCAAGTCCAGGCAAGAATAACAAAACTGAGCACTCAAAGCTACCAGTAGTATTTTTTTGCAGCAAATATTGGAGAACATCATAATGACTTCAGATAATTTTCTTTTATAATTTTGGGAAATTCTCTCTAACCATGACTTTTAAGGTTAAGTAAAATATGTAAAATCTGCAAATATGTTTTTAAATGGAGTTCCTAATTGATTCAGGCTAACACTATGATCACGTAATTGTTAGCCTTATAATTGGTTCTTAATTGGTCATATGTGTGGTACCTTCATTGCTAGTCATTATAATGATAATACAATATTAATAAATTACATATTGTTACAGTTTAAATTCCTTGTAATACCATGACCTACACCTCATTTTATTTTTCATAAAACACTTGTAGGGAAAAAGGAGAGGTAACAACTGACACTGCAGAAATAAAAGAGATCATGAGAGATTACTACAAGCAACTCTATGCCAATAAAATGGACAATCTGGAAGAAATGGACAAATTCTTAGAAATGCACAACCTGCCAAGACTGAATCAGGAAGAAATAGAAAATATGAACAGACCAATCACAAGCACTGAAATTGAAACTGTGATTAAAAATCTTCCAACAAAGAAAAGCCCAGGACCAGATGGCTTCACAGGCGAATTCTATCAAACATTTAGAGAAGAGCTAACACCTATCCTTCTCAAACTCTTCCAAAATATAACAGAGGAAGGAAAACTCCCAAATTCCTTCTACGAGGCCACCATCACCTTGATACCAAAACCAGACAAGGATGTCACAAAGAAAGAAAACTACAGGCCAATATCACTGATGAACATAGATGCAAAAATCCTCAACAAAATACTAGCAAACAGAATCCAACAGCACATTAAAAGGATCATACACCATGATCAAGTGGGGTTTATTCCAGGAATGCAAGGATTCTTCAATATACGCAAATCTATCAATGTGATAAACCATATTAACAAATTGAAGAAGAAAAACCACATGATCATCTCAATAGATGCAGAGAAAGCTTTTGACAAAATTCAACACCATTTATGATAAAAACCCTGCAGAAAGTAGGCATAGAGGGAACTTTCCTCAACATAATAAAGGCCATATATGACAAGCCCATAGCAAACATCATCCTCAATGGTGAAAAACTGAAAGCATTTCCACTAAGATCAGGAACAAGACAAGGTTGCCCACTCTCACCACTCTTATTCAACATAGTTTTGGAAGTTTTAGCCACAGCAATCAGAGAAGAAAAGGAAATAAAAGGAATCCAAATCGGAAAAGAAGAAGTAAAGCTGTCACTGTTTGCAGATGACATGATCCTATACATAGAGAATCCTAAAGATGCTACCAGAAAACTACTAGAGCTAATCAATGAATTTGGTAAAGTGGCAGGATACAAAATTAATGCACAGAAATCTCTGGCATTCCTATATACTAATGATGAAAAATCTGAAAGTGAAATCAAGAAAACACTCCCATTTACCATTGCAACAAAAAGAATAAAATATCTAGGAATAAACCTACCTAAGGAGACAAAAGACCTGTATGCAGAAAATTATAAGACACTGATGAAAGAAATTAAAGATGATACAAAGAGATGGAGAGATATACCATGTTCTTGGATTGGAAGAATCAACATTGTGAAAATGACTCTACTACCCAAAGCAATATATAGATTCAATGCAATCCCTATCAAACTACCACTGGCATTTTTCACAGAACTAGAACAAAAAATTTTGCAATTTGTATGGAAACACAAAAGACCCCGAATAGCCAAAGCAATCTTGAAAATGAAAAAAGGAACTGGAGGAATCAGGCTCCCTGACTTCAGACTATACTACAAAGCTACAGTTATCAAGACGGTATGGTACTGGCACAAAAACAGAAAGATAGATCAATGGAACAAGATAGAAAGCCCAGAGATAAGCCCATGCACATATGGACGCCTTATCTTTGATAAAGGTGGCAGGAATGTACAGTGGAGAAAGGACAGCCTCTTCAATAAGTGGTGCTGGGAAAACTGGACAGGTACATGTAAAAGTATGAGATTAGATCACTCCCTCACACCATACACAAAAATAAGCTCAAAATGGATTAAAGACCTAAATGTAAGGCCAGAAACTATCAAACTCTTAGAGGAAAACATAGGCAAAACACTCTATGACATAAATCACAGCAAGATCCTTTCTGACCCACCTCCTAGAGTAATGGAAATAAAAACAAAAATAAACAAATGGGACCTAATGAAACTTCAAAGCTTTTGCACAGCAAAGGAAACCATAAACAAGACCAAAAGACAACCCTCAGAATGGGAGAAAATATTTGCAAATGAAGCAACCGACAAAGGATTAATCTCCAAAATTTACAAGCAGCTCATGCAGCTCAATAACAAAAAAACAAACAACCCAATCCAAAAATGGGCAGAAGACCTAAATAGACATTTCTCCAAAGAAGATATACAGACTGCCAACAAACACATGAAAGAATGCTCAACATCATTAATCATTAGAGAAATGCAAATCAAAACTACAATGAGATATCATCTCACACCAGTCAGAATGGCCATCATCAAAAAATCTAGAAACAATAAATGCTGGAGAGGGTGTGGAGAAAAGGGAACACTCTTGCACTGCTGGTGAGAATGTGAATTGGTTCAGCCACTATGGAGAACAGTATGGAGGTTCCTTAAAAAGCTACAAATAGAACTACCATATGACCCAGCAATCCCACTACTGGGCATATACCCTGAGAAAACCGAAATTCAAAAAGAGTCATGTACCAAAATGTTCATTGCAGCTCTATTTACAATAGCCTGGAGATGGAAACAACCTAAGTGCCCATCATCGGATGAATGGATAAAGAAGATGTGGCACATATATACAATGGAATATTACTCAGCCATAAAAAGAAACGAAATTGAGCTATTTGTAATGAGGTGTATAGACCTAGAGTCTGTAATACAGAGTGAAGTAAGTCAGAAAGAAAAAGACAAATACCGTATGCTAACACATATATATGGAATTTAAGAAAAAAAAATGTCATGAAGAACCTAGGGGTAAGGCAGGAATAAAGACGCAGACCTCCTAGAGAACGGACTTGAGGTTATGGGGAGGGGGAAGGGTGAGCTGTGACAGGGCGAGAGAGAGTCATGGACATATACACACTAATAAATGTAGTAAGGTAGATAGCTAGTTGGAAGCAGCCGCATGGCACAGGGATATTGGCTTGGTGCTTTGTGACAGCCTGGAGGGGTGGGATAGGGAGGGTGGGAGGGAGGGAGACGCAAGAGGGAAGAGATAAGGGAACATATGTATATGTATAACTGATTCACTTTGTTATAGAACAGAAACTAACACACCATTGTAAAGCAATTATACCCTAATAAAGATGTTAAAAAAAAAAAAAAAACACTTGTAGGATAGGTAAGGCTTTTGTCATGTGATTTTGGAAATGGTGAAGACTGGCACCAATCATTGTTTTGCCCATCACATTGGAAGTTAATTGAAAACTTGATGAATACGAATCTAACAGACCAAATCAGCTGATTCTATCCTTGCTAGCCCTGGCATTCAGATTCCTCTGCTATTTCCATTGGCCCTTGCCAACTGGATCCTAGGGAATGTGCTACTACTGAGGTGGCAGCACAGATCTCATTGACTGGGGAAATATGCAACAGTTAATCATCTGCTTAGGAGCTGGAAATTTTTAAGATCATAAAAATGAGTCTTTAGAATTAATGTAGATTATCATGTACCTTAAAGGACTTTCTACATTTTTATAAATATCCTTCCTCTAAATAGCTAGAGGCCATGAGCATAAAGAGTAAAATTCTACAAAGCAAATGATCTAAGCCCTCAGCATAAGACCTGCTATTTTTAATCTTGCAAAGATTAAACAGATTTGTTTACTTCATAGTCCTAATGGAAACATGGCTCATTCCAGAAATTTGATTAAGAACCTGATTCAATTCTAATCAAAATATTTAAGTCATATGTTATCTTCCTTGCTGAAGAAACAAAGAGGAATAAATGTGCTTCTGACCTCAAGAAGCTTATATTATGGGACAAAGATAGGAATTAACTGAAAAAAACAAAAATTGTCTATTACATAGACTAATTATCTTTGTTGTATAAACTCACTTGTTTTGACCAATTTTATTAGTAATAGAATTTCACCAAATTTTTTATCTCCTTATCTTAAAATAATTTTTCAAGGTTTAAAATTAATGGTATTTTATACCAAAAGTATATGCAATTTTATACTGAAAGCATCAACTAGAAAATAGTAATGATCAAAAATTATATGCTGTCAGAGAAGCAAAAGTTGTTGCAACTAAGTTCACTCTATTTTAAAACTTCATAGAGCAGCAAGGCGTTCTAAAGAAATTTAGTGATTGACAGCTTGACTTTAAATTTTGCTTGCCCTCACTCTGTTAGGACAACCTCAGCATCCTGATCATAATATCATTATTTTCCCAGTTGACTCTCTGAACTTATGACTGAGTCAATCACAAGTGATTGAATCAATAGCAGCACTGATATTAACTTACAGTACAATATGCATTGTGGTGAAATTGGGATGTGAGATATGTACTTTGCTTTGCAGAAGTAAGTCATTATAAGAAATTTATCCATTGATAAAATATTTCAGCTTTCAGTATCACTAATAATGAAGCATGTGTGCCAATTTATTAATTAATGAAACAGATTTTACTGTCTTCTGCCAAATAAGCATATACTTCACTTCTGGAATAATTTCCTTTATTTAAAAGCATCAAAAGTGGTGAAAATAACTAATTTGATTGGTATCATTATGTCTCCAGTGCCAGTGTTGATATTAGTAAAACTTTTTAAAACTGTAGTAAATTCTGATTACTATTTTGCTGTTACCACTAGTAAGAGGTAATTATTCTCTGAATCTGACCTTTAGTTTATTGCAGTTTAAATTCTAGTTCTCAATGAAATTAAAAGATATCTATAACATACTTTTTAAATTCAATACCACATAATCATTAGATCCTATCAAATAGAAAACTGAATATAAATCATTCATTTTACAGTATTTTATTACATTATATATTTCTAAAGACACCATTATATTAAAATAAAATCTAGCTTTAACTTTTCATATATGCTTTTATTGTCCATAAAATGTTTAATTAATTTTATTGCAGCTCCATTAACATAGTCCAAATTATTTTCTGGCTGTAAGTGTTCAAATAATTTTGACTGAAAAGTCAACTTATCTAAGCTTCTGTCAAAACTTGAACTAATCAAATCTCACATATCCACAAAAATAAAATAGAAAATTTATAGGGAAGTTTAAATGGTGATATCCAGAAGTGTTATGAACCAGAACTAATTGACATTAGTATTCTTATAGCTGGGAATCAAGGAGCTTTTTACTTAAGAAGAAGGTATTTTTGCCATACGATTCTCACTTCTTTTTCGAACTTCAGGCAAATCAAAAATTGAACGTATGTATTCTGTAAACATTGATGAACATTAATGAAAAGGATTATTTACTGAATCTACTATTCCTAGGTTAGCACTCCATAAGAATCAGCACAGCTTCAAATTTGGCACATAAACGGACACATACAAATGGATCATAGTTCTAACCTGCTGTAATGTAAATATTATTGTCAATCACACAATTGACTTTTTAATTAGTGTACCCATAGTTCCTTAATGTAGAGGAATGATCCCTGAGCCAGGAATAAAAAGGTCTGAACTCCCATCTGGGCTCTGTTGTTTGCTGACTTAACATGATTGTGAGATGAATTCTTAATAGGACCTAATAGGTACAAAATAAGAGCTCACAAAATATTGATTCAAAATGTGAAACTGACTAATAGAGACAAATATTGCAGACAAAGGAATGATAATGTATTAATTTTCTGTGCTTCATAGCAAATTACCACAAATTTAGCAGCTTAAGATAGCACACATTTATTTTCTCACAGTTTCTGTAAGGTAAAAGTTGTGGCACAGCCTAGCTAGGTCTCACCAGGTTGAAATCCATATGTTGACTGAGGCTGTGATCTCATCTGAAGCTGCACTGGAGAAGAATCCATTTGGAGGGTCCCTCACTTGCGGGAAGAACTCATATTTGTGGCTGGCACTAAGGTCCTCATTTTCTTGTTGGCTGTTGGCCAGGGGCTGTGCTCAGCTCACAGAGGTCACCCTGATCTCTCTTCCACATAGCCTTCTCCATATGCCCTCTCACAATGTGGAAGCTTACTTCTTCGGAACAAGCAACAGAGAGACTCCCACCTCAGAGACAGCCAAGTCTCTTTTTTAAAGACTTTCACCTCATTAAATCAGGCCCACCTAGAATACTCTCCCTTTTGATTAATTCAAAATCAACTTACTTGAGACCTTAATTACATCTGCAAAATCCCTTCACATTTGCCATAGCCTATTTTCTAGAAGAAAGTTACATTCAAGGAGAGAAAATTATACAGGATTGTGCATGCCAGAAGGTGGAAATCACTGGGGTCCACTTTAAGGTCCATCTGCCAAAGATGGAATTGTGGTGATCAAATCCAGAAGATGTCCAGTTTATCATTGTTAACATATGAAAAAGTGAAGAAGAACTCCAGTGAGGTCACAGTGTCCTAAGACAGAATGTAATAAGTGCTGGAATGACAGTAAGTCAAAAAGGTTAACAGAACACTGACAATAGACAATAGCAACAATGATGTTCCTTAGGGTTCTTTTACCCACTGGATAGCTGCTACACCTAGCCACCTATCACTTTTTGTTGGAAATAAAATGGTGTGGAAGGGGAGATACAGGTTGTTCCAGACAAATTTATATTGGTAATCCTTGCTTGTACTTTTTCTGTAAATCTTGCTTTTCCTAAGATGTTGAGCTCAGCTAAACAATAATGGATTTACCTTTCTTCTAGAAGTGACATTATTTTCTATATAAGAATCAATTCAGGACAAGTAAAATGATTTATTTGCAATAACCCATCCCCAAACCTTAAGAGAAAAATAAAAGTGCTTTATTAAGCCCCACAGGGGGGAAATGTGCTTTTATAAATTAGATTTCCAACATTATTCAGTTTATTTTTAGAAAGCCAACATATTTTGGCACTTGTTTTCCCCTGTTACAATATAAATAACTGAACATCTTGGAAAAGTAGCAAACGCTTCCAACTTTTTCAACCTGAAATTCTATCTCCTGCCATTTTCCCAGAATAGGAGGGCAACTCCTTTGAACTAAGTGTTGCTTATCACTCATCTTCCAGAAGGACATGGTTACCCAGCAATCAGCTGCTAACTTCTCCTTTCCAAAGTTTTGGGTTGTAGCAGGTCTGCATCTAAACCTCAAATCCAACCTCTGAAGTGTAAGAATAGGAAAGAAAATGTCCTAATTGTATAATACCTTTTTTTTCCTATAAAAATCTTCCCTGGAATATAACATATAATATTATCAGGTAGTCAGGTGAAAATTCTTGTATAATTCTATTTGAACTATTAATTATAACAATGAACAACTAGAAAGTCATTATATTAAAAATTGTCTTTACTTAGCACCTGTTATATACTGAGCAATATTGTAAATTCTGAGAATTGAAGAGAGCACTCTACCCTGAATATCTAACAATCAAAGAATTGTTAGGCATAGTATGGTACATCCAAATTATTAAATGTTAAACAATCATTACTCTGGTATTTCTAAAGAATCTTTAATGAGATTAAAAAAAACAATTTTAAATTAAAAAGATTAAAAAATAATATTAACATGGAAAAATTGTAACATGTTCACCCAATAGAATGTGATACAATAGTAGAAATGAATGATCTAAACTGACACATATCAAATTAGATTAATCTCAAAAATAATGTTAAGCATATAAAACAAATTATAGAGGAATACTTACAGTATAATCACATAGTACTATGTAGTAAAAGTGAAAGAAATATATGCAAACAATTAATACCAAATTCTGTCTAGTGTTTAAATATGTGAGAGAAAGAATAAAAGTGATTCCAGAAAGGAACAAAAGGGACTTCAATCATTTAGGTAATGTTTTATTTCTTTTGCTTTATATGGGCACATTGGGTATAGTAATATTTTTTTGAAACCTATTTTTATTCATAATTATTTTAAAAAAACAGGATTAAAACTACCAATAGAAATAAACAAAACAAAACAAACCCAGCATATGATATATAATTCCATTTGTTGAGTAGTAGAGTTTTTATATTTTTTTTCATGTTTTCATTCTCATCTTTCTCTCTTTCTATTCAATAATCATGTATTCATTTTATAATTAGAAGAAAAAATGTCACTCAAAACAGTTTAAATGTGTCACTGTTCATGTACAGCGGTAAGGAGTGGGAATTTTAGTCTCTAGTGAGGCAGGGTTGTCATTTGGTCCAAACCAGAGCTTTCTCTTTTTATCAAACCAACAATTGCTGAATTTCAAATCATATTTTTATTTTTCCTTTCCTGAGGCCAGTTGATGGGCTTTTCTAGCCATTTTTCCTAAATTATCATTTTGGGAAATATCCCTTTGGATCATGACAGAGGTTTGGCTGCTGCTGGTCCCTTTAACGGCAGCCTTCCTTGCAGAAATATCAGTGAGGTGATTTCCCCTAGCTTCTAGAGAGTCAAGTTTAGAATGCCACAGATTCTTTTTTTTTTATACAAAGATTTTTTAAAAAAAATTTATTTATTTAATTCATTTTATTTTTGGCTGCTTTGGGTTTCCGCCGCGGTGCATGGGCCCTCTCTAGTTACGGCGAGCGGAGGGCCACTTTTCGCCGTGGTGCACACGTGGGTTTCTCACTGGCTTTTCTTGTTGCAGAGCACAGGCTCTAGGCACGCGGGCTTCAGTAGTTGTGACTCGCGGGCTCCAGAGCACAGGCTCAGCAGTTGTGGCACACAGGCTCAGTTGCTCTGTGGCATGTGGGATCCCCCCAGACCAGGGATCCAAACTGTGTCCCCTTCAGTGGCAGGTGGATTCCTAACCACTGTACCACCAGGGAAGCCAGAATGCCACAGATTCTTAATAGCAGCTAAATCTATTATTGTGGATATTGCATCCAATAATTCCTGAACATAGGGGCTACTTTTTATATTATTTTCACTGGAAATAAGGAAGCCATGTTGCTTCCCCAACGTTCCAAAATCCTGAGCTACTCTGAAAGCGTATCTACTATCAGTATTAATATTGGCAGTTTTGTCCTTGACTCAAGTACAAACACATATAAGAGCATAGGATTCAACTTGTTGGGCCAAAGTAGCCATAGGTAAAGATGCTGACTCAACAACATCAAAAGGAGCTGTGATAACATACCCAGTACAATATTTGCCATTGTCATCTTTTAAATAGGAACCGCCAGTGAACCATGAGAAAAAGTAAGCTTTGCTCAAAGGAATTTCCTGTAGATCGTGACAAGGAGTCAG
Organism: Grampus griseus; assembly: GCF_964374135.1. Classification (NCBI taxonomy): domain Eukaryota; kingdom Metazoa; phylum Chordata; class Mammalia; order Artiodactyla; family Delphinidae; genus Grampus; species Grampus griseus. The sequence continues at coordinate 119,103,970 of NC_138998.1, read as the reverse complement.
GTGGTGGTCTGTCAGGGCTAAGCAACTGTGAGGGAATGTAAAAAAGTAAAAAAGTAAAATGTAAAATAGTTATGTGGGGAGCATTTTAAAAAGTACTTTATAGGTGAGGCAGCTGACAGAAATGTTGAGTGTGATGAGAATTCAGGAGAGCTTCTACTGCATGAGGTACAAAAATGGTTAAAGGGAATTCCACAGTGATTTTCTTGGTGGCCCTAACCAAAATGGCAGCAGCTATGATGGCCTTAAGGCAAGAGGGGTATCCTGCAAGACACAGGGTCCTGTTGCTGTCTATAATACCCTATGGGTATGGTGTTCCTTGTGTTACTGGGTGAATATCGCAAGGGCAAGGACAATTTCTTCCTTTTCAAATACAAAAATGAAAAAGAGAATCTGTTAATTGGAATGCCCAAGGGCAGATGGGTTCAGCAGCTTCTTCTTTTTAGGCCTTGAAGACTGTAATTCGGTCCTTCCCATAAAATTGGGTTTGGGTTTTTAATTGTTGAATAGAACATAGAGGTTTGACAGTAAGAGAGAAATTTAGAATCCAACTTCAGCAGTAACCAACTAGCCCAAAATAGCCTCAGAATTAGTACTTAGTTTTGGTTCTGAGAAACTCAGGACACCATGAAGTCTGTCTGGATATAGGTGCAGTGCTTGTTCTGATACCAGATGTCCTAAGACCCAGATCCAGGCTTGGGAAAACTGCAGTTTTCCTTTGGCAACCTTATGTTCCTTTAGGCCAAAATCTTTAGCAAGTGGATGTTCTCTTCCTGTGTGGAGGTTTGAGAAGAGGAACACAGAAGCAAACCATCCACATATTGCAACAAAGTAGAACTTTATCATAGAGAATATTATATCATCCAGATCAGCCTTCAGGATGTGCAAGAATTAAGAAGGACTGTCAGTAAAACCTTGAGGTATTACTGTTCAGGTGAATTGTTTTTCTTCCCAAGTGAAGGGAAAAATATATTAGTTAGCTTCATCATCTGGAATATCAAAGAATGCACTGCATGAATCAATTACAGTAAAGAATTCACTTCTGGTAGGAATGGATGTTAGTGACATACAAGGGTTATGAACAACTGAGTGTCAAGAGATAACAATGTAGTTTACTGCTCAGAGGTCCTGAACAAACCTCCATTTTCAGCTCTGAAATTTTCTTACCAATAAAATGGGAGTGTTACAGGGGCTGCTAGTACAAGGGACAGTGACGCTTTGGGCCTTGTAAACTTCTATTATGGGCGTTATGACTTGAAGGACTTCTTTACTTATAGGGTATTTATTAATTATTGGAAGAGGTTTTAAGAGATCTGTTTGATGGGAGGTGCTCTGTGAATTTTGCTAACATCGGTTGGAGATTTTGCCCATAAGAAAGGTGGTAGCTGATTTAATAGGGACAAATAAATGATTGGTGTTTCCAGAATCAGCTCTAGTACTGTCAGAGACAGGACAAATATAAGTTGTAAAAGGGTCATTTAATTCACCTGGTGGGTTACTTTTATAACTATTGTCAATTTCTAGAATTCTCATTTTTGGAAGAAAGAAATTTCAGCATGGTACTTCTGTAAGAAATCTCAGCCTAATAAATGGATAAGGGAGGAGGAACTAAGGGGACAAGGGTATATACCTCTCAGAGTCTAAACAAATGGGAATAGGTTCAGAGACAGAAACCTCTTGAGGTTTATTAGAGATCCCCACTATTTTAACTCTTTAAGTAATATGAGGCAGAGGGTGTTTATAGTAGTGGGATTGAGAACGCTGAGAGTGTGGCTCCCTCCAGTGTCAATTAGGACTGGAAGAGATTCAACCCCAACCTGGAGATATGTTCCTTCAAGCCGATTAACAGGGAGGATTGGGAATAGCCCCTGTATTTCCTCAGAGCCCTGTCTGAGAAATGAGATGTTCAAAAGGCTGCATATAGAGCTGAAGATGTTTAAAGTGCTTACTTTAAGCACTTTAAGAGAGTAACTACCTCCTCTCTAATGTCCTGGATCTTTGCAATAATAGCAGAAGTTAGATGAGTTTTGGCTTTCTTAAGAAGCCTTCATTTTTTGGATTTGAAGATGAAGAATTTTGGCAGTCTTCCTTTAATGTGACCCATGTAGAGTGTAAAAGAGCTGGTTTGCCAGATTAACTAAATCTAGAGTGATCATAGTTTCCATTCCATTCTGTTTTTTAAAAATTATTATTGTTATTTTTTACTAGAAGGGAAAAGTCCCAGTATAGCCCATTAATAAACAAAGAGTTAAAAGCTACACAGGTAGAATCAACATCTGAAGGAAGACCAGAATTTTCTTTAAAAATAATCTAAAGTTGATTATAGTAACCATAAACAGGTTCATCAGATATCTGTGTGCAAGTCTGAGTTTTGTTCCAATCAACAGGCTTTGGAAAAGCCCTAGGAATTGCTGGTTGGAGTTGCCTAGTGATTGCCTAATCCAGATCATATAATAAGTTAGCTGGTCTTCTGGTTATAAGTTCTAGAGACCAGGCTTTATGGACAAGCAAGTGAACTAGATATAGGTCAGAGAAACCAGACTGATAAGTTTGAATGACTATATTAAATTCCTCAACAAATCTGTGAGGAACTTTGGTTACTTTGGGAAAATCTGACTATGGCTTATAGTGAAGTATAAGAAGTTTAGCCTTTGGATCCTCAGAAGGTTTTATTTTAAAGGGACAGGTTCTGACAAGTTCAGAGGAGAAGGGAGTGGAGAGAATTTGGGGGGAAAATTTAGTGAGTTTTAGTGAATTTTAGTGAGATAATCATTATAGAGAATTGAGGGTATAGAGGGTATAGAGGAGGCAAAGGCAGCACAGAGGGAAGGAGGAAGATGGTGCTAGAGGTGGAGTCTAAGGCAAAGAAACCAAAGAAGAAAAGACTGAGGCTTGGAGATTCATTTTATCTTTCTTAAACTTTCATGTGTCTCAATTAATCTTGAAATCTTATTTAGTTGAGAGGCAATTTTAGGCTCCTGATAATGATGAGAAGTCTCAAAACACCAACTGAAAGAAGAATTTCACTTTGAGCTATTATAGTCCAATTCTGTTTTAAGGAAATTAAGTTTGGAATTTCAAAAGTTCTTGATAATGGCCATTGAGGCCATTGTCATTATGAATTGCCTTTAGTCAGGTCAGTCTATTTAGTTTTACAAGTACACAAGAGGAGGGAATGTGGTTTTTAAACATAAAATCATCTAGGAGTCCCTGTAGGGTGGGTTCCTCAAAATACTTAGATAACTGAGATCCCATTTTCATAGGTTTTTCTCTAGAGCAAAGAACAATTTTCAAACAGCTCAAATGGCTTACTGCACAAATGGCTCAATTAGACATCTTGCAAGCCTGAATACCAGTCAATTCTAAGGAAACAACTTGCTCCCAGGAGAGCCAGGTCAAAACTTTTTTACACAGTTTCCAGAGAATAGCCCCTTCCAGAGGAATGAGCTGAAGTCTAAAGGTATTTTTCAGCCAGCTTTAGGTGAAGCAGTCTGACTCAAAATCAAAGTTCCAAAGGAGTACTTGTATACAGAACAAGGCCTTAACCAGAAAGACAAAACCTTAAAATAAATACAAAATAAAGCCTGGAGAGTTTCAAATGCAAAGAAGGAATGAACTTGAATCCAGAAGAAAGATACATGTTCAAACCCCAGGGTTGGCAAGAAAGCAGTGAGTGACAATGGGCTTAATTTCAGGTACCACACTTCTTTGGTTCACCAGCCCTGTAACATTAGGGGGTCTTCTCTGGCCCCTGTACTGGTCACCAAAATGTTGAGCTGAAATAAATAGACTGCCAGATATTTCTCCAGCAAATGTGGGTTTATTCAGGATCAGTAGAGATTTGCAATTCAGGGTCTGCAACAAGGGCAAGTCATGCGCAAGTCCCTTACATATCAAGGGAAGGAAAACACTTTTATAGAGGGGAAAAGGAAGCTGAGAGGGCTATAGTAAACAGGATCCATCTCTTTTCACTTGCTGAGTTCTTGTCAGGAAAGAAGGGAAGTCTTCCTACTTCCTGTTGGGCTCTACTATCATCATAGGGCATGAGAGCTCTCCTTTCCAGTCTCCTGATTCTATTTAATTAAGGTTTCTGTTATTATTTTTTTATAGGAGAAACCAATACCACCACCACCTTGATCTTGGACTTCTACCCTCCAGAACTGTGAGTAAATGAATTTCTGTTGTTTAAGCCACACAGTCTGGGTTATTTTGTTATGACAGCTAGCCATAATTATGAAAAAAAGAGTGTGACAAAATATGTCAATGTATCACATAAAATAGCAGTAACAATAATAAAAAAAACCAGCAAGAAACAGATTAAAAAGAGCTATACATTTAAATGTTATTTCTAAATAGTGGAATTAATAATTTTGATTTTGTATCAGTTTTTCTGTGTTTCTAAAAATCACTAAATAATGCCTTAAAGTGAAATAAGTTAAATGAAATATAAAAGGTTATAGTAGAAAAGTTAAACATAAAATGTTAAAAAATTAACCAAATCATAGAAAATTAATTAATTCTTCCTGAGTTAAAAGGCCATAGAAATGTTGTATGGTTGTGTACTTTATAATATAGCATATGCACATTCAAGATTGATAAAAACTCTTTGCCATGGTATTAATCCTGACATAATGAACGTCAAGGGTGTTGCATAGTGCTGGTACCAGCACTGAAGGTTTCTCATTAATGTGTGTCAGTGCACCACACAAACAGCTCTTTGCCTGGGGAAAGTTTCTTAGGGAAAGTTTGAAGCCTCAGTGGACATGCATTACACTTGTTATTCAATCAGAGTTCTGCATATTAGAGTGAGATTTGCTTTCTTAATACCTTCATTGTCTTTGCTAAGCTAAAATACACAGGAAATTTTTCACTTTAGGGAAAAGGTTAATTAATTTAAGCCACAAAATTCAATTTAGCAAGGCAAAGGTCATTTGTAAACCATGTTCTGACCATCTGATTGAAAAACTTGAGTTAGGGACCAACTAATCAAGACTATTCAAGAGAGAGGTTTTGTTTTTTTTTTTCTTTAGAATAATAAATAGTTTGATGAGGTACACCATATATTATTTTCTTTTCTCATTTTACTACAGGTTTTCAAAAATGCTTACTTACACTTTTATTTATTCACTACACTAATGAGTATGACACTATATTTCTCTTAAATATTTATACTTCATTCTAATTTTTAAAACCAAGCCAAAATCCATTTACAAATAAAGCAAAAAAATGATCCAAAATTGTTACCACGTAAAAATGTCTTGTAAGCTCATATATAACAAGAATAACTTAATTTCCTTTCATTTTCTTTCTCTCTCCCTCCTGCTAGTATCACAATATTCAAGGCATTTGTGTGCCAACTTTTCCCCAGAACACCTGGTCAATCCTTTACTGCCAGATGGACCTGATGATGCAAAACAAAGCAGGGAATAGTTGTAGTAAATATGTCTGTGGGGGATATTGTTGGTAACATTATTGGTTGAGTGTGCCTTGACTGAAAATTGTAGCAGTCCATAGTCTCTATTTATCTGTCTACAGCTAGCAAATTATTCAGAGGTATCAGAAGGCAGGGTGATATAATGAAAGAGCACTGATCTGTAAGTTGGTAGATTGCATGATCTGTGCTGTTTATTCTACCTCTTTGGGTCTCACTTTTCTACCTCTAAAATGAGTGAATTAAAAATACAGAGAATTGAGTAAGATGTTTTTGTACTTTATTCAGTTTTATGGTTCAGAGTCACAATGTGAACACAACATTTTGGCATCAGAAAACTAATAGACTTTTAAAGGTACATATAAAGTAAAAAAATATACTTTTTTACATCCTCTGGATTTTCAAAAAATTTTGAAAAATACTCCTATTTTAACAAAGTTATGTTATTTTAATAAAATTTGGTGAATAGCTACTGATGGACTTTAAAAATATATATATTACTGTTGAACATTAACCATATTACTATGTGCCAGGCACCATGGCATGAGCTGAGACCCTATTAAGCACTACTAACTGGGACTGATAAATGTAGTGTTAAGAAAATAGCAGAAGGGCACCTATGCAATGAATGATAGCAGCAGAAATGTAGATGGATGGATATGGAAGTAGAAGTCTCCTGACACATGCAAGTTGAGCAGGTTCTCACTTTTCAAGAGGGAGAGGAGTAGCATGAGAATTTAATGGAAGTATGTTTCAAATGTCAACGGGTAGATGTATGCAGGAATTAAATTACAAGAACTTTTACTCAAATAACCAAAAAGTTAATAACACAAAGGGTAAAGTTACAAAGAGACAAAAAATTAAGTGCACAGAGGCACAAGCAAATTTCAAGAATAAAGTTAACACTTTATCAATGGATATTAATGGATTTCCAATTTCAGCTCCAATATCTAAAGTGTTTAGAAGTCATCACTCCCCTCATGATAATAAGAAATGGTTGTACAAATTAAAAATCAATGCTGTTTCTTGGACCTGTCAGAGAACTGATGTTATAAGACAAACTGCTACCATGAAATCTGGAGAGAGATAAGCACATACAGAGAGTTAGTGCTAATATATGCTTATCAGGAGAACTCACTGGCTGCAGTCTTGGGAAGAGGGCATATTTTATGCACTTTCTCTCTAGGCACCCACAGTAAAGCTCTGAGAAAGATCTAGGGTTTTATCATGGGGAAGGAAAGAGAAATAGTTCTGAAATACATCCAGTGACTTCTCCATAACAAAGTCCTACTCTACAGGGAAAACACTTAACCAGAGCCTATCCCCACTTCTAGGGCCCTCTAGATTTCCTGTCTCATTAATGGCAGAAGAAAAGCTAAGAAACACTTGTGAAAGTCACAACACAGGGAAATAGACCATTAAAAGAATGAGATGCAATCATAATATTATAGAATGCTTCCTCTGCCCTACAACTTATCCCCATATGAACAGGGATCCAGTGGATTACAGTTGAAATAGCTGCAAGACACTACCTCTGAGAGAAGTTCTTAGGGAAGCCCTAAATTAACAGGGGAAATGAAAATAAGGTCACCAGAGTAATTTGAAATCTATGACACCTACAACTACATTAAAGATATCCCAGCTCCTAGCCAAACTAACATAAAACTACACATTAAGACCTCCTTACCTCAGTTCCTGTTACCCAGTATATCCTGTTACCCAATATATCCTGTTACCCAACACATCATGTCCAGTTTTCAACAAAATATTATTAGACATACTAAAGGCAAGAAGAAAAACCAGCCTGAAAAGAAAAAGCAAGCTGCAGAACCAAAACAGATATGACACACACTTTGAAATTATCAGGCAGGGAATTTAAAATAATTATAATTAATAAGTGAAGGGCTCTAATGACAAAGTAGACAATGTGCAAAAACAGATGAGTAATGCAAGTAGAGACAGGAAAACTCTAAATAACAATCAAAAACATGATAAAAATCAAAATAAACTAACAGAAATAAAGAATGCTTTTGATGGTTTTATCATTAGATGGGACATGGTCAAGGAAAGAATCAGTGAGCCTGAAGATAGCTCAATAGAAACTTCCCATACTGAAATGAAAAGAGAAAAAAAAAGAAGTGAAAATATCAGAATGGAACATCCAAAAACTGTTGGGGATTTCTAAAAGGTATCACATGTGCATATTTGGAAAACCAGAAAGAGAATAAATGGAGTAGAAGTATTTGAAATTTATAATAGCCAGGAATTTTCCAAAATTAATGACAGACACCAAACCACAGATCTAGGAAGCTCAGAGAACACCAATCAGGATAAATACCAGTAAATTTATACCTAGGCATATCATATTTAAACTGCAGTAAATGAAAGACAGAAAAAATCTTGAGAAAAGCCAGATGGGGAAAGTCTTACCAATAGGGTAACAAGGATAAGAATTAGAATAAGATTCTTAACAGAAACCATTTAGTCTAGAAAGGAGTGGAATGGAAACTAAAATCCTATATCAAATACAATAATCCTTCAAAAGTGAAGGAGAAAAAAAGACTGTCACAAACAAAAACCAAGAGAATTCTCTAGGGAGCAGATCTGCCCTGCAAGAAATGTTAAAATAAGTTTTTCAAATGGAAGAAAAATGGTGTAGTCAGAAAATTGGATCTATGTAAACAAACAAAGGGAACTGGGGAAGGAATAAATAAATGTAAACTATCGTTTTAAAAAGTTTCTAATTCTTAATTGATTAAAAGATAACTGTATGTTTAATGTACCAAAACTAATGATATGTTTTATTATTACAACATATGGATAGGTGAAATAATTAAAATAACACAGGTGACAGCAAGGAAAAATTTGGCATACTTTATTGTAAGCTACCTACACAACATGTGAAGCACTATAGTGTTATTTCAAGATGGAATTAGGTGAATTAAAAATGTATATTGTAAGCTCCAGGGAAACAACTATTAATTTTGAAGAAGTTTAATTGATATGTTAAGTATTGAAAGAAAATACCAGATTTTTAAATGGGTTATTTTTCTATTTATTGTTGAGTTGTAAGTGCTACAAAATTGACTCCTGTGCTTATTTCTAAGTTATTTTTAATTTTGATATTATACTTGTTTATTTCCATTTCAAATTATTTTTTCTCTGTTGTGTGACATAAGAGCCCATTGTTCTTGAATATGGATCTCAAGATGCCTAAACAGCAAGATGAAAACAAAAAAAACACCAAACTATAATTAACCCATTGTATTGTCTTCGTTCTCTTGTGAAAATCAATTGACCATAGAGTAGGGGTTTATTTCTAGATTCTAAACTATGTTCCATTGAGCTTCATGTGTACTTCTATGATTATGTAAATATGACAGTGTCTTGATTAGTGTGGTTTTATTGTAATATTTATAATAGAGAAGTATGTGCCCTCCAACTTTGTTCATTCTCAAGACTATTTTGTCTGTTCTTGGTCTCTTTTCATTTCCATATGAAATTTAGACTTAGCTTGTCAGTTTCTGCCTAAAGACAGCAAGGATTTTGACAAAAATGTCTTGAATCTGTAGATAAAATTAAGTAGTTTTGCCAACCTAACAATAGAAAGTCTTCCAAATCATTAATATACGATTGTTCTCCTTTTATTTATATCTTCTGTAAGTTCCTTCAACAATGTTATACAATTTTCAATGTACAATCCTGCAGTTCTTTGATAAATTTATTTCTAAATATTTTATTTTTTTAAATTTTTTAAATTTTATTTTTTCTGCGGTACACGGGCCTCTCACTGTTGTGGCCTCTCCCATTGTGGAGCACAGGCTCCGGATGCGCAGGCTCAGTGGCCATGGCTCACGGGCCCAGCTACTCCGCGGCATGTGGGATCTTCCCTGACTGGGGCACGAACCCGTGTCCCCTGCATTGGCAGGCAGACTCTCAACCACTGTGCCACCAGGGAAGCCCCTAAATATTTTATTATTTTTGATGCTATTGAAAATAGAATAATTTTTAGTTTTATTTGTAATTTTTATTATTTGTTTACAAAAATGCAATTGATTTTTGTATATGGATCTTTTATCCTGAAACTTTGCTGAAATACTTTGTTAGTCATTCTAGTACATTTAGTGGATTCCTTTCAATTTTGTATGTACAAGATCATGTTATCTGAAAATAAAGATAGCTTTACTTCTTTTCTACTTTGGAGGGTTTTTATTTATTTTTCTCTTCTACGATAAGGCTAGGATAGTATCTCTAAGACAATGTTGAGTAGAAGTGGTTAGAGCAGATATATGTGCATTGTTCCACATCTTAGGGGGAAAGCCTTCAGTCTTTCACCATTAAGAATGTTATTAGCTATGAATTTTTCATAGATATCCTCATTAGGTTTAAGGAGTTCCATTCTATTTCTATTTTGTTGAGTGCTTTTATGACAAAACAGTGTTGGATTTTCTCAAATATTTTTTGTGCATCTATTGAGATCATCACGTGTTTCTTTGTCTTTGATTCCATCTGTGGTGTATCACATTGACTGATTTTCAGATGATAAACTCATCTTGCATTCCTGAGATAAATTCCACTTGGTCTAGGTGTATAATAGTTTTCATATGTTGCCAATTTAATCTTGTTAGTATTTTATCAAGGATATTTGCACTGAAAATCATAAGGGGTATTTTCTGTAATTCTCTCTTCATGTGATTTCTTTGGTTTTGGTATCAGGGTAACAATGTCATTATACAGTGAGTTGGGAAGTGTTCTTTACTCATTTTTTTTGGAAAGCTTTGTAAAACATTGATATTTATTTTTATTTATATCTTTTATAGAATTAAGTAGTGAAAACATCCAACACTGGGACTTTTTTTTGTGTGTGTAGAAAGTTTTAAAATTACTGATTCAATCTCACTGTTTGTTATAGGTCTATTCAGATTTCTTATTTCTTTTTAAGCCAGTCTTGGTAGTTTAGAATTCATCAATTTTATGTAGACTATTTAATTTGACATATATTTGTTCACAGTCTTCCATTATAGTTATTTTTCCTTCAGAAAGATAGATAATGATGTTTTCTCTTTCATTTCTGATTTTTAGTAATATGAATCTTCCCTCTCTTGTTTTTCTCTGGCTAGTTAAAGGTTAATCAAGTTGTTTCCTTTGAAAGAAACAACTTCCAGTTTTGTTGATTTTCTCTGTTGTTTCACTATACTCAACTTTATTTCCACTTTAATAACTAGTATTTCCTCCCTTCTGTTTGATTTTGGTTCAGTTTGTTCTCCTTTTCTCTAGGTATTTTTATAATAGAAGTTTAGATTATTTATTTCATTTATTTTCTTTTTTAATATAGGAATTTATATCTATAAATTTTGTTAAATTTTGCTATTTTTTCCATTTACCTTAAAGTACCTTCTAAAGTACCTTGTAATCTCTTCTTTGATCCATTAGTTATTTAGAAATGTGTAATTTAATATCTATACATTTAGGAGTCTTACATTTCCTCTGTCACTTATATCTAATTTAATTCCACTGTTGTCTGAAAATGTATTTTGTATAATTTTAACCCTTTTAAGTTGATTCATACTTGTTTCATAACCTAGAACATGGTCTATTGTAGAGAACATTCCATAGTACATGACAAGAATATTCATTCTGCTCTTTTTGGGTGAGGTGTTCTCTATGTGCCTGTTAGGTCAAGTTGGTTCAATACATTTCAAGTCTTTTATTTGCTTGTTGATCTGAAGTCTAATTTTTTTTTAAATTAATTATTCAAAGTGAAAATTAAAATTTTCAGTTATTATTTTTGAGTTGTCACTTTCTCTCTTCAACTTAGTTTTTGCTCCATGTATTTTTGGCACTCTATTGTAATGTGCATATATATTTATAATTGTTATGTATATCTGATAGACTGATCCTTTTATTAAAATATCCTTTTTTTGTCTCTAGTAATAGTGTTTGTCCTGAAGTCTGTTTTCTCTTACATTATTATTCCAGCTTTCTTTGGGCTACTGTATTTTGAACCTATCTGTGCCTTCAATCCTAAATGTGTCTCCTGTAAGAAGTCATAGTTGGACATTTTTTTAAAAATCCATTACTTCAACGTCCACCTTTTGTTTAGAGTGTTAAATCCATTTACATTAATGTAATTACTGAAAAGATAGTATCTGTGTCTGCCATTTTGGAATTTGTTTTCTGAATGTCATGTCCGTTTTGTTCCATTTTCTTGCATTCATGTCTTCTTTTTGGGTTAAATAAATATTTTCTAGCATAAAATTTTAATTTTCTTTTTTTACTATATTATTTTAAAATCATATTTTGTAATTTCCCCAGAGATTACAATTAACATCTTAATTTAAACAATCTGGTTTGGATTAATACCAATTTGATTTCAACATTATACAAAAAGTTTGCTCCAATTGTATTCTATTCCTCTTTCCTTCTTTTGTTCTATCAAAATCATGAAAATTACATCTTTATATATTATAAGCCCATCAAAACAGTTCTATAATTATTGCTTTATGCAGTTGTTTTTCAATTAGGTAAAGGAAGAAAGGTGTAAAAAATACATATATACTGTATTTTATATTTATGTAGGTAATTTCCTTTACCTATGATCTTGTGTGTGTGTGTGTGTGAGTAATTATGTTACTGTTTACTGTCATTTCTTTTTACCCAGAATGATTCCCTTCAGTATTTCTTGTTACACAAGTCTTCTATTTATCTGTCTTATTGTCTGCAGATATCTTCATTTCCTTTTCATTTTTAAAGGATTGTTTTGCTGGACATAGAAATCTTGTTTGACATTCTTTTCCTTACAGGATTTTGGATATGTCATTCCATTGGCTTCTTGTCTCCCTGGGTTTTTTTTAGAATTCAGTTGTTAATCTTCTTAGGGATACCTTAAATGCAACTAATCATTTATTTTTTTTTGTTTAAAAAGTTCTCTATCTTGAGATTGGTTAAAGATGGCAGAGTAGAAGGACATGCACTCACTCCCTCTTGCAAGAGCACTGGAATCACAACTAACTGCTGAGCAATCATTGACAGGAAGACACTGGAACTCACCAAAAAAGATATGCTATACCCAAAGACAAAGGAGAAACTGCAATGAGATGGTAGGAGGGGTGCAATCACAATAAAATCAAATTCCATAACTGCTGGGTGGGTGACTCACAAACTGGAGAACACATATCACAGAAGTCCACCCACTGGAGTGAAGGTTCTGAGCCCCACATTAGGCTACCGGACATGGAGATCCGGCAATGGGGGGAGGAATTCCCAGAGAATCAGACTTTGAAAGCTAGTGGGATTCGATTGCAGGACTTTGACAGGACTGGGGGAAACAGAGACTCCATTCTTAGAGGGCACACACAAAGTAGTGTGTGCATCAGGACCCAGGGGGAAGGAGCAGAGACCCCATAGAAGACTGAACCAGACCTACCTGCTAGTGTTGGTGGGTCTCCTGCAGAAGCTAGGGGTTTCTGTGTCTCAGCACAGGGACAGGACACTGACAGCAGAAGTTCTGGGAAGTATTCTTTGTCAGGAGCCCTCCCAGAGTCTGCCATTAGCCCCACCAAAGAGCTTGAAGACTCCACTGCTGTGTTGCCTCAGGCCAAACAACCAACAGGGTGGGAACTCATCCCTACCCATAAGCAGACAAGCAGATTAAAGTTTTACTGAGCTATGCCTACCAGAGTAACAGCTAGCTCTACCCACCACAAGTCCCTCCCATTTGGAAGCTTGCACAAGCCTCTTAGATAGCCTCACCCACCAGAGGGAAGGCAGCAGAATCAAGAAGAACTACAATCCTGAATCTAATGGAATGAAAACCACATTCAGAGAAACATAGACAAAATGAAAAGGCAGAAGACAAAGTACCAGATGAAGGAACAAGACAAAACCCCAGAAAAAGAACTAAATGAAACTGAGATAGGCAATCTTCCAGAAAAAGAATTCAGAGAAATGAGAGTGAAGATGATCCAGGACCTTGGAAAAAGAATGGAGGCAAAGATGGAGAAGATGCAAGAAATGTTTAACAAAAATCTAGAAGAATTAAAGAAAAAAGAAACAGAGCTGAAAAATACAATAACTGAAATGAAAAATACACTAGAAGGAATCAATAGCACAATAACTGAGGCAGAAGAATGCATAAGTGACCTGGAAGACAGAATAGTGGAATTCACTGCTGCAGAACAGAATAAAGAAAAAAGAATGAAAAGAAATGAAGACAGCCTAAGAGACCTCTGGGACAACATTAAACACAGTAATGTTCGCATTATAGGGGTCCCAGAAGGAGAAGAGAGAGGGAAAGAACCTGAGAAAATATTTGAAGAAATTATAGTCAAAAACTTCCCTACCATGGGAAAGGAAATAGTCACCCAAGTCACGAAGTGCAGAGAGTCCCAGGCAGGATAAACCCAAGGAGAAACATGCTGAGAGACATAGTAATCAAACTGACAAAATTTAAAGGCAAAGAAAAATTATTAAAAGAAACAAGGGAAAAATGACAAATAACATACAAGGGAAATCCCGTAAGGTTAACAGCTGATTTCTAAGCAGAAACTCTACAAGCCAGAAGGGAGCGGCACGATATATTTAAAGTGATGAAAGGGAAGAACATATCACCGAGATTACTCTACCCAATAAGGATCTCATTCAGATTTAACAGAGAAATCAAAAGCCTTACAGAGAAGCAAAAGCTAAGAGAATTCAGCACCACCAAACCAGGTCTACAACAAATGCTAAAGGAATTTCTCTGAGTGGGAGACACAAGAGAAGAAAAGGACCTACAAAAACAAACCCAAAATAATTAATAATATGGTAATAGGAACATGCATATCGATATTACCTTAAATGTGAATGGATTAAATGCTCCAACCAAAAGACACAGGCTCACTGAATGGATACAAAAACAAGACCCATATATATGCTGTCTAGAAGAGATCCACTTCAGGCCTAGGGACACATACAGACTGAAAGTGAGGGGATGGAAAAAATATTCCCTACAAATGGGAATCAAAAGAAAGCTGGAGAAACAATACTCATATCAGATAAATAATACTTTAAAATAAAGGATGTTACAAGAGACAAGGAAGGACACTATGTAATGATCAAGGGATCAATCCAAGAAGATATAACAATTATAAATATATAAGCACCCAACACAGGAGCACCTCAATACATAAGGCAACTGCTAACAGCTATAAAAGAGGAAATCAACAGTAACATAAAAATAGTGGGGGACTTTAACATCTCACTTACACCAATGGAAAGATCATCCAGACAGAAAGTTAAGAAGTAAACAGAAGCTTTAAATGACACAATAGACCAGATAGATTTAATTGATATTTATTGGATATTCCATCTGAAAACAGGAGATTATAGTTTTTTTTCTCAAGTGCACAGGGAACAGTCTCCAGGATAGATCACATCTTGGGTCACAAATCAAGCCTTGGTAAATTTAAGAAAATTGAAATCATATCAAGCAACACTTCTGACCACACAATTTGAGATTAGAAATCAATTACAGGGAAAAAACATAAAAAGAACAAACACATGGAGGCTAAACAATACATTACTGAATAACCAAGAGATCACTGTCAAATCAAACAGGAAATATAAAATACCTAGAGACAAAAGACAATGAAAATGCAGTGATCCAAAACCTATGGGATGCAGCAAAAGCAGTTCTAAGAGGGAAGTTTATAGCAATGCAAGCCTACCTCAAGGAACAAGAGAAATCTCAAATAAACAATCTAACCTTACACCTAAAGGAACTAAAGAAAGAAGAACAAACAAAACCCAAAGTTAGTAGAAGGAAAGAAATCATAAAGATCAGAGCAGAAATAAATGAAATAGAAACAAAGAAAACAATAGCAGAGATCAATAAAACTAAAATTTGGTTCTTAGAGAAGATAAAACTGATAAACCTTTAGCCAGCCTCATCAAGAAAAAGAGGGAGAGGACTAAAATCAATAAAATTAGAAATGAAAAAGGAGAAGTTACAATGGACACTGCAGAAATACAAAGCATCATAAGAGACTACTGTAAGCAACTCTATGACAATAAAATGGATAACCTAGAAGAAATGGACAAATTCTTAGAAAGGTATAACCTTCCAAGACTGAATCAAGAATCAATAGAATTTATGAACAAACCAATCACAAGTAATGAAATTGAAACTGTGATTAAAAATCTTCCAACAAAAAAAAGTCAAGGGTCAGATGGCTTCACAGGTGAATTCTATCAAACATTTAGAGAAGAGTTAATGCCCATCCTTCTCAAACTCTTCCAAAATATTGCAGAGAAAGGAACACTCCCAAACTCATTCTATGAGTTTGCTAGATACCAAAACCAGACACCATGACCCTAATGCCAAAACCAGACAAAGATACTACAAAAAAGAGAATTACAGACCAATATCACTGATGAATATAGATTCAAAAATCCTCAACAAAATACTAGCAAACAGAATCCAACAACATATTAAAAGGATCATACACCATAATCAAGTGGTATTTATCCCAGGGATGCAAGGATTCTTCAAGATATGCAAATCAATCAATGTGATACACCATATTAACAAATTGAAGAATAAAAAACATATGATTATCTCAATAGATGCAGCAAAATTTTTTGACAAAATTCAACACCTATTTATGATAAAAACTCTCCAGAAAGGGGGCATAGAGGGAACCTACCTCAACATAACAAAGGCCATATACGACAAACCTACAGCAAACATCATTCTCAATGGTGAAAAATTGTAAGCATTTCCTCTAAGATCAGGAACAAGACAAGGATGTCCACTCTCAACACAATTATTTAACATAGTTTTAGAAGTCCTAGCCACGGCAATCAAAGAAGGAAAAGAAATACAAATTGGAAAAGAAGTAAAACTGTCATGGTTTGCAGATGACATGATAATCTACATAGAAAATCCTAAAGATGCCACCAGAAAATTACTAGAGCTAATCAATGAATTTGGTAAAGTTGTAGTGTACAAAATTAATGCACAGAAATCTCTTGCATTCCTATACAATAACAATGAAAGATCAGAAAGAGAAATTAAGGAAATAATCCCATTCACCACTGCAACAAAAAGAATAAAATACCTAGGAATAAACCTACCTTAAGAGGTAAAAGACTTGTACTCAGAAAACTATAAGACACTGATGAAAGAAATCAAAGATGACACAAACTGATGGAGAGATGCACCGTGTTCTTGGATTGGAGGAATCAATATTGTGAAAATGACTATACTACTCAAAGCAATATACAGATTCAATGCAATTCCTATCAAATTACCAATGGCATTTTTTACAGAACTAGAACAAAAAATCTTAAAGCTTGTATGGAGACACAAAAGACCCTTGAGTAGCCAAAGCTTGAGGGAAGAAAATGGAGCTGGAAGAATCAGACTCCCTGACTTCAGACTTTACCACAAAGCTGCAGTAATCAAGACAATATGGTACTGGAACAAAAACAGAAATATGGATCAATGGAACAAGATAGAAAGCCCAGAGATAAACCCACACACCTATGGTCAACTAATCTATGACAAAGTAAGGATAGGAAGTAAGGAAGTAAGGAAGGAAGTAAGGATATACAATGGAGAAAAGACAGTCTCTTTAATAAGTGGTGTTGGGAAAACTGCACAACTATATGTAAAAGAATGAAATTGGAACACTCCCTAACACCATACACAGAAATAAACTCGAAATGGATTAAAGACCTAAATGTAAGACCAGACACTATAAAACCCTTAGAGGAAAGCATAGGAAGAACACTCTTGGACATAAATCACAGCAAGAACTTTTTTGACCCACCTCCTAGAGTAATGGAAATAAAAACAAAAATAAACAAATGGGACCTAATGAAACTTAAAAGCTTTTGCACAACAAAGGAAAGTATAAACAAGACGAAAAGACAACCCTCAGAATGGGAGAAAATATTTGCAAATGAATCAATGGACAAAGGATTAATGCCCAAAATATATAAACTGCTCATGCAGCTCAGTATTAAAAAAACAAACAACCCAATCAAAAAATGGGCAGAAAACCTAAATAGACATTTCTCTAAAGAAGACATATGGATAGCCAAGAGGCACATGAAAAGCTGGTCAACATCGTTAATTATTAGAGAAGTGCAAATCAAAACTATAATGAGGTATCACCTCACACCAGTTAGAATGGGCATCATCAAAAAATCTACAAACACAAATGCTGGAGAGGGTGTGGAGAAAAGGGAACCCTCTTGCACTGTTGGTGGGAATGTAAATTGATACAGCCACTATGGAGAACAGTATGGAGGTTCCTTAAAATATTAAAAATAGAATTACCATATGACCCAGCAATCCCACTACTGGGCATATACCCTAAGAAAACCAAAATTCAAAAAGACACATGCAACCCATTGTTCATTGCAGCACTCTTTACAATAGCCATGTCATGGAAGCAACCTAAATGCCTATTGACAGATGAATGGTTAAAGAAGATGTGGTACATATATGCAATGGAATATTACTAGCCATAAAAAGGAGTGAAACTGGGTCATTTGTAGAGTTGTGGATGGACTTAGAGACTGTCATACAGAGTTAAGTAAGTTAGAAAAAGAAAAACGAATATCGTATATTAACGCATATATGTGGAATCTAGAAAAATGATACAGATGAACTGGTTTGCACAGCAGAAATAGAGACACAGATGTAGAGAACAAACGTGGGGAAAGGGGGAAAAACAGGGGCAGGGTGGTGGTGGTGGGATGAATTGGGAGATTGGGATTGACATATATACACTAATATGTATAAAATAGATAAATAATAAGAATGTGCTGTATAAAAAAATAAATAAAATAAAATTCAAAAAAATTCTCTTTCTTGACTTTTGATAGTTTGACTATGATGCATGTATATTGTGGATCTCCTTGAGTTTATTCTACTTTCAGTTTGGCAAACATTTTTATTTTCAAATTTGGAATGCTTTTTTCTATTATTTCTTCAAATATTCTTTCTGCATCCTTCTCTCTCCTCTTGAGAGTCTTATACATAGGCTGCTATGTTTAACATTGTTTCACAAGTCTCTGAGGCTCTTTTTAGTTTTCTTTATTCTTTTTCCTTTCTGTTCCTCAGACTGTATAAATCAGTTGACCTATATTCAAATTTCCTCTTCTTTTCCTACCAGCTAAATTCTGCTGTTCAGAATATTTTTGATTTTTAAAAAAGTTTCATTCGTTGTACTTTTTCAACTCCAGAATTTTTATTTGATTCTAGTTCTTTTTTGAAAAAAAAATTATTTTCTTTCTTTTTATTGATATTTTGTTTTTGGTGAAACATCTCTTTTATACTTTTGACATGATATCCTTTAGTTTTTGAATATATTTATAATAGCTTTTTTAAAGTTGATATCTATTAAGTTCAATGTCTGGGCTTCCTTGGGGACTTTTTTTTTTACTTCTATTTTTTTTGTTTGTTTTGTATTGAAAGACAATAATATCCTGTTGCTTTGGTGTCATAATGCTTTCTTGAAGACTAGACATTTTAAATAATATAATGTGGCAAATCTTGTACTAAAATCAGTCCTCCTCTCCACCCCAAGCCAGTGTTTGTTTCTATTGTTTTTTGTTTTGTTGCTGCTGTTTTTGTATTTAGTGACTTCCCTGGAAAATTCTGTAAATTCTGTGTTCTTTGTCATGTGCAGCCATAGAAGCCTCTATTTTCTTAGCTTAGCCAAAGATTTCTTTAAAAGCTCTGAATCAATAAGTCTCTCACACTTTACTGAGGAGCTCTGTATTTAGTTGAGTCATTCTGGAAGTTCACAGCCCTGGCTTAGACTTACCTTTCTGCTTGTTTGGAGCTTTAATATTGGCCAGAGGCAATAAATTAGGGGTTTATTTGAACTTTTCTGGGTGTTCCCAAAGCATTGTATATGCATATGTCTTTCTAGATCACCAAGAATGTATCCTTATTTCTAAGACCCTCATTTTCATCTCATTACTCTGATGTTCCTCTAAGTTTATTGTCCAGATTTTTGATAGCCCTGATTGGTATCACTGCCTCAGGCAGCTATGATGTTAAAACAATTGCCTCATATATATACTTTTTTTTTTTCATTTGACAAGTGCCCCAAGGAAAAGGCTGTTTATTCTGAGTAAACTTAAACTTAGGTCCAATAAAGACAAGCCCTGAGAATGGAGTTTTTCGGGGAGCTGCCAGACAGGTCAAATAGTGACAGTTCTCTGGGAACTGGACTTTTTGTTGAGCTCCATACTCATTCTCCTCCCTCCATTGGCTGATATATTGTGGGTTTTCATACATATGATAATATTGATATTGGATTTCATGGCTATAAAAGAGTTGAGGAGAATAAGATTTGAATAGAGTGAGTTAAAATGCCACAAAAATCACTGTTCTTACAGAGATTTAGAAATTTTTCTTGAATAAACACAAATGGTTTTGATTTATTTCAAGTGCTCTGAAAAGGACAAATTTTAAAAGTTTTACCATTGTTCTCATCGCTTCTGTGGAGGAGTGGATTTTTGGATGTTCTTTCTGGGCCATCCTGGAAGTTCTACAGTACAATAAAATGTTAATAACCATTGTGAGAGATTGGTTCAGAGACTGTCTTATCTACCTGAGTCTGGTATTGAACATAAGATGTTTTTGAATCCTACAGAAACTAAACATTTTTTTTTTCCCTTCTGAACTCTAAAATGGGTTTTCTAAAGAGTTATCTCTATGATCTCCTTTTCAGAACTCTATTAACTAAAGGCTAGTTATCTTTTGAAGTAAAATATCTAATTCTCTTCAGATGCTAATCTTTAAGTTGGTAGTGTGTCTTCTACTCTCCTTCACTTATATCAGTAAGAATTAACTATATTGAGCTGAAGCCAATGTCTTGAAAATAATTTTTCATACTGATATTATCTCATAAGTAAGTGGAAATTTAAAAATACCCAAATCATGGTCAAATAAAAAATAACCATGCATTGAATTTTGCGATCTTGACTTTTGAATTGTAAACACATTGGGAGGATAGAGCTTGTCCCTCTCAATTAGTTCTTCCTAGTGGTACTCTACAGGACCAACTTTCTAAACAATCCTCAGTCTCTGTTTAATCAGTTATTCTTTTATTTACTTCATTTGCTGTTTAGAGCGATGAATATCTTTTGTTCTCAAGGATAGAACTAGGTACTCACTGTTTTGCATTGCTAATATCTTTTCAAACTTGTTGATACAATATAATGCACAAGTATACATATTCACTGATGATTTAATTTCACAGAGTGAATAATCCACTTTTTGCCTTATTATACAATTACTCAGGGACAACATTTTCAACACTAAGAGAAAATTGAACACAAAATTGCCCATAAATCTCAAGCTCTGTTATAAAATGTCAAAATTTCAAAGGGTACTATTTGCTTCCAATTGTCTGATCACTGTAGTTAAGTAAAACATGTTCCTATGAAGAGGTGAGGGACCAATATCTGTTTGTTTGCAAAGCAGTTAGAATAAATAAATAGAAGGATGACAGCCTTAAACTAAACATAAATAGTGTTCATCTATTTTTTTCTAAATCAAATCCTTGATCTTTCAAATAGACCAAAACTGAAACAAACTTAGAAATATAAGCACTTTTTGAGCAATATTGACATTATATACAACTTAAAATTACAAAGACTAAAAGTCTGCTTAGTTTCCTAAGTCATTAGAATCAAATCTTATATCAATAATCAAATACTTGATATATAAACTTTGCAACTTCATTATACTCTTTTTTTTTTTTTTTTTTTTTTTTGCGGTACGCGGGCCTCTCACTGTTGTGGCCTCTCCCATTGCGGAGCACAGGCTCCGGACACGCAGGCTCAGCGGCCATGGCTCATGGGCCCAGCCGCTCTGCAGCACGTGGGATCCTCCTGGACTGGGGCACAAACCCGTGTCCCCTGCATTGACAGGCGGACTCTCAACCACTGCGCCACCAGGGAAGCCCCATTATACTTTTTGACTCATAAACAATCTGTGTTAAATTGATGAATGAAACAAACAAAAATTTAACTAAGAATGCATTGTCATTGAATGGAAAAAACTGAACTAAAACACTTCTTCTAATTTTAAAAAACAGTGTGGTTTAGATTTCTTTTATTTAAATTTAAATCATATGAGGGCAGGAAAGAAATGAGTTACCATTATTTGAAATATTAGGTAAAATTTGAATAAGAAATTAAAATTTATGAGTCTTATTTATTCTATTCCATATATCTAAAGGTAATAAATGCATTAGAAAAATTAAGAAAATAATTTTTAAAAAAATCAAATATTTTCCAATGAAATAAAAATATTTTCAATAAAAGTTTTTTGCTTTATTTTTACTGATTCTTTTGCTGTGTACCTTAAATGTTAAAAACTGATATTGGTTATGAGCTCATGTGGAAAGCAGCTCAAATTAAATTTAATAAGCTAAATGACAAAGGGCTGTTTTTCCTAAACTGAGAAGCTGTTGTCATAAAAATGCAACATTTTTATTAGCATCATCAAGATTGTATCAACAAAGCTTTGAATAACAGGTCTTGCATTAGAATGCATTGTTATTTTCTAATGTATCATCTGCACAAAATGGTGTTATATATTGTTTTGAGTATTGGTGATTAAAAGCAAAAAAAAAAAATACATGTAATTTCAGTTAAGTTAGCTATCAACATTGTTTAAGTTCCCTGGTTTGTTCAAAACAATGCTAGATTTTGTGAGAGGTACAAAAAAAAAAAAAACACCTCAATTCCTACTTATTTTCAAAGAGTTTTAATGCCAGTTTGAAAGATGTCATATAAACAGATGGCTGTAGGAAAAGGTAAAGCAAGGGAAGTTTAGATATTTAAGGTCTGAGTATCTTGAGAACTCAGAAAAGGACATGCCAGTCAGCTAGCAAATTTTTCTCACTCTGATGCTGTGCTGAAGAGAACAGGAGGCTTTAGTTCCTCATCAACCGTGTGACAGCAAAATTTAGCTACCTATAACCAAAGCACAATGTCCTGGGACCTCTTTTATGAGTTATTTAAAGTGCAACTCCAGCTCATGTTCAAAGTCAAGAGAGAACAATAATATTAATATAGTTACCTTATATGTGGCTCCTGTTTTGCCTCAGGTAGTAGAACAATGATATACTGTACTGTACTATTCCACCACTTCCCCTTACAATTAGTATATTCCATTAACTGTAGCTAGCTTTTGAAAATAACTTATCTTTGTAAAAAAGTTGAAAGAAGTAAAATGGAAAAATATTTGCCAAATAGAGAAAGCATGGACTGTTGAATTAATCAAACCTATTGAATCCCAATTCTAAAAATGTCAATCTGGTAACACTGAGTTATTTCATTCAACTTCAATTTTATCATGTCTTGAATGGAAATAATGCCTTTTGTGATTATCATTGATGGCTGTTTGTATTAAATGAGAAAAGAATAAATTGTCTAAGTAGTATTTGACACTTAGTAAGTGCTTAACTCATTTTCTTCTTACTTTTAATTCTCAGCCAACATCATTTTTCACCTTTAGATTCTTTTAGTATTTTTAGAACAGTGTATAAAACCTCACAACATTATTGTACTGCAGTTTCTTTTCCCCTAGGTCAACATTACTGAGATTTCTGTCCTCATCTCCTCCCTGTCTAGAGAATTTTATTATTCAATTGTTTTGGTTAAAAGGTATATATGCACGTGTTATAAGTATATTTTATACTAACAAAACAAATAACAGAACTTTATTAGTAATTAACAACACTTAAAACACAGCTTTTAAAGGAAGTTATATTTCATGACTAGAGTTTTCAATGAATGATTCCTAATTACTACTGACATTATTATTTAGCTATTCCTATCACTATTCTGTATTCCTTTCACTCTTCTACTAGGCATTTTACTTGTTAGCAATTCATACTTTAATTATACTTTTAATTATCTATCAAATCTATTTCTTTTACTAGAATCAATCATTTTAGTGAAAAACTTTGGCTAAATTAAAGATTCTTTCTGTTTTGTTTATTCATATATAACCATAATGTTGATATTATTAACGTAATACAATAGCATGACATCTTTATTTGAAATATTATCAATTGTACTTATAATATGGCATGAAGTAATTAAAAATTTTAATGATCTTTATTATTGTTTTCAATTTTTGAATTTACTTTAGCAATTACACTTAATAGGATTCATTTTATTCTAGTTTTATTGTTTTTTCTGATTATTACTTAGTATCACTAATTTTAATTAAATTTAATTAAACACTTCCTTATTTGTAGCTTAAAGAAAATTAGGTAAAGTAGTAATGTTTAGAAAATGTACTTTTCTTACAAAAAGGCAAAATATTAAGTTTCTAAATGTGTAATCATTTGATTTAGATAGGCTTTGAAATCAACATAATTTCCTGTTTCAGTTGTATTTCAAAACCTTTAGAAGCTGTCTAGTAAGTTCGGGGTTGACATATTAGAGTTTAGAATTTATTGCTTCAATTATTCCTTGTAAATAGCTATTTTTAAAATGACTTATTTTGTGATTGAAAAACAATATAGCATTGTTCTCTGATTGAAAAATTAAATTGGCACTTGTCACCATAGAAACAAAGTTGAAAACAGAATTACTAAAGAAATCCAAAGAGCTTTGCAAGGAACTTGATAGATTGATTTGTTAATTTAAAGGAACCAAACAAAATTGTGAATTTCTAAGAATTACAGTGGTTTTTAATCTAAATTTACTATATATGCTATTACTGTAAACCCATCAAAGTTTTATTATTTTTTAATATTCAAGGTTTTTTCCTGTTCCTTTCTTAATTAAAAAAAAACTTCAGTTAGATGATAATAATACAAATCTAGTACAAAAGCTTATTAGCTAACTGTTGCATAATTTTATCTCATTAAAAAATCTTGTGATAAAACCATAATTATTTCAGTTTTATTCATGACAAACCTGAGGCTCAGAGAAGCTAAATAACATATCCAGAGTAATTCAGCTACAAAATAGACAAGAATTTGAACTTGAGTCTATCTGTTTTTTTGCTAATTGGGTCTCATTGGAAGGAGGCTCTGAGATGGATATTAATTAGCAAAGTAATTAGGATATAATAAGTTTATCAGTTTATCAGATGAATGAATGAATAAAATAAGGTATATCCATACAGTGGAATATTCTTCAGCAATAAAAATGAATGAAGTACTGATACATGGTGCAGCATTAGAAAAACCTTGAAAGGTTATGCTGAAAGAAGACAATCATTCAAAACCCAAATATTGTATATTTCTATTTATATGAAATTTCAAGAATAAACAAAGCTATAAAGACAGAAAATTTATTATGTTTGCCAAGGACTGGGGGCACTGGGGAAAAATGTTGAATGACTACAGTTGGAAACAGAATTTCTTTTCTGAGTGATGAAAATGTTCTAAAATTGACTGGTGATGGTTGCACAATTCTGTAAATATACTAAAATCAATGAGTTCTATATTTTAAATGGATTTTTTAAAAAAGAAGTTTCTCAGAGAATGCTTCCTTTTGGGTTAAAAAAGAAGTAATATTAGGCCAGGGTATAACTTGGGATGTGATGCAACCTCAGAAAATGTCAAACTAGAATGTCCCTTCAGAGATGTTCCAAGATGAGGCAAGGAAGATAAAACTTTATACCACTACATCAAACAATCTTTGAATGCAGGCTGCCCTTGGTTAAGGAGCTTGGTCATTGCCAAGGTAGCTCTCTATGGCCAAGGAAATTTCCAAAAAGATTGCCAGCTAAGGCTTATCAGCCAGATATATGCCAGCAACTAGAGAAATAAATCCTTTAGGCTTGAAAGGATATATGTTTGTCCAGCACATCACAAAATCCACTACTCCATACCCTGAAATCATACATTCTGCGATGCCACCCTGTCAACTAGACTATCAATTTGATCACACATGGCTGCTGTAGTTGTTGAAACAACATGGTTTTCTTTCTGTAGAAGAGCTATCCTTTCTGTACTGGTAATCTAAAGCACAGCCCATATCACTGAGTTAATGTGAAAAATAAAGGAGGTGGTTTAAAGTTTGGCAGCATAAAATCTTTGTTTTGAATTTCGAATCTATAGGACTTCCTACAGATGCATTTATTCATTTAAAAATATGTAAGTAATGCTTTTGATTTTCAAATTCTTTTGCTTTTGAAATTACAATTTTAATTTTATTACATATTAAATTTTATAGTGTGGCAGAGATGAACTAGTTCTTCAAACAAACAAAATTTTATGCCTTCTGATATCACAGGCTATATTTCCCAGATTCTCCTACAGTTGGACTGGCCACATGACCAAGTCAAGGGAAGATGCACCTGTCTGATATATGCTACTTCTAGACATGACCCATGGAAAAAAGTCACACCATTATTTTCCCATGTTCTTTCTCCTTGGAAGTACTGCATTGAGGATGGTGGAGCTACAAGATGAAAGGAGTTTGGATTTTTAAACCACCACTTGGGGGAGAGCGGTTCTCAAGTCAAGATGAGCTAATTTGGACTTTTTTGAATAGGAAATAAATTCATTTTGGGGAGACACTAAAATTTTATCTCAGTCTACTAGTGCTATCTTGATTAATACAGGTGAAATTTACAATTTTATTTTATGCCTGCAGAGTGTTTTTAACTTTCTGTTTTCCTTCTTAAATATACTTAAATTTCTTCAATGTGACCATATTTAACTTATACCTTATATTTACTACTGTTCTCTTAAGAAACACAGCACTAAACTTATACTGATTTCACCTTTTAAAATTATTTTGTTTTATTCATAGTTTTATTTATGATGACCAAATATTTTAAAATTATATCTCTTTTGTTTACTTGTTAATTACATATATTCTATTAATATATTTATTAATCTAAGCAATTTTCAGTTTTATAATGAATCACAATTGATGAATGCTTCTTTGAAAGTTAATGTATAAGTGA